>NC_022020.1:17426302-17481480 GCF_000317375.1 Microtus ochrogaster | reverse complement strand
GTGAGTACATCCCATGTTCATCTCTGAGGAAACCGAAACAGAAGCATTCTGAGAGGCTGGATCACCGGGGCTATCCATTTTTTATTGGTGCCTGGCTCCCTTGCTCTGAAAACATATAAACTCTAAAAGGTAACATACATATCTGTATTAATATAAATATGGAATGTACTGTGTGCACAAGTCAATTAAAGATGATTTTTTGTTTGAATAGGTAAAAGGCATGTGTTAACTTTATAAGTCTGTTTGGACTGTATTATCAAACTGCATAACCCTCTATCGATGGCATTTGAAAGGATGGCATCTAATAATGCCATGAGGACTCAAACTTACATGCCACCTGTCATAAAGCCTTTTTTTTTTGGCTTCCTCCCCCATGTCTGTAGCCAAGAAACTCAGGAGATCTCTACCGTCAAATCCAATTTTGATTGATATGGAAGGAATCCACGGCCTTTTATTTCCTATGGAAACAACAGCATAACCTTTCCTCCCACTGCACTATATTATTTAATTTCCATTTTGAAGTTAAGACAGTTTTAAAATAAATAGCATGGTTTAACTTAGTAGTTTCTGCTGTGGGAAATGATGTTGTACACTGTGAATATTTGTCACACATATTGGCTTAGTAAAACACTGATTGGCCAGGCAGGAAGTATAGGTGGGGAACCAGACTAAGAGAATTCTGGGAAGAGGAAATGCAGAGTCAGTTCCCAGCAAGACCCAGAGGAAACAAGATGAGAATGCCTCATTTATAAAAGTTATAAAGTCAAGTGGCTAACACAGACAATAATTATGGGTTAATTTAAGTTTATAAGAGCTAGTCAATAATATGCCTGAGCTAATGGACCAAGCAGTTTATAATTGTTCTAAACTTCTGTGTGTTTCTTTGGGAACTGAGTGTGGAACTGGGTGGGACAGAAACTCCATTTACATGTTTCCATAATCCAGTGTCTCTCAGTAGCTATTGTTCTTTTGTATATAATCATTAAAAATTCAAAGTTAACAAGATACTATATAGAATCCAGACTTCCTGTGCATTTTTCATCCTTACAAGTCATATTTTTTACACTTTACTCTCTCTTTAAAGACTTTGTTTTATTGTCTTTAAACTATTTTTTCTTTTACTGTTTATACCCATTTTTTTTCTTAAGACTCCAGCCATTGTTAAACACATTATAATCTGTTTAAGATTTTTTCATTCTGAACCGTTTCTGTCTGTATGAGGAAATCTTAAACCTGACATGTGGCTGAGCTCATGTGCACTGGTGCCTAACTCCACACCCCTTAGTTCCCTGAGAGCCTAGTCTCATGCAGGCATACCTGCAGGATTCATGCTTACCACCCCAGCTCTGAGAAGTTTCTAGGTCCATGCTGCTGTAGGCATTTTTACTTAGTCTCATGCCACTGAATAGGATGCCACCAGTTACTCATAAAACCATGTATGTACTCAGTAGCAGGGCCTCTTAACAGAGCAGCACCTTTTGTGTTCTGTTAACACCAAGCTTACCTAAGAGAGCACAGTGACCGGGAAACTGCATTTGATCCCATGTCCTGAACATTTTTTAGGCTTTCTCGGGTCTTACATGGATATAGTGCCTGGACATGGGTGCCATTTTTAGGGAGATTTTTCTGTCCCACTTGCCAGCTCCAAAATAACCAAATGGAAACTTAATTATAAAATCCTGGCCTATAGCTTCAGCTTGCTCCACTACCTCCTATAACTTAATCGAACCCATTTTTATTATTTACTTTGTCTGCCTTGTGGGTATTACCTTTACTCTGTACTGCTCATGCAGCTTCCTCTGAGTCCTGGTGTCTTCTGATGATTCTGCCCTTCTTTCCACCATTCTTTCTGCCTTGAAAATCCTGCCTAGCTATTGGGCGTTTAGCTTTTTATTAAACCAATAAGAATGATACATATTCAGAGTGTACACAAAGATTAGTCACAACATAAATCTCTCATTTTTAAAGCCAGTTTTGAAGAATAACATTCTGATCAACTTCTCTGAGCTCAACAAACTGAATGTGACTATCATTACCTGCTCAATTCATGCAGAGTGACTGGGTGAACAACAAGACTGGCATCACTCTTCTCTGCATCTCTTCTATTCCTCAGTGCATGAAAATATATATGCTTGTTGGTTTAGCTGTTTTCATTGTTGTTTTCTTTTGGCTGGTTGGTTTTAAAAAGAGTGACAAAAACCTTACTTAATGATACACGTCCTCAAGTTTTGCTGTGATTGCCATATATTGGTAGTGTGTATGTTGCTTCAAGTTATCAGGCTGCCAACTTACAAGATTCTTAATGGCATGGAGGACTTACGTTGAGAGGAAAGAGATGGGTTGGTTGCAGTTACATTGGTTGCCTTGTGATAAGTAAACCTACCTCACCTGTGAATAAGAAACATCTCTCCTTGAGATGGAGAAGGAACATTGCAGGATGACTCAGCATCATTCTATTCTCTTCCTGGAGAGACCTGGCAATTTCTGAATGACAACCAAAGGTTGCAGGTCAGTCTATGTGCCACAAAAGCAAGAATACAACTGTGACTCTAGTGTTTTTGTGCTCTTGTCTTACCTACTTGTTTCCATTTGTGAGTAGAGTTTGAAAGTGATAATTGTTTAATTGTTCATATTGGCCTTTTTTTAAAAAAAAATGTAATGTTTTATAATGTTGTCAATCTAAAAAGATAGAGGTAGCCAAGATTATAGAATGCAAAAATAAATAAATAGCCTACAAGTAATGAGTCCTCTTATCTACCAACAACTCTTCTCTGTTGAAAGTAATCTTAATTGCAATGCATTTCCTTAATGGTTCTGTTAATTAGTTAGGCTGATATGATATCTTTGGATGGTTAAAATAAGGCATTAGTGCTTGCTTTTTCCTAAAAGCTTGTAATGATACAAACATGTGGAAATAATGTTTTTTCAATATTAGGCAATTTAATGAAAACAGTTATAGTTCAATTTCCTTTGAGTTGAGTTCATTTTTTTAACCATATGAAGGCTTAACACAGAGAACGTTACTGACAATCAAGTTCTATTTACATAAATATTCTCAACAAATAGGAAATGTTCCTTAAAATTTCAGCTTCCTTTGATTTTCCGTTATTGATAGTGTTTGGAAAAATCTATCCCCTAGCACAAAGAAATCCAATCATACCAGATTAAAACACATCAAATGCCCGGGTTTATTAGCAGGGTCAGCAATTGGCAGGCTGGGAATTGGAGTCCATGCTAGGGCAACTGCCAGGCCAGGGGCTTACAATCATCCCAGACTTCTTAGATATAGGGGTGTTAGAGGGCTGGGGTGATATCCCCAGCTTAATATTACATTCCAGACTCTTTGGAGATAGGGGTGTGACAAGGAACTGAGGTGATATTTATGACCAGACATCCCAGAATGGATGTCAGGAACTGTGATGACACTTCCATTCACACAGGGAAGAGGTTAAAAAAAAATCACAAAATCCTGGTGCGGTGGGCGCGGTGGGCTTATGCCTGGACTCCCAATGCTTGGAAGATTCAAACAGAAGGGATACCATAAACTGAAGCCAACATAGACTGAGGAGTGAGCTCCCAGCATGCTTGGGCTACAGAATGCAATTTGTCTTCAACAAATCCACAGAAGGAAAGAAGAGAGGAAGGTGGGGAGCGAGGAAGGGATGAAAGGGGGAAGGTATGAGTAAAGGGAGAGAGAGAGCTTATGGAAAGAAGGAAAGGAGGACAGGGTGAAGAAAGGGTGATGAGGAGAAATGACAGGAGGAAAGAAAATAGAAGAGGGGGGAGAAAGGAGAGCGGGGGAAGGCAAATTTTGCAAATATTTTATGTTCTTTTTTAAGGTCATAGTTTTTTCATAACAATTTCTATTCAGTCAAGAACTGTTTATAAGTAATAGGCAATACATAATCCCATCAACACTCTTCCCTCCTTCCTTTCTTTCCTCTGGTGCTAGGTGCTCAACCTAGGACCTGGCATGTGCTGGACAAAGGCTGTACCTCTGAGCTACTTCTCAGCCCTAGTACTATTTTGCTTCTCTTTAAGGCTGAATAATGTGGTATCCTTTACTTAAAGACCTAATGGACTACTGAGAAACACACCAGTGCTCTGTGTTTCCTTGCCTATTCAGACTGTGCAGATGCTGTTGGAGTACTCTCCTCTCTTGGCAGCCCCTGCCCTTTCTGAAGGGACCATTCTCAGAGACTAGCCACAACTCTGCATAGCCTTGTGTCTTTTTCTGCAGCTCCATTCTCTCTGTCCTTCTGTTTTCTCTTTCACTCAAACTGAAATTTTAAATATACATCACATCTGTATAGATAAAGCCCTTCATTCCTTAATCAAATTAGTTTATTATTTCTTCATTGGTATATAAATTATGAATTTTCCTTTCACTGGATATTTCCAAATTTGGGGCATTATAAAGAGATTTAATCTTCCAAAAGTGGAAATTTAATAACAAGAATGAAAGGCAGCTCCCAAATTTTTGCACCCATCTTTTATTTCTCTAATTTATTTTTTGATAGCAAATCTGTGCTGATCTCAGGGCTCTCAAGACTCAAAGCTGATGGGCTCTGTCTCATGTGTGGTTTTTGTTCTAGAAACAGGATAGCAATCATCAGTATTACTGTGTGGAGGTCTGAAATCTAAAGCTACTTTTGATAAAGGATTGCTTTTAGACAAAGAAGTCATTCTGCAATAGACTTTAAAAAAATCATAAGCACATTCTGGTTGGTCTCACACTAACTTTACAGAAACACTTTAGCCCAAAAGCACCCAAAGTAAGGGCTATGAGCCCACAGTATCAGAGCCCATTGGACTGATGGATGAGTTTTGCCCACTAATTCCTTGGTATATGATTGTGAAGGGGAATTCCTAGAAAGAAGCTTTGACAGAAAAGATTGAGTGACTGATTAGAACTTCAATGATGCATAGACATGGGGATTTTCCAAATCCAAAACCAAATTACCTAGGGATATGCTGAGCCTTTTAGCAGCTATTTGTATGTGAACTAACATTTTTGTGACCACTAGGTAATTCCTTTGAAAAGTATCAACAGTCCTCTAATTCCTACCAAGCAAATAGCTAAGAGTGTTGTCAGATAGCGTCTGAGGCCAGTAGTAGAGTTTTCCCCACTTTGCTGTAAACTATCTACCCAGTAGACCCCCCCCCCCAGTGCACTGGGAAATTTTCATGGCTTTCTATATTCTAGTACTATCCAAAGTTCATGAAATTGCTACCTTGCTGAAACTTGGTATTTTGGAGAAAAATAAATCCATGCTCCCAGGCCGCATTCATTCATGGGGAGAACTGTTATTTCCCTCTACGAAGAAGTGCTTGTTGGCCTCATAGCAGCCCTATCAGTTATGGTGATGAAGGCTGAAGTTTTCAGGATCGCATAAGCAACGACATCATCTTCCAGCCATTGAATTACACAGTATTTGGCTTCTTCCCTCAAGTATTATATTTAGTAGTGTGTCAGGAGGGTAGACATGGAGATTATTACATGAAATAAACAGGTAGCTGAGGAAGACCTGAAACCCTCCCAACCTGTGCTATAAATACCAAACCAGTCTGTGTGTGAGAACAACATTACGATATCTCAGGAGGGATCTATTATGTAAACAACCTACTTGATATCTAGTATCAAGGCTAAAAATTTGAAGTTTGTTCCCCTTTCAAGCTTATTAGCCTTTCTATACTCAGGGATGCCTTTCTTTTTCCATTCATACCACTGTCCTTGTGTCCCTGATCCAATTATTTGTGCTGGCACACAAGAACCTAGAAATTTCAACTGTTGCTTTCCAAACTCTGATCCATGGCTATCACAGCAGGTGTGAAGCTGGCACACAGCATGATTGATTTAATCAATTTCGGCAAAGTTTTCTGGCGATGCTGCTGATGGAGACCCAAAGACACCCTTGAGGAACCATCATTTCCTGACGACCACATGGAAAATTACCTGGAATGTCTAAAATCTGACGTTTGGAACTTGTCCTAAAATGTTATGGTGTCTGAGCATAATTATTGCAAGTATGTCTCAGATACTACCTCTAAAGAATGGATTCCATGTGATCCTGATGTATATACAAGGTTAAGAGTGTGTGGTGAGAAAATAAGTCAGATTGAGAGCAACAGTTTCCCCTGTAGCAAGAGGATTATTTTCTTGAAAACTACTAAGAATAGGAAGCAGAACTCATCTGAAGCTGCTGCTACCTATCATGCCTCTCCAAGAAATAGTGCAGGAAAAAAATCAATGAGGTACATTATCCAGCGTTATCTAGGTCAAAACCATATATCAAAACCCCAGGTACTCTGTAGAATACAACTTAATAAGCAACTTTCAGCAATAATGAAACTTTTCCAGCTGGGACTCTGGTGCAAATATAACACCATGTTCACTTTTGATAAAGACATGAATATGAGTCACAACATAAACCTTAGTCCTAGGTTTGCATCTTAAACCGATGTGGGATAGGAATGCAGGCATATTCATTGTGTTAGTATTCTGAAATTAATAGTAAACATTGCCTAGCATTGAGATGTTATTTCTGGAATCAGACACCTTACGCACATGGCCCTTCAAGATGTTATTTCCAAAGCCAAGAGAAGTCAGAAGTATGACTTTGGGGTACAGAAAGAGTTATTATATTATTAGTGTTGGGAGATCTGCAGCCTCTCCCATCTGTCTTCCAGTCTGCAAAGAGCCTGTCATCTTTGGTCTTCTCTATGTGTATGATCGTTAGATGTTTTCCATCAGAATGAGCACCAGGTCTTTAAGTTGCTTTGTTCCACTTACTAGTCCGCACAGTTCTAAAGTTCCTCAAATGCCACAAGTTCCCTTCATCCCATCTCTCAGCTTCCCCATGGAATGTGTAAGTGACAAGAAGCTGGGAAATACAGATGGCATAATTATATATTTTGTAGTTGATTAATCAGTACAAAACATTAATCACATTTTGTATAACAATACATAATCAAATTCTTTATAGTTGAAATTAAGTTTCTTTTTGATAGGGAATGCATTCCCCTAGGGAATCAATAGATGGGGGTTTCAGCATCTGTTTGGTTCCCATTTCACATCTGCATTTGACTTTCATCTGCTGCAGGGCTTAGTAACATGTAGCTTAAAGGTTGCTTTATGACTGTACTTGTACTTGATAATAGAGGAATTTGTTGAAAAGGAAATATTTGCACAAGTTAGATGCTCCACGTCTACATTTTCCAGGCTATAACTTGTATATTTAATGAAAACTATTAAATTTTGTTTTCCCAAGTGTAAACCCACTAAAATAAAAAAAATCAGATATTCACTTTTACTTCTGAACTATTAAAATAAATACTTAATCTTGCAATTTGTTTTATATAATTGTGAAGCAAAGCTCTAACATATAATACATAAATGTTTCTTAGTAAAATGCCTGTCTTTAACATTTTAAAATATTTATGTATAGATACAAATTATTTTGAGTATATATAATTATTTTTACAATTTTAAATAATAATTAAAATGTGTGTGAAAGCATACACAATCTTTTTATTTATTTTTTTTAAAAAGGAAAACAAATTATCTTTTTTTTCATTTTACATTTCCAACACCCTCCCCTCCTCCTATTCCCTCCATTTATCCCCCCACAACACCTGCCATCTACTCTACAGAAAGGGTAAGGCACATTGCTTAGAGGAAGGTCCAACGCCCTCCTTACTACATCTAGGCTATGCAAGGTATCCTTTAAAGAGAATATGCTCCCAATAAAGCCAGTACAAGCTGTAGGGATAAATCCTGGTGCCACTGCCAGTGGCCCCTCAGTCTGCCCCAGCCATACAACATTCAGAGGGACTTGTTTTGATCTATGTTGTTTCCTGTTCTGTCTGACTGGAGTTGGTGAGCTCCCATTAGCTCAGGTAGACTGTTTCAGTGGGTGTACCTATCATGGTCTTGATTTTTTTTGCTCATATTCTCACTGCTCCCCCTCTTCCACTCTTTGGGAGCTCAGTCCAGTACTCTGATGCAGGTCTCTTCTTCTGTTCCCATCATCTGTTGGATGAAAGTTCTATGGTGATATTTAAGATATTCATCAGTCTGACTACAGGGCAAGGCTAGTTCAGGCACCACCTCCTCTGTTGCTTAGAATTTTCACTGGGGTCATCCTTGTAGACTCCTGGGAATTTCTCTAGAGTCAGGTTTCTCTCTAGCCTCATAATGGCTCCCTCAATCAAAATATCTCTTTCTTTTTTCTCATCTCTGTTCTTCCATTCAACTTCCCATTCCCTCAAGTTCTCCTCCCTCTTCCCTTCTCCCATCCTCTTCTCCTACCACCCTCCCTACTCCCTGATCCCCATGATCCCAATTCTGTCAAGCAATCTTGTCTGTTTCCCCTTTCCAGGAGGATCTATGTATGTTTTTATTAGGGTTCACCTTGTTACCTAGCTTCTTCTAGGGTCATGAACTATAGGCTCAATATCCTTTGCTTTACAGCTAGTAATAACATGAGTGAGTACATACCATGTTCATTTTTCTGCATCTGAGTTATCTCACTTAGGATGATTTTTTTTCTAGTTCTATCCATTTGCATGCAAATTTTAAGATGTCATTTTTTTTTTCCGCTGAGTAGTACTCTAATGTGTAAATGTGCTGCATTTTCTTTATCTATTCTTTGGTTAAGGGGCAACTAGGTTGTTTCCAGGTTCTAGCTATTACATATAATGCTACTATGAACATAGTTGGACAAATGACCTTGTAGTATGATTGAGCAACTTTTGGGTATATGCCTAAGACTTATATTGCTGGTTCCTGAGGTAGATTGATTGCCAATTTTCTGAGAAACCACCATACTAATTTCCAGAGTGGGTTGTACAAGTTTGCATTTTCACCAGAAATGGAGGAGTGTTCCCCTTACTCCACATCCTCTCCAGCATTAGATATCATTGATGTTTTTGGTCTTAGCCATTCTTTCTGGTACAAAATGGCTCAGCGTCATTGTGATTCACATTTCCCTGATGGCTAAGGATTGTGAACATTTCTTTTAGTGTCTTTGGCCATTTGAGATTATGCTGTGGAGAATTCTCTGTTCAGTTTTGTACCCTATTTTTAATTGGATTATTTAAATTTTTGATGTCAAGTTTCTTGAGTTCTTTATATATTTTGGAGATCAGTCCTCTGTCTGATGTAGGGCCAGTGAAGATTTTTTCCCAACCAGTAAGAGGCCTTTTTGTCTTATTGAATGTGTTCTTTGTTTTACAAAAGCTGCTCAATTTTAGGAGGTCACATTTATTTATTGTTGCTCTCAGTGTCTGTGCTACTGGAGTTATATTTAGGAAGCAGTCTCCTGCACCCATGCATTGAGGGCTACTTCCCACTTTCTCTTCTATCACATTCAGTGTAGTCAATTTATATTGAGATTTTTGATCCATTTGGACTTGAGTTTTGTACATGGGAATATATGTGGGCCTATTTTCATTCTTCTACACGTTGACATCCAATTATGCACCATTTTTTCAAGACACTTTCCTTTTTTTTTCATTGTATATTTTTAGCTTCTTTGTCAAAAATCAGGTGTTCATAGGTATGTGGATTAATATCCGGGTCTTTGATTCAATTCCATTGGTCAACCTCTCTGTTTTTATACTTATACCAATCTATTTTCATTACTGTAGCTCTATAATGGAGCTTGATGTCAATGATAGTGGTGACTCTGGTAGTTCCTTTATTGTACAGGATTGTTTTGGATATCTGAGGATTTTTTATGATTTTCCATATGAAGGTCAGAATTATTTGTTCAAGATCTGTGAAAAATTGTGTTGGGATTTTCACAGTGATTGCATTTAATCTATAGATTGCTTTTGGTAGAATTGCCATTTTTATTATGCTGATTCTACCTATCAAAGAGCATGGGAGATCTTTCCATATTCTGATATCTTCTTCAATTTTTTTCTTCAAAGGCTTAAAGTTTTTGTTGAACAGGCCTTTCACTTCTTTGGTTAGTGATACCCCAAAATATTTTATGTTATTTGTGGCTATTTATTGTAAAAGGTTATGCTTCCTGATATTTTTTCTCAGCTTCTTTATCATTTGTATATAGGAGGGCTACTGATTTTTTTTAGTTGATCTTGCATTCTGCCACATTACTGAAGGTATTTATCAGTTGTAAAAATTACCTAGTAGAAATTTTGCACTTATGTATAGTATCATATCCTCTGCTAATAGCAAAATTTGACTTCTTCCTTTCTAATTTGAATCCCCTTGATTTCCTTTTGTTGCCTTATTGCTATAGTCAGAATTTCAAGAACTCTGATGAATAGATATAGAGAGAGTGGACAGCCTTGTCTTGTTCCTGATTTTAGTGGGATCACTTTGAGTTTCACTCCATTTAATTTGATATTGGCTCTCAGCTTGCTGTATATTGTTTTTATTGTGTTTAGATATGTTCCTTGTATCCCTTATCCCTCCAAGTTTTTATCATAAAGGAGTGTTGGATTTTGTCAAATAATTTTTCACCATATAATATGATGATCATGTTTTTTTTTCTTTCAGTATATTTATAAAATTTTCACATGTTGAACCATTCCTACATCTCTGGGATAAAGCCGACTTGATCATGGTAAATGATTTTTTTATGTGTTCTTGGATTCAGGTTGCCAATATTTTATTAAGTATTTTTTGCATTTATTTTCATGAATTAGATTGGTCTGTAATTCTCTTTCTCGGTTGAGTCTTAATGTGGTTTTTGGTATCAGGTTAACTGTAGCTTCACAAAAAGAGTTTGGCAATGTTCTTCTGTTTCTATCATATGGAACACTTTGAAGAGTATAGGTATTAGCTCTTTGAAGTTCTGGTAGAATTCTGCACTGAAACCATCCAGCCCTGGGCTTATTTTTGGTTCAGAGGCTTTTGATGACAGCTTCTATTTCCTCAGAGTTTATAGATCTATTTAAATTGTCCACCTGGTGTTGATTTAATTTTTGTATGTAGTTCCTATCCAGACAATAGTCCATTTCTTTTACATTTTCTCATTTTGTGTAATACAGGGTTTTGTAGTATGATCTAATGATTCTCTGGGTTTCCAAAGTGCCTAGTGTTATGTACTCCTTTCCATTTCTGATTTTGTTAATTTGGATGTTTTCTCTCTGCCTTTTGATTAGTTTGGATAAGGGTTTGTCTATCTTGTTGCTTTTTCTCAAAGAACCAGCTCTGATTCATTGATTCTTTGTATTGTTTTCTTTGTTTCTATTTCTTTGGTTTCAGCCCTCAATTTGATTATTTCCTGTCTTCTACTCCTCCTGGGTGAGACTGCTTCTTTTTGTTCTAGTGTTTCCAGATGTTCTGTTAAGCCAATACTTTGAGCTTTCTCCACTTTCTTTATGTAGGCACCGAGAGTTACGAATTTTCCTCTTAGCACTGCTTTCCTTGTTTCCCATAGGTTTGGTTACATTGTTTCTTTTCTCCCTGTTGAATTCTAGGAAGTCTTTAATTTCTTTATTTCTTCCTTGACCCAGGGGTGGTTCAATAGAGCACTGTTTAATTTCCATGTGTTAGTGTTGCTGTTGAATTCTAATTTTAAACCATGGTGATCTGACAAGATACAGGAAGTTACGTCAATATTTTTTTTTTTGTATCTGTGGAGGTTTGCTTTGTTACCAAGTATGTGGTTAATTTAAGAGAAGGTTCCATGAGGTTGGTAGAAGAAGGTATATTATTTTGTGTTTGGGTGAAATGTTCTGTAGATGTCTGTTAATTTCATTTGGGTCATGATGTCAGTTAGTTCTCTTATTTATATGTTAGGCTTCTGTCTCTTTGACCTGTCCATTAGAGAGTGGGGTGTTACATTACCCTATTGTATTACTATGTACCAGAAGCACTGTAATTCTTGGTTACAATCATATACCTCTTAGGTAAAGTTTAATTTACACAAAGTTCTGCTATAATGTTTCTATACAGAATTAAAGAACAGGCACTGTTCTCAAGTTTGTAATGACTCTTTAGCACTGTGTAAGAACAGAAACGTGAATAAGGGGATTTTTCAATGCAACATATGAATGATAAAATAGATGCTTAAATTTTCCTTTTGTGTGCTGAACCAAATGCAGCATGATTACATAGCTGGTCATTTGAACCCAAGGAGAACCCCACATGATGGTGTGACTCTGACCCAAATCTGTTGGTCATACATGAACATATTTTCCATAACATGGAAACATACATGTGTATCACAGGTGGTATAGATAGACATATGCAAATATCTCAGGTACTGCCCTTAAACTGAGATAGCATCATTTCACTGAGGGTAAGGAAGAGGTACTGAAGGGTAATGTGACTATTGGATAGATAAGGGAAGTTTTGGTGATAGCTTAGGAGAAAAGTCATGGGGACCATGACTTGTAAACACAGAAAATGAGAAGGAAAACCTGACCAGTTTACCTCTCGAGGGCTCCTATGTGCAGGTGTGTGTGGCGGGGGGGTCACATTTCAATAGAGTGCCCATATGTTTTGCAATTATTGATATTTGTGGATAATGTTCTGTAAGAGAACCTAACTTGTGTGAGTGTTCTTTGCCATATTTTGCCTCTTAGGTGGTTTGTCCTTAATACTTTTTGTCCTGAAGACCTGAGTGTTGTGGAACTTAATTACTTACAAAAGACTGTTGGAAAATCTGGCACTCCTACTTACTACACTTACTACTTGTCCACTGAACAGCCTTCCAGCAGCCTGTAGCCTTCAGTTCCAAGAGGCCATTCAGCTACTTGTCCCAGTACCTTTGCAGCTTAATGATATTGGAAAGGTAAGCAGCGAAAAATTGATAAGCCTGCCTTTGAACAAAGAATGTGTTAGTTTGTGTTAGGCACCAGGATGGGACTGGCTCCATGAGGCACATTAAGGCTCTGAAAAGTTGTATACAAATTACACGACTGGCATCCTATCAATAGGAACTCCAGGGAGAGGATCAAACAGACCTGTTTCCTTTGAAGTATGGATGGAGGTATGGGCAAAGGTGTTATATTTTACTTTTCTATCTACAGTAAACCCCAAAGCCTTATTCCAACAAGAATGGAACCTGGTATCTGAACACTGCAGAACACTATTTCTTAGCAGTAGACACATTCCAAGGACGAACACAAAAGCTGGATTTGTGAAAATCTATTCATGAGGTCTTTATTGTAAATTTTTCCATCACTGGAATGGTGTTGGCTGGAGGGCTTATAGATCTTCAAGCTTGTTTCTTTTTGACTTACTTTTTCAAAGGCTTTTGAACTTTCCTTTTAAATGGTCAGATTATCCATCCTAAAGACATTTGAATTGAAAAATATTACTATAATTTGGCAAATCACTAGATATAAGAGAGAATAAGCAATAAATTGCATTTCTTTAGAATTTGTATAATTGGAAAATGTAAAAAATAAATTAATATGCTATGCAGTTCCAAAGTTTGAACATTAATCTTTTGAAATAAATAATATGCAAGCATCTTATGCACAAAATTATAAATCACAAGTGGAAAATATATTTTATGAAATGAATTCACATTTCTTATAGACAGGGGAAGGCAATATTAAAATAGGCTACTTCCCCAACCACCTGCATGCTCAACACAGTTCTAACAAAAGTCCAAAATGTCCTCTTTTAATTTTTAGTGGTATAATTAGATTTTAAATTATATGTGCAAAAGAAGAATTCAATAACAAATGATAAGCTTTAAGTGAAAAAAATAAGCACAACATTACTAGGTATCTGGACCTCATAAAATACAAGGGGGAAAGCTTAAAGGGCCAGACTTAGAATCATGTCTTCAGGGACATACATTAGTTACTAGATAAGCTACTGGATAGTAGAGGAGAAGGCAAACAGTGTAATAGTTTTATAAGGGCAATCACTTAACCTATACCGTAAAAACTTATTTGGATCTCTACTTCATACTGTTGACTGTGTAAAATTTATTTAGAAGCTTACATATCTAGGTTATTAAAAAAGGACAAAAATAACCTGGAATAGCTTTGGGCACCTTTTACTACTTAATAAAATTATTTTTCTAAACATAGCTAGATGAATGTGAGCCAAAGGGATAGAGCAATCATTCAGTAGACGACTACTGGATTAGCATGCGCAGGCCCAGGAGTCAATCTTAAGGAACCCAGAAAGCACACTAAGATAAACTGTAAAGGACTACTAATTACATGAGAATATATTGACATGGGAAAGAGAAACTTTATCTAAAATGTGAATGAGCAAAGAAAAAGATGTTACCCAAATTGAGAGAAAATAACACCCATTTCTGAAATAAGGTGTAGAATAAATGAATATAAGTAAATATTTGTGTAGCCCTGGTAAGTGTGACATTATCTCTTTGGCAACTTTTTGTTTATTTTTCATTATGAAGATATTCTCATACTTGAGACCAAGTCCTTTCATTTCTATCTATGTATTTCAAAGAAGTCTTCACATGTGCACATGTTAATGTGAAGACACATTCCAGAATGTTCTTGCCAGAACTGTTTATATCAACAATAGCAGCATATAATCATTAAGATTCTGTGTACCAGTCTTTTTTGGGGGGGCAACCAATCAGCTCTCTAATCAAGACATGGAGGCTTTTTATTAGTCATGAATTCTCAGGCATATCTTAATTCTTATTTTAATCTGTCTCTTTATCTACATTTTGCCTTTCTTTCTGTATATCTTACTTTCCTGCTGTCTCTATGTCTGGCTGGTGGCAGCTACCTGGCTTCTGGCCCCAGGCAGATCTCTCTCTTTCCCCGCTTATTCTCTTCTCTCTTCTTTCTTCTCTCTCTAGATTTCTCCCCCTTATTTATTCATTCTGCCATCAGCCCTACCTCCCCCCTCCTGCCGAGCTATTGGCCATTTGGTTTTTTATTAGATCAATCAGGTGCCTTAGGTAGGAAAGGTAAAACAAATGCAGTACATCTTTATGTAATTAAACCCACATCCTTATATCATTAAACAAATGCAGTGCCAACAAATGTAACACACCTTTACACAGTAATATTCCACAGCATAAACAAATGTAACACATCTTTAAAGTAATTTCTACAGCACTGCATTTGTCTTTTCACAATATGATGAAATCATTATCTTATATGCATAGAATTTAATGTTCTAAAACAATGAAAGTAAATGAACCAAAGCTACGGAGCTATTTCATCAATATAGAATATTTCTATCCATCTTTCTGCCTATTAGTATTAATGTGCAGACCCACATGCTCATTTGTCTGCGTGAATACCATGTGTCTATCTCTGCATACATAGATTGCTGTATTTTGTGGATAGGAACTTCGGTTTGAGAACACTCCTCGTCTATTTTTAGAATAGAGAAAGGGAAAGCCATTTCTGGTGGTGAACATTTCTATTTTCAAGGTCTGCATGAGGATCGCCACACAGTCATGGCATTAACCCCCTTTCTTTCTTTTGATTCCCCCAGGACCTCAGAGACCACATTGTCGTGATTGGTAAACAGTCTTGTTGCTAATAAGAAGCCCTAAACCCAATATGACTTCTGTTTTGCTGTGTTAACCCTGTCTACCAAAAACCTTTTATGTATGCCAGACTGGATGCTTGCTCCTCCAAAAAAATATTTTAATGTTCTTTAGGTCCTCTCCTTTTCTTTCTTAAAGAGTGTATCCAAACTGAAATTTTATAAATCCAAAGAGATGAAAAGTGGTAATATTGACAGGCCATTCTTTCAGTTACTGCTTGTTCACATAGTCAGTCATTTACTCACCCAGTGACACACTGGAGACCCAGCTCAAACACAGTAGGTGTGGAAAAAAAAACATGAGTGAAGGTTGGCAGAAACTTGTCATGACTTGGGGTTGAAAGTTTAAACTGTAATAGTACAACAGCAAAAGGGGTATCTTATTTCTTACTTTTGAACATGGAGTGAACACAAACACATTATTTGCTGCCTTAGTCCATGGCAGGTAGCCTAGATGACCCTACCCATTACAAGCATCTCCCCAGCAGATAAACTCCACACTAGAAATTTACTCACAGGATAGTTACTGAAGAGCACCATTGGGAATTATGACTTTAAGGGAATAAGGAGAACAGTATTTGGCTGAAAGAGAAATTAAGTTTGAAATGCATTCAGCAGGGTCCCTGTCAACCTCTTGGGGGAATTCTATAACAAAAATGGGTCTACAGAATTGGTCTGCCTTGAGATACTAAGAGTGTCTTTTGCCACTGAAGCATGGTTGCGGTTTGTGTAGTCCTGACAAGGACACTAACAGAGAAGGATAGACTCCATAAAAAGATAGTTTTTAAAAGGAAATGTCCTTTAGGCATATGGGAAAATGAGGATCATCATGGAGAAGGAATAACTGGGCACACTATATCATTCGCACAGAGCAGTTTAATAATGTTATAAGTTTAGAAAAATCACAAAGCTAAAAGGCACTATCGAAATATTTTGCATAAATATATTTTTATTCTTGACATGTATGAATGTCTCTGCTTTCCTTTAGAAATGAAATTGCCATTACATCCACTTTTCCTTTGTTTCACATTATATGAAAAGATGGTAATGATATAAGTTCATGTGAGTGTCTGATGGAGGTAAGAAAGAACATGTGGTCTAGTTTCTATCCCCTATACTAAAAAAATAGCAATACATTCATATTTACATATTAGAGGTAACTATTAAAGCATTACATTCTTAACTATAAAACTATAGACAGAGAGGTATGTATTGGCCTACTTTAAAGAAAGAAAAAAAGAAAGAAGAAGAGGAGAAGAAGAAGAAATAAAGAGAAATTGGTCTTCCTTGATATCTATAAAGATTTGACCTCAGATCATCAACAGATAATAGATCAAAATGGATGTTGTAACCCCTTATGTAAACCAATGACTGTCTGCTTAAAATCCCTATTATCTTTCTATGTATGTCAAATAATCTGAATTTACTTCACTAGTGATGCTCACAAGTATATGTTACATGGCTTAGGAAAGAGTAATGAGAAAAATTACGTGTGTGACTCTATGGAGGTCCAACTCCTTCTATTTATTATGCTTTTTGATTTTTTTCTGAAATGGCATCAATCAATAATTAATCAATTCCAATGATACTGGATCTATAAATGGGATAAGGGTGCAAGTAGGCAGCTAAACACAGTGGCACAAAAAAAATCTATTCTGTTAATGTTAATTACCAGTGTATAGAGTTTCAAAAATCTTCCATGCACTTTTACTACTGCCTTCTTCAAATCTCATAGACAAAACAATGTGAACAGTGTTTCAAAAATTAGCAAGATATACCCTAAATCCTATGGTTGATTTCGTTAACTGTGATACAAATTTCAAATCTGAAACAGAAAAATCAACTCTGCAGTAGTAATTCTTTCTCTACTAACACCAAGCAAGAATAGAGAATTTTCTCTACTACACCAAAATGTATTGTTCAGTGGTCATCAGGAAAACTTCATGTCATTAAAGGGTCACAGGAACGGAACCTGAGAAAGTTGAAAACTGAGAAGAAATGAACTCTGTCTGCCTCCCCAAGGAGCCCATATGAATCAGAATTGTCTGAAATAGACTGTAACTTAGGAAGTTCTTTCTATGACTCTACCCCACCTTTCTTCCATGGTGCCTCCAAGCAGAAAAGGGCAGAGGACAGTGGTCTTGCCTTGTTCCCAGAGGGAAGAAATGTTATCCAAGGATGTAGAGAGTAGTATGAACAAGTAACCTGCTGCCAAAAATCTTTGATTCCAGATCAAACTTGTCACCAATCCAGCAATTTGTCTACAGAGCACACAAATTCTGTCTGCAGGTTTTCATTTGCTTACAAACATTCTCAATTCATAAAGGACCTGTGTTAAGAAATATTTAAATGAGTAAACATAGATGTTGGCCTGACTGTAATGCTATCGTTCAAGAGGTAAAGGGACAGATATTTCTGCACCATGAAATTGTCTCAAAAAGCCAAAAACAAAACAAAAATAAATAAATAAATAAACAAACCAAGTAGTATTATTTCCTTTAATTAATCTCCTTTGTTGCGATGGTTTCAGCCATGAACCTATCACTGGAATAGGGAAAGAGCTAATAAAGCATTCTTCTCCTAGACCACCATTTTGGGCAAAAATTAATTTTGATTTTTTTTCTCTTTATATTGAAAATTCCTAAATAACAGAGTTGTATCTTTAGAACATGTATTATATTTTTCTGAAGTAATATATATGATCAATAATTATTTATTAAAATGGATAGATATATTTCATTTTCTATATCAAATGCATAATTGACACTTGTGCCAAGATGTTTCATAGCTTTTTTATTTAATTCAGCCTATCCCAATTGAATTACCAGCCATCCTCTATACCACACCCCTGAACTTCCCATTGACTTCATCAGTACAAGTGATAACCTATCCTTCAAAGACATGAGATGCCAATTCAGGAGCTGTTCAAAACTTCACACCTACCTCATTCTCTTTCTCTCTATTGAGTTTGTATGCTGGAACTTTAAAATGGATCTGTATCCCTAGCACCTATCCTAACACTGATTCATATTGTCCAGTTCCAGAGAAATGCCCAAGGTTTATTTCTTTATGTTCTTATTTACTTATGTGTGCATGTGCTGTGTGTGATGCACGCTTTTCAGTGTGCAGATGCATAAGGTCAGATCCACATATGCAGATACTGGAACAAGACTTTACCTCCTCTGTTACTCTCCATTTTCGTGCTTTGAGACAGAGTCTTTCTGAACCTGAAGCTAATCACTTTCACCTAGGGGTCCAGCTGTGTTCTGTATCTCAGGGAAAGCTTTATGGGGACATGTTGGCCTGGCTTTTATAGAGATGCTAGTGATTTAAACTAAAGTTCTTCCAACTCTAGCACTCTTGTCCACAGAGCCATCTTCCAGGCCCAGTGCCAGTTCTGATATATATCATGTATTTTATATATTGGTCTTTTCCTTCCTCCCAACATGTACCTCCTCACAAAATATGCTCAGACATGGGATGGGTTTGCAACTTAGTTGGTACTGTGTCCTCCTAGTATGCAGAAGGCTCTGAGTTCTACCCCTAGTCTTGCATAATCCAGGTGTGGTGGTCCATAAATAGGGAGTTGGAGGCAGAAGATTCAAAAGTTCAAGACCACACATTCAATTACATAGTGAGAGTAAGGGCTACTTGAGGCTGTATGTATAGTCAATGTAGTTCCTATGATGCTTCTCAATAATAGCTGTTTAAAATGTGGAGCAATTTCCTGTTGAAGTCTCAGTTGATGTAACTGTACTTCTTCCAGAAATTTATGTAGACACGGGTTCCTCCCAGCCATGTTTCAACATGCGGAGCAGATCAACCCTCTTGCCAACTGCTTCTGTCCTCCAGCGTTACTCTTCTGCATAACAGCCATGACTGTATTGTATTGTTGCTTACATATGTTTTTATTTGTCTGCATTGCTAGGTAACAATATTTGTGAGAGTATAGCACTGGCCTTTTGTGTACTGACATTCTCCAGTCTTAAACAACGAAATAATGTCCGACAAAGAATACATACTCAGTCAATATTTTTTCCATGAGATGAATGAAAAGGCATTCGAATTACTGGATTCAGAAAGCTTATGTAAAATAAAATACATTTTATATTGTGTCTTGAGACCTAATCCCAACTTATATATGCAAACGTTTAAAGTATGGGATGAAATTACTTGAAACTTAAATACTTCTGGTTCCAATGTTTCTGATAGGCAATGTTCAGCCCATGTGGATATCAATTAGGAAATAACCATGGTGATATAATAGATACTAAGTAGAGTGGTATCTGATTAATTTAGGGAGTATCATTGGGGAAGATCTCTATACAGTGCCATGGTTAAATTTTTACCTAAAGTATAACACAAATTTACATTCTGCAAATGAAAAGGCAAGAAGAGGTCCAAATATACAGAGGAAAAAGAGAGGTAGACCATCCAGATATCCAGTGCGTCTTTCTGAGAGCAGGGAATTGTTGTCCTCAAAGTTGGTGAATGCTGTATAGGGACAGGGGATGAGACTGTTAGAAATGACAGTATTCATTCTTTGCTGTAACTGTGGTTCTTTGTCAACAATGTGGTTAGAGGCAGAGGACACCTTCTACAACATTCTTGTTTGTTATATGTTCCTTCCTGGCCTCATCCTCGGTCACAAAGCACCTGTATCTTTAATAACTGCAAAGAAGGGACACACACACACACACACACACACACACACACACACACACACACCACTGATACCATCAAATCTCTAAGCCAGATGAGAACAGTTTGCACAAAAGGCAAATCACTTTAGACAGAGACCAACTCCATGAGCACATAGGAGGAAGACTTGGGAAGAAAAAGGGGAATTAGTTGGAGGAGAAAGAGATAAAAGAGGATAAGGGGTGAGGTGATGTTCATCAAAGAACATTATACCAAATGATGAAATTGCTAAGGAATAAATAAGGTTAAACAAATTATCAATGTGATTCTCCTATCCCTATGGATAAAAAAGAGACTGAACAATCTTGGGTCCTCTTGGGTCCTTGTGGTGCAGCTGCTGTTTCTCATTTTGTTGTTTGGGGTTTGGCCATTTGGTAGTAAATTTAGTTTGACAGATGTTGAGAACTGGGAAATTAGGAAATGAAGCAATCCAGCAGAGAATCCATCAAACCAGCATGCAAGGTGCTGATGATTTTAATCATCATTCCAAAAATTTTATAATAATTCCAATTTAGATTAATGATAAGATCCAGTTGCACTGAATACCAAAGAAATTCAGGGTAAACAGTTTTAAGAAATAGCAAAAAAAAAAAAAGCCTCAAAACCAATAAATCTTCATTAAACAACCTAGAGTGTAGTAATAAGGCACATAAAATCTTTTCTTAATTAAGGCTTTAGCTTTCCACTTGGGTTATTTGAGATAATTATTATTGCATTCAGAGCTTTGTATTATTTTAAAAATATTTCAAGAGTAAACATTTTCTTTAGATTTTTATTCTCAAGCTATTCAAATAGAGAATTAACAACTATTTTTCTAATTATTATAATCTACATTAAGTTATGCTTTAATAATAAATTAATATAGAGTAAAGACATATACATCATAATTCTATTAAATATTCTTTAATTTTAAGGTATTAGAAAGTTCAAATTTTAAAATATAAGTGTGATTATAAAATGCGCTATTCAAGTTTAAAATTTTAAGCTAATTGAATAACACTGAATTTAAATTTTATCTTTCTTAAATATTAACTCTTACTCTCTTGAAATACTTTTTCAGAAGCTGCATGATGAAAATATTCTCACAAAAGTAGTTACTGTATTTGCCATTATTGCAAAGAAAACTGAACAATCTCATCTGGTAAGACCTACATGAAGCTCCAGCAAACAGAGATTTATTGACTCAGGCCTGAGAAGGGGAATTTGATAATCTAACCTCATACCAATGGTTCTCATCCTGTTGGTCACAACCATCAAAGACCATCAAAAAACATAGATATTTGCATTATGATTCATAACAGTAGCAAAACTACAGCTATGAAGTAGCAACGAAAGAAATTTTATGGTTGGGAGTTACCACAACATGAGGAACTGTATTAAAGGTTTGCAGCATTAGGAAGATAAATAACCACTGCTGTACAACGAAAACCACAATTTTGAAACACATTAAACATTACCTAAGCGATTCAATGGGAGTATTAAGTAGCTATAAAAGTCTCCGTATCTCTCATAGTGGAAAAAAAAAAGTTTTCAAGAAAGACAGTAAAAGAAGAATAAGAAGAGGAGGGAGAGGAGGAAGAGGAAGAAGAAAGGAATTTAGTATTGATACCTAAACACATGAAATTAAAAACTATGAAGGCAAAAATGTCAATATCTTTATGTCCAGCGTGTGTGTGTGTGTGAACCCACTGAGGGAGAAAAGAGAAAATGAGTCATTGAGTGAACATGGATTTTAGAAAGTGAAATTCAAGCTCATTGAAAATGAAATATTTCATCCTTTTGTCATAAAGCCCATGCTTGACACTAATAGAACAGACAGATTGGTAAGTGAAAAGAAGTGAAAAGCACAATGTATTTACCTAATTGCCACTTCATGTGAGAGCTGATGGAAAGACATCTGGTGTCAGGCCTGGAAACCCGAGTTTGATGCCCAGGATGGACCTGGAAGAGAAGAGATCTGATCCTCACCGGTTGTCTCCTGATATCCATGATTGCACCTTGGAATATGTATGCATGCACATATGCAATAATTTTTAAATGTTGTTCAAAGTATTTATTATCAAGAACCTTCAGGATGAAGACCCAGAGACTGAAGTAGAACCCTAAGTTTGCTCAGCGAGGAAGGGACAAGCAGATAAAAGTGTCGCTAATACACTGATAATGACCTGTGTGGGAAAGGCCATCAGTCTCTGTGTGACAGTCTTTCTTCTTAAATGATGATCTTAAGTGATGGAGGAGAGTCATCTGTCTATGTGTTACATTCATTGGTTAATAAAGAAACTGCCTTAGCCCTTTGATAGTACAGCAAATTAGGTAGGCGGAGTAAACAGAACAGGATGCTGGGTAGAAGGCAATGAGGCAGACGGCTCAGGTCGTCGCCATAGCTCTCCTCTCTGAGATGGACACAGGTTAGAATCTTCCCGGTAAGCCACCACTTTGTGGTGCTGCAGATTATTAGAAATGGGTTAACCAAGATGTGAGAATTAGCCAGTAAGAGGCTAGAGCTAATGGGCCAGGCATGTTTAAAAGAATACAGTTTCTGTGTAATTATTCTGGGGCTAAACAAGCTGTGCAGGATCCGGGCGGGATGAAAAGCAGGCCTGTTAGCCTCATCACTACACTTACAGCTTCAGAAGACCAAACACAAGCCATGCCAGCTAATGTCTTTATAAGCAACCTTTGTGTGGCAGGGCAGGGAAAGGTAGAAGTGATGTTCTTAGTTTTATTACTGGCCCAGGGGAATACTCAAGTTTAGTGTCTTGAACCATCTTGGATTCAGGGTGATCCTAGTTTCTCTAACTTCACGTAAGGTCAGATTGGGAAGCAGAGGATGCAGGGAGACTGTGCTTAGGTGGCCTTTCTAGTTTCACTGAATTCCGAACACTTAACACTTTGGCTGTAAAGCAAAGCTTTGACTTAAAAATGGAGAGAGAGCAAAAAAGACAGAGAAAGAGAGAGATAGAGGCAACAGATAGAAAGAAAAAGAAACGAGAGAGAGAGAGAGAGAGAGAGAGAGAGAGAGAGAGAGAGAGAGAGAGAGAGGATACTTTATTTTTGAGCCAAATACGCAAATACAATCCTGTAACAATCTATAGCAAAGAGAATGGATTTGTTGGTTGTTGGTTTAGGGCTTGGATGCTAATGATGACATAGTTATCCAGCAAATCACAAAGTCATTATGTCTGACACTGAGGATAATGAATGAGATGGAGGAACTAGTCAGTTGTAGTGAAATGTACCTGTAGGATGTGAGGCAATGGCAGAGGGAGAGGCAGGAGGATCACAAGATTGAGGGGAACAGTCACAGATAACTTGACTCTGTATCAGTAGTACCCCAATTCTCCACAATGAGGAAGTTCTAATCAACAGAGAGGTGACTTTTTCTGAAACTCTCTTCACAGCATGCTAATGTGACATGTAAAAGAATTGTGACTTTTGTGCTCACAGGTCAGAAAAGTTAGTCAACTTCACAGCCAAAATGGGTACAAACTTGAGAAATAGCCTTCCAGCATTCTAAACCAGTGCTTTCTTTTTCTTTCTGTCTCTGTCTCTATCTCTCTGTCTCCCTATCACTCTCCCCCCCTTCCCTCTGCTCTTGCTCTCTTCCCTTTCCACTCTCATTTTGCTATGAGGAGATTCTACCTCTACATATTATGACTGAAAAATACCACTTGTCTATTCTTTCAACCTAGTAATCCAAGTTTCCCCTTCAAGTTAAAAAAAAAAAAATTAAGAAGGACAGTGCTTTGACATCTTTCAAACTCTGAGGAACAGGTGAGGACAAACAAGAGATAATGTATGGAAAGCACTTTGGCTAGCTCAGCAGGAAGGGGCCATTCACAGAGAAGGCACTTTTTAAAACTTGCTGATGAAACAGCCTAGAAAGGTGTATGGAAAAGGAAAAAGAACATTTATTGCCACTCCCACTCCTCACAGCTTTCCAAGAACCAAAACAAATAAATAAAAATAATCCACTGGTGTCCTTAAATGCTGACCTATTTCCAGTGATGGTGTTCCAGGGCTGTTGTCGCTGACCCAAACCTAAAGAGTGGATGGCCCAACCCAGTCTGGTGTATATTCTCAGACTATTGAGTGGAGCTCTCTGTAGAATCCTTAGGACATTAACAAAGATATTGTCTGTTCTGCAATGTTGGAAAGTCATTTTATCATCTCTTGTACCTAATCAATGTCCACTCTGCTGTAGATAGACCTGATTTCCATATGAAATGTGTTTCATACCGGAAGCAAATAGCCAGATTCTGTCCAAGTCCTTGTGGAAAATGAGGTGTTGGAGAGTGGAAACTAATCCTGAATCTGTTGATGGAGATTATATATGCAGAGGAAAGATGAGACTCTATCAGCTGACAGTGTGAATAAATCTCTTACATGAGAGGAACAGTAGCAGAGCCTCTAACAAGGGCTGCGTGCTCTGTGAAGAAGATAACCCTGAAACCTTATGGAGGGTCTTTTCCATTACAGTGGGCTATTTTCTTTCACCTTTTAAAAATATTGGGAAAGACATTTTTTTGTTGCTGATGGTGGTTAGAAAATTACACAGTTTCTTTAGGATGTGCTTTTAAAAATCTGTAAAGCGTTCTGCAGTCAGTTTAGTAACAGGGAGGAAAGGAAAGCTGCTTGGAACTAATACGACAGAGATGAAATTACAACTGGAACTCAAGAGAGGACATCCATGGTTAAAAGATGAGTATCCAAAGCGTTTGGGTCCAATACCACTAACTGTTGGTGGTTGTTGTTGCTGCTGCTGTTTTTTCCTTACTCTTTAGTGGTCCGCTACCCAGTTCTTTAAGTAAATACACAGACACTTATACTGACTTATCAATGCCAGGCATTAGCGCCTCTTGTTTCTAGGCATCTTTTCTAACGTAAATTATACTGTCTCACTTTAACTATATTTTGCCTCTGGAACTTTTACATTTCTTTATTCTATATATCTTTTTTTCCTTCTTACTCTGTGACTGGCTGTGTGGCTTGGTGCCTAACCCCTGGAATATCCCTCTTCTCCTTTTCTCTCTCATTGCTCTTTTTGTGCCTAGATTTCTCCTCCTATTTATTCTCTCTGTCCACCAGCCCCTTCTATTTCTCTCTATTGCCTTGCTATTGGCCATTCATCTCTTTATTAAACCAATCAGGTGTTTTGGACAGGCAAAGTTACACAGCCTTACAGAATTAAACAAATACAATATAAAAGAACAGAACACATCTTTGCAACATTAAACAAATATTCCACAGCATAAATGAATGTAACTCATCCTTAACTAATATTCCACAATAACTGTCTTGTTTGACTGTAGTGGCACTCCATATCATTAACCCTGTGAAAAACACCTGTTCAGTACATATGTTTTACAACATGAGACCCTGGAAGGCCCCACCTAAGAACAAATAAAGGAAATAAATAAATAGTCTTCTGTGACCTTAGCATCAGAATCTTTGAGACTTGGCATCTAGATTCCTATACTACACAGGGCTGACATCAATGCTCCTCTTAGCTGTTCCTGTGATTGTAATGGAAAAACTAGTCAGGGCCTGCTTAATACGTGACGAAAAATAGTAGTCCTTAAAAGAAATCAAAAGAACATGCAATTCACTTCTCCTCCAGTCTCCTCTAATTTCTGATCATATCAACATGTAAGTCTCAAAGGAAAAGAAAGCCTATGAGTAAGATAGACCCAATGGTCCACAATTCACACAATGCCTCCTGTCCTCTGTCTTGTGATCAGGTGAAGACTCATCACATATGAATACCCATCAGGGAACTGCCATATTTATAGAAAGTACTGTGCTATTTAATAGATAAAATAAGTGTGAGATTCACAAGAACTGTGGAAGAATACCTAGTTCACACCCAAGTGTTGAGGATCTCACTTTCATGAGGCAACTTTCTCATATTACAATGAGTCTGTAAAAGCTGTACATTAGTAAAATATAGGTATTGTCTCCTCAACCTCGTGTGTGTCAGTGTGTGTCCTATGAATATTTTTGTGCATTGCAAGGATGTTTCCCCCTTTAGTTATACAATATACAATGGTAGAGACAAGACAATGTATCTTGTCCCTAGGTAGCACTGTTACGGGGGGGGGGGGATCTTAACTGTTGGACTATTAACCAAAAGTGAAGCTTCTACTTTTTTTCACAAAGGTTAGAACCATGGGAAAGTATAACACAGGGTATCAGAATGGTGATGTCATCTTGTATCTGGTCCGTCTTTCCTATATAAGGCAGAACAACTCATGAGACACAGCTCCAAATGATGGGCAAATAGTGAAAATGAAAATAAAATATCAAAGTCAAAGCAGACAATAAGCAAGAGAAGCACCAGACTCCTGTCATTCTGAAACACAGACTCTTCATATTTCTTTCTATCCTCATTGCTGTAACATTATTTTCATAATACACATGGATTTAACCTTTCCTTACTCTCTTAATTTCACAGCTTAGTTTTCCTTAATTTAACAGATTGACTTTAATTATATTTGAGAACTCAGTGGGTTGGTTTGATAATGAGAAAAGATAGCAAGTAGTCAGGGTGGTGCTTTGCTTTAGTGAAGGTATACATAAGAATTGTCTTAGCCATGCCTTAATTTAGTTCTTTTCCATTCTTTCTTTCCTTGTTTCAAATACTTTTTAAATTACAATTAGTTTAAATTTAAGGAAGTTGGCTTTCACATGTGACATATAGTTGCCTTTGGCATTTTGTTGTTGGTAAGTATTTTATTAATTAAGAAACAATGATTTCTTAGCATCATGTGCTACACACTCTCCCAAAAAGACAGACAATAAAGTCATTCCATTATTGTGTGCATTATAAGTGTGCAGAATGAACCAAAAAATGTTGATAACCCAATATCTGTACCTGGCAGTGGAACTTCCCATTCTTTGTGTCTGGTGGGTGCTGAGGACCAGCTTTCCTTCTTCGAATCATCTCTAGATCTTCCCTGTAAATGCTGGAAAATTACTTAGAACTTTTAAAACCTGCTCTTGGGAACAACTCATTTTTTAGATACTGTATCCTTAATTATTCCATCATTTTAAACATTATCCCCTTTATGATAGGTTGAAGAGATCTACCAAAATGGAGATCTTTAAGGTACCAGCTATTTAGAATTACATGTTTTGTATAATGACAGAAAAACTAAGATTTTTTGGAACTTTAAAGAACCTCAGGCCTTGTGCTGTCCTGTAGTTGTGAGGACTGGGCTCTGTAGATTTTTCAGAGAGCACAGCTGGAGTGGCAGGAGGCCAGCCTCTGTGATCTGTGCAGCTCTGACCCAAACAGCAGGACTAGGCTCAATCTGCTCCAGGCTTGAGGGGCTGTGAAAAAGAGCTTTTTGAAAAGCAAAATCCTGTTCCTAAAAGAATAAGCTGTACGTGAATGTGGTTACAATCTCTGAACTTCAAAGTTAAGAAAGCAAAGCTTCAATGTTGTCTGATAAGAAGTAAGAGTCTCAATCAACTGATAATAAGTGATAAATTTGCTATCTGGGCCCCAATTTCTGTTTCCTGATTATTTACTTACTATTTGTTTTTCTTCAGAGCACACATCCATTGTCACACTTGACCAAGGTGAGAAATACCAGGCTGATGGGCAAGTGGGTCCGTGAACCAAGTGGCACAGCACAGCACAGCAACAGGGAGTCAGGAATATCTCAATGTATCTAGTGTCAAAAGGCATGGCCAGTGACAAGCGAGTTAGACTTTGGACTCAGATAAATGAGAGCATTGAGCAGTTTCAGAACTTCAGTTACAGGACACATATGATATATGCTTGGCTCAGTAGACACAGTTGTCTGCAATAGCCAATAGCGGGCAGAACAGAACTATTGTGTTTCCACCGAGCAGATGATTTTGAGATTGAGGTACTAACAGTCATCTCATCTTGTGCCCTTTGTTGTATTCTTGGGAAATCATTGTACATCCAGGAGGTATCCACCTACTGAGTTCATTCACATATCTCTGGGTTTTTCCTTTCTGATACCGAGTACCTACCAAGACCTGCTAACTTATGTGAAGCTTCTCAAGAAGAGAGGTAATCTTGTCAGCTAATATTCATTTTAAATGAAAACTGACACTTTTTAATATGATATGGGAAACAAGTACAATAGAGTAACTGTGGAGAGTAAGTATTGTCTACTTGGCAGAATCAACACTCCACAAGAGTGGAGCCAAATCTATGGGAATCATGTAGGTTAGCATTGTTGAGAAGAAAAGAACCACTCACTATAAGCAACATAATTCTATAGACCAGAATCCTGGGCTGAGTGAGAAGAGGAGAAAACAAATTGAAAACCAGCATTCATCACTTCTTACTTCCTAGCTACAGACCCAAAGTGATCAGCTATTTCCCTTTCCTGCTGTCTTTATTTTTCTTTCAGGAGAGAGTGTATCCTCAACCTGTGAGCAAAGTAAAAACTTCCCTCTATACATTAGTTTTGGGTATCATCACAGCCATGAGAAGAGTCATGAGACCAGAACTCTATCAGAATCCATACCAAAATAATATCAAAGAAGTAAAATAAAAACTACCGTAGAGTTCATTGGCCAGACAGAAATTCTGTGATAAAGAGTATCACATGTATGCCCTTGGAGAAATAATTTTATTGAAAAAAACATAGTGTTTTGATAGGATAGGCCAGGATTTGATGAATAATCTTCATAAAATAAATTTTTTCAGACTTGAAAGTCATAATGGTTTCTGTTTCAGTTACTGAATTCTTTCACTGAAACTTAAAAGAAATAGCAGACATGGTAAACACTATAAAAATGATGAACATGTCTATTTGTCAATAAATTTTATTTGTAAAAAACATTCCAGACAGGCAGATTTCTACTGCTCACATGAGAGTCCTGCCTTTTAGGAAAACAGTTAAGAGGTCCACCTGTTCTTGGAACCCATTCAAGCACTGGTTTGTTTCTAAAAGACCCAAGCTGCAGACATTCCTTCCCATTTCCCTGCTCTCCTCTACACAGATTTTGATGGATCAGCTGCAGACCATTCCAGTATGAAGTACAGTCGCAGACCATATCAGTCAGAAGAACAGGTGTAAGTCACACCAGCCAGATAAACAGATAGATGAACTCAGGCAGAGACTCACTGCTGGACCAGAGGCCTCACCAGCCACCAGAATTTCAGATAGGTGGCCCACCTGAAGACCTCCTCCACCCTCTCAGTACCCCCGACACAATATCCAATCCCCATTTCTCTCTTTATCACCCATGTCCCACCCCGGACTTGGACAGAGAACCACCCTCTTGGACCAAAGGAAAAGCTAGCCTCTAGAAGTCTAGTCCCAAATTCAGAGACTCCCTTACAGACCTGGGGACATAATGGAAGACAGAAATCCAGGCCATAAAGACCACAGGACCAAAAAGAAAACAAAAACCAAGGAACGAAATACCCATCCAAAAAAAGATACTCAGAAATCCATACTTAGACCTGTAGTTATCCCAGATCCAGGTGCTTAGGTGCCAGCACAAGTACACAATCAACAAGAATCATGGTGATATGGCACCTCAGAGCCCAGGTACCATAATACAGCAAGCCCTTAATATTTCAACACAACTGAAGTACAAGAAAAAGACCTTAAAACCAACTTTGTGATAAAGATCATTAAAGAAGAAATAAATCTTCTCCATCCTTCTGCTCTTCAACTGGACCTTGGGAGCTCAGTCCGTTGCTCTGATGAGGGTCTCTGACTCTATCTCCATCTGTCGCCGGACGAAGATTTTATGGTGATATGGTGATATTCAAGAAAATCAACAGTGTGATAGTAGGGCAAGGCCAGTTCAGGCACCCTCTCCTCTGCTGCCCAAAGACCTAGCTGAGGACATCCCCATGGACACCTGCGATCCCCTCTAGAGCCAAGTCTCTTGCCAACCCTAAAATGGCTCCCTTAATGTAGATATCTTCTTCCCTGTTCCTATATTTGCCCTTCCTCCATCTCCACCCTCCCATTCCCCCAAGCTTTCTCCAGTCTTTCTTTTCTCCCTTCTCTCTCCACTTCTCCCTTCCCCCCATCCCCACTTCCACCCTTACCCCCACCCCCATGCTCCCAACTTTTGCCTGGTGATCTTGTTTGCTTCCAATTTCCAGGAGGATCTATATATGTTTTTCTTTGGGATCACCTTGTTATTTGGCTTCTCTAGGCTTGCGAACTATAGGCTTAATGTCCTTTGTTTATGGCTAGAGTCCACTAATGAGTGAGTACATACCATATTCATGTTTTTGGTCTGGTTTATTTCACTCAGAATTGTGTTTTCTATGTCCATCCATTTGCATGCAAAATTCAAGATGTCATTATTTTTTACCACTGAGTAGTACTCGAATGTGTATATATTCCATGCTTTCTTTATCCATTCTTCCATTGAGGGACATCTAGGTTGTTTCCAGGTTCTGGCTATTACAAATAATGCTCCTATGAATATAGTTGAACAAATACTTTTGTAGTGTGGGCATCTCTTGGGTATATTCCCAAGAGTGGTATTGCTGGATCCTGAGGTAGATTGATTCCCAATTTCCTGAGAAACTACCACACTGATTTCCAAAGTGGTTGCACAAGTTTGCATTCCCACAAGCAATGGATGAGTGTTCCCGTTACTCCACATCCTCTCCAGCATAGGCTATAATTAGTGTTTTTTTTTTTTAATTTTAGCCATTGTGACAGGTGTAAGATGGTATCTCAAAGTTGTTTTGATTTGCATTTCCCTGATCGCTAAGGAGGTTGAGCATGACCTTAAGTGTCTTTTGGCCATTAGAAGATGAGCAAGGAAGTCAGGACCACGAGGGGTTGATCCACCCACTGAGACAGTATGCCTGTTCTAATGGGAGCTCACCAAATCCAGCTGGACCAGAACTAAATGAGCATGTGATCAAACCAAACTCTGAATGTGGCTGACAATGGGGGCTGACTGAGAAGCCATTGATAAAGACACTGGGACTTGTTTCTACTGCATGTACTGGTTTTTTGGGACCCTGGTCTATTTGGATAGAAAGCTTCCTAGGCCTGGATGTAGGGGGGAGGGCCTTGGACTTCCCACAGGGCAGGGTTCCCTGCCCTCTCTTAAGGAGGGAGGAGGAGGGAGGAGGGAGAGGGGGAACAGGAGGGGAATGGGAGGAGAAGAGGAAGTGTAAATTTTTGAATGGAAAAAAAAGAACACTTCATAAAATCCTAACTTACAACTAACAGAAAAAAAGAAATAAATCAATTATAAATTGAAGAAACCACAAACAATTGGAGGAAATGAATAAATTTCATAAAGAAAATCAAGGAATTCCTGAACACAACACCAATAGTACAGACACTTACAGACACTAATGGTGCGGGAGAATTGTCTGTATTCTGTCAATCATGTTTTAAATAATCACTGATTGGCCAGGCAGGAAGTATAGGTGAGTCAACCATACAGGAAGTAGAAATGGGGCGATGAGAACAGGTGAATGCTAGAAAAGAGGAAGCCCATTGCTCCCATTCCAGTCCAGACTACCAAGAAGCAAGATGTAACCTTCCCTGCTGAAAGGTATCGAGCCATGTGGCTAACATAGATAAGAATACTGGGTTAATATAAGCTACAAGAGCTAATACGAAGACTGAGCTAATGGGCCAATCAGTTTATAATTAATGGAGACTCTCTGTGTAATTTTCTTTGGGGCTTGCTGGCTGTGGGGTATCAGGAGAGATGGAAACCCCAACAAGCTGACCCTCATGTTACACACTAAGATCAACAATTAATAAATTGAACGTCATGAAATTGAAAAGTTTCTGTAAGGAATAAAATGCCATCAATAGGGATAAAACAGCAGCATACAGAATGGGAAAGATCTTTACTAACCCAATGTCTGACAGAGGGCTGGTTTCTGAAATATATAAAGATCCCAAGAAATAAGATATCTATAAAGCAAATAATCCAATTAAAATGGTGCATAAATCTAAACAGAATTCTCAACAGAAGAATCTCAAATGGCTGAGAAACTCATACCGAGATGTTTGATATCCTTAGCCATCAGAGAAATGTAAATAAAAAAAGACTCTGAGATTTCATCTTACACCTGTCATAGAGGGTAGATAAAAAAAAACACACACACACAACCAACAGTTCCCATTAGAGAGGATTTGGAGTAAGGGGACTACTCCTTCCTTCTATTGGGAGTGTAAACTTGTACAATTACTTTGGAAGTCATTGTAGCAGTACCTCAGAAAACTGAGACTCACCATATCACAAGACCCAGCTATACCACTTCTGATCACATACCCAAAGGATGCTCAATCACACAACAAAGCAGTTATTCAACTATGTAATGTGTATAATTATATACATTATAACAGCAGCATTATTGTAATAGCCAGACATGGAAACAACTTAGATGTCCCAGTACTAAGGAATGGATAAAGAAAGTGTGGTACATTTATACAATGGAGTATTACTCACCTGTTGCAAACAAGGATATGAGGAAATATGAAGGCAAATAGATGGAACTAAAAAAATTCATCCTGAGAGAGGTAACCCAGACTGATAAAGTGGGTATTAGCTGTAAAATAAAAAATAACTATGCTACAATGAAAAGAAAGGAAGAGCAGGGAATGAAGGAAATGAATAAAACTGTTCAAGACCTGAATATGGAAACAAAAGCAATAAAGAAAATATGAAGGGAATTCTAGATATGGAAAATCTACATAAGTAAGAGGAACTACAGACTGGATATACTCCTCAAAGGAAAAATCCACCAATATGACATTTACATTCTTAACAAAAACAAAGTAACCCATATTTGTAAAGGAAATACTATCAATGTTAAATCACACATAGAATTATACACATTGATAGTGGGAGACTTCAACAGCCCACTGTTACTAATGGACAGATCATCCAGACAAAAACTATACAGAGAAATACTAGAGTTAACAGACATTATGAACCAAGGTGATCTAACAAATATCTATAGAATATTTCAACCAAACACAAAATAATATACCTTCTTCTCAGCATCTCATAGAACTTTCTCAAAACAGACCACATACTGAGTCACAAAGCAAATTTCAAAAGATAAAAGAAAATTGAAATAAATTCCCTCATCATATCAGATAATCATGGATTAAAGCTCAATTTCAACAACAGGGAAACAAAAGACAGAAAGCCTACAAACTCATAGAAACTGAAAAGCTATGTACCGAGTTACTATTGGGTAAGAGAAGAAAGAAAGAAAGAAAGAAAGAAAGAAAGAAAGAAAGAAAGAAAGAAAGAAAGAAAAGAAGGACTTCTTAGACTTCAATGAAAATGAGTGCACAATGTACCCAAAAGTATGGAACACAATGAAAGCAGTGCTAAGAGGAAAGTTCATACCACTAAGTGCCTTCATGAAGAATTTAGGAAAATCTTTTATTAGCAACTTAGCAGCACACCTGAAAGCTCTAGAACAAAAAGAAACAGACACACCTAAGAGGAGTGAGCCTCATCCCGCCGCCTGGCTAGCTTAACCCCTGAAATAACCACACAGAAATTGTATTAATTAAATTACTGCCTGGCCCATTAGCTCTAGCCTCTTTTTGGCTAACTCTCACATCTTGATTAACCCATTTTTATTAAATCTGTGTATCACCATGTGACTGTGGCTTATCAGTAAGATTCTAACCTATATCCATCTCAGTCCAGAGTTTCATGACATCTAACCCTCTGCCTTCTTCCCAGCATTCTGTTTGGTCTACTCTGCCTACCTAAGCTGCAAAAGGCCAAGGCAGTTTCTTTATTCAACCAATGAAAGCAACACAAATACAGAAGGACTTTCTACACCAGTGCTTCAATATGCAGTGATCATGGAACTCCTCTCCTTGCCCTTTAGTGACACACCAGGCATCTGTGAGTACATGCGCTCACATCCCCAACACCGCCACCTTGTCAGTGCCCCTGTAATCTGGATGAGAGAAGATCCTAGCATCTGAAAAAGAAACAAGTGTAAGAGATGAAGCCAATCATTTCAAACCCAGTGGGGGTGTGATGAAGATGCACTATAATTAAGACCCTGGGTGTCTCTGTGGACATGAATTATTGCCCTGTTCAGGGTAGGATTGGGATAGTAGGTCTTTAACCCCAGAGCAGGACAAGCTTGTTGTATAGACAGGTGGGGCTGGAGCTGAAAGTTACTGCTCAACTAAACTGTAATCCTGATCACTTTGCTTTAATTTAATATTTCAACCAATCCTTTGAGAATTTCATAGGACGCGTCTTGATCTAATTCACTGCCCCCTACTTGCCTAACTCCTCCCAGATCTATCCCCTCTCTCTCTCATTGTAGCCCAACTTTGGATTCTTTATAAATGTTTTATAACCATAAGTAGGGTCCAGTGTGTGCAGCTCATGAACTCCTGGGTAAAACACAGTAGAAAGACTAGAGGACACACCTTTGCAAAAAAAACCGACTCTCTCCAAACCCCAGAGGCCATCAGCTGTCATACAGAAGCTTCCAACACTTGTTTATCCTACGTTTTGACAGAAGTCGATGTCATTTCTTCAGTGACTCAAGTTTATCACTTGACAATGAACCTGGGGAAGGAGACAGGTTCGTATGTGTCCTCTCAGGCATGTTCACTGTTCTAATCATGGTGCAGTTGCTTGAAGAATGCAGGAAAAACTTTGTTGAATTAACTCAACTGTGGGTAAAATTAAAGGTCAGCGATTTAATCAAGGTTGCACTTGTGCAGAGTGTGCAACAAGACACGTAGACTTCTCAGACTTAGTGGTGGAAAAAGTCAGTTTTATCTGTGAAAAAAGGCTCCAGTTGTCATCAGAGGAGAGCCACCCTTCATCTTGCCAGCTGACTGGTCCTGTTGACTTCCTCTGCTCTAGTGAGCACTTTAGATTTCAGCAGGCCTTGTAACATTACATACATAACAACCTGCCATATTTATGTCTTTTCTCCAGTCTCCAGACTTATGACACTGTCATTAAAGAGATTCAGTGTGCTTAGGAGCTCTTTAAAAAATAAATAATTGAAAGCTAAATTATATTAAACTGGGCCAGTGCTGACCCTTTCACCCTGGTCCATTGCTATCTTCTTAAATGTATTCCTTCTTAAATCATATAGTAATTTGAAGATGCTGAAGTCTAAGTTTTTGGACTCAAATGCAGTCACTTCTGATGTATAATTCATTTTTGCTTTGTGACTGGTCCTGCACATGCAATCGCTTTTCTGGCAGCTAAGTGCAAGATGAAATCAACAACTCCGTAAAGGGTGAGGAATCAGAGTGGGCATCTCGGTGGAAGAAATATTAAGCTTGTCACAGTGTTTTGTTCTTTGTCTGGTGAAATGGAGACAATCCCTCACCCTCCACCCTCCGCCCGCCACCAACGACCCTCAAGTTAATGGGAAAGAATGGCATTTCATGGCTGGAAATTGTCTACGACTGATGTCATGCAGATGCTGCATTTAATTAATCTCCCCATCACAGGAGACAATGCCTTCTGGATGATTACAGGCCTCTCCATTCTCTGATGAGCATCTTTTTGAAGTGGCACTGTTTTTGTTTTGTTTGTTTATTTTGTTTGGTTTTTTAAAAAGAACTAATTTTTCTACAGTTTCTCAGTCTGCCACTCCCTAAGGGAACAGAATTCCTGGTGAAAGCATGATCTTAAGATGAAGAAAAGCTAGACAACCTTTCCCCGAAGTAGTGGGATTGTCAGCATAAGTAGGTTTGGAAAATTAGGTGAATCTAGACTTGTAACTGAACATTAGCTGACCTAATACAGTCTGTATTCAGAAAAGTGTATTTGCATTTGGCCTTTAGAAGACCAAATTTTGCTCTCTTCCCAAAACGGCAATGAAAACAGTAGGCTACTTCTAATACAAGTCAAGCAAGATGCTAGATGCAAGATAGCTCAGGAATACAGCAGTTGTGCCTCCTGGCAGGCAGAATGGCTCTTTGTGGCTAAACCATCTCGGAGTCACAGTGAAATCCTCCCTGTTAGATCAGAAACTAAGGCATTGAGAATTTTACCCACACAGTACACCAAGGAAGGGTCTGTTTACCCAGAAGATCTGATATCATGCATCATGGTTTTGATACCCCTGCTTTTGTGAAGATCATAGAGAAAATATTCTAAAATGGAAACCCAGTCTACCATGATTTAATAAGGAAAAGGGGGTCCTCCATGAATCTGCCAACCCCCTCATAACTGTCATGAAATCTACTTTGAAAGTTTAAGACGAAGAATACATTAAGCCTTCTTCTGACACTTGAGGCCACCAACTCTTGCCTCTTTTCGGAGTGTTTACTTTGCGTATTTTTGTTATACACATTCCTAATTAAATTGTCTCTTTTGACTAAATTTTTTCCTTGAAGAAAATAAGAACCTAAAATAATCGAGAGAATGAAACATTCGATGGCCTCATGCTGCATTTCCTCAAAATCATGACGTTTACAATTTAACAGCAGTTTTGCTAAATGAATACCCCCAAAAACAATATTTAATGGCCGAAATTCAGTAGTTAAGATAATATATATTATTTTAACACACTCCTGCAAAAAAGAGTTGACTAGGACCTGGGTTATGAGCACTGAAAAATGAGCATACAGCTCCATCTATAACATGGAAGGCAATGTGTGTGTCTGTTTACACTGGTATAGGCTGTAGGCATAGTGTGGAAAGGTGCAGACAGACCCTGTCCTCCTGCTCCTAGCAATGAACTGCTTTTGTACACTAGATTTTTCTGCATTGTCCAAGCAGATCCCTAGAAAACTGTGGTAGAAGACAGTGGATGACAAATTTCTTTTTCCAAAAATAAGAAAAACAACTTGAAAGTTGAATTGGTTAAAGCATTTGTTTATAATTTGGTGTAAAGACAATGAGTGGCTAACATGGCTCAGAACTACATACAACTTCACTTGCTTATGTGTTCAAAATGACAAGCTGGAGAGGGAAAACTTCATGAAGTTCAAGGGTAGCTTTGGGATAAAATGTAATCATCTGGTCAACATGTTTTTCCTCGGTCTCTTAATGGGAAAGCCCCATGATTGTCACTAATGGAATATGGAGGACGAAGAGCCTGGAGCATAACGGGTCTTCACAGTGATGACAAACATGTCCTAGATCTGAATTAGATACTGGAGGCACAGGGTCACATACCTAGTGTGAGCTCTGTTTTCAGATGTCCCATTCCACACTGGAACTGGATATTCTGAGTGTCTTGCCTATCTGTGTTCTTTTTCTGTATTGTGTATTGGGTAAAACTGGGGGAAAAAATGTTCTTAGCAGGTCATTTCCTTGTGTCTATATGTGTACTTGTTTATGCATGTGCACCTGTGTAATTGAAGTATGTGCCCATGTGCTCATGTCTGTGGAGGTCAGAGGTCTAGATCGAGTATCTTCCCAATCAGTTTCCAATTATTTAAAATATTTGAGGTAGAGTCTCTCTCTGAAGCTGGAGCTTACCCTTCAACTTCCTGATCAGGAAGCCCCATAGATCCTGCTATCTCCCCTCTTTAGTACTGAGATCACAGGCGCATACCACAATTCCCAGCTTTTACTTGAGTGCTGAAATCTAAACTTAAGTCCTTATACTTGCGGAACAAATGTTTGACTGCTGAAGCCACCTCTCAAGGCCCCATTCCTTTTCCTCTTCTCCAGTCTTTCTGATTTTACTGCTGAACAGTAGGAGTCTCCTGTTTAGTAGGCCAATCACTGACTTGGCTACTCCACTAACTACCAAAGCAGAAACTGCCTCACAAGCATTTCTGCTTCTACCTGGCTTGGCCTTTCTGAACTCAGGAGACAGCAAGTGTCAGAAGGTTTTCCTTAAGAAATCTCATCAGGTCAGCACAAACAAGATCTAGTTTGTTGGTAATAATCTTCCTTGGGTTTGATTTGCATCTCCCATCCCCCTGCTTTCTTTCTCCTCATTTTTTTTCTTTTAATGGTCTTTGCTCCTAGAATCCTCTCTACAGTATCTTTCCACCAACCAAGCCAAGTGAGGAGGTTCCAAGGTGTGGTGTTGATACATTTCTTTAAATATGGAGTTGTGAGTTTAAAATAAAATCTCCAGGCCCCATATTAGTGTCAGAAGGCAGGAATGTGAAAGGTAGTTTAAAAGCTCATGTCATCACTTGACTTGCTAGGTCTAGATTACTTCAAACCTTCTTCTTAGTAAGTCACACCCGATCCAAAATGAATGCAAACAGGATTATTCATGATAGAAGAATGAGAATCAAATTCCTAATATACATGGAAGAAAATAGCAGACATTAGAAGGGGGTAATTAAATTATTTACAGAAGGGTGGAGATACGTTATCTCATTCAAATTATAAAATAAGTAATGAATACAAAGCAGAGTAGTTTTGAGGTGATGATATGTACCCAGAAAAGCATTAGTCTAGTGAAATTGGAAAGTTTATAGGTCAACACATCTTAGAGGCTGTAGAGCTGGATCAGCAATTAAAAGCACTAGCTGCACACAGAGGACCTCGGTTCAGTTCCCAACAATCACATGGCAGCTCACACCTACAGTTCCAGGGCACCTGATGCCTCTTCTAGATGCCGTGGGTACCAAGCACTGGTATGGTACCAAGAAATACATTTAGGCAAAAACAGTCACACATATTAATTGAAAGAAAGAAAGAGAGAACTACTTTTTCAAAAAACAATATGCATGTGTTTCTCCACCTCTTTCTCTTCTTCCCGTGTGTGTGTGTGTGTGTGTGTGTGTGTGTGTGTGTGTGTGTATACAAGCACACATGTATGTAGGTGTCCCCAAAGGTGAAAAGAGAATGTCAAATTCCCTGATGCTGGACTTCCAGAGGGTTTTGAGATGCCCAATGTAGGCATTATGAAGAGAACTTGAGTGCACGGCATGTGCAACAAACTTAGCCCTAGGCCATCACTCCAGCCCAACAACTAGAAGCCAGGGGGTCTTAGCAGCAAGGGTTCGTCATGTGCCCTTCATCCTAACACCTCTACAGAACGTGTTGAGATCCTCATGTTACCATTTGTGACAGGGTTGAGCAGAATGTTTACAAACCCCGTACTAAACATTTCTTTCAGCTTTTCAAAAGAAACAATAATGAATATTTAAAAAATAAATAACAGGAAAAGAAAGCATCCATAACCTTTAAATATTAGATATTTATTATCTGTACATTTCTAGCCAATCATTACCAATTCTCATGCTAATAAGTATGACTATTTCTGTTAAGTAAGGACTTCTAAAGGGGAAAACAATGACCAAAGCTTCAGTTGCCTGAGAATCTTACTCAGAAGAACCATGGCATTTGTCAAATATGGGAAGTCAGTGAGGGAAATTTGGGAAAACTCTGACAACTAAAGTCATTTAATATGAAGAAGTTTCGGGAGAATTACTATGATATTTCTCTGAAGGTTGTACAAAGGCAGTGGAAAGTGGATAGTCAATGAAGTAATGTCTGTAGAATGTCAGTGCAGCCGTGGAGAAAGGTTGGGATACCTGGCAGGAAGAGTCTTCCATTCAGCAGCCATGGCACAGGATCCATATCCAGACACAGCATTCCATCTGATCAAACCAGCGGGGTCAGACAAGGAGTTCTGCTGTTTTGTAGATTCCAGAGTTCCATCTTCTTGCACGAGATGCTGTGTCTCACCTGAGTCATTCACTCATCTTTACCCTTCAACTCATTAGACTTTAGGTGCTTTTGTTCCTTAAAGGTGTGGTTGAGGCTGGCTAAATGGGGTCCGTTATCTTCAAAACAGTGTAGTATCATAGTTGTTTTCAGAGTTCTGTTTGATCCCTCCATGTTATAAGCATAGAATTGTACATGAATACAAAATCTGGTATTTATTTTGCCCTTAAAAGCAGTACAGTTTAAACCAAACATGCTGGCGCACACCTTTAATCCCAGCACTTGGGAGGCAGAGGCAGGCGGATCTCTGTGAGTTCAAGGGCCAGCCTGGTCTACAGAGTAAGTGCCAGCACAGGTTCCAACACTACATAGAGAAACCCTGTCTCAAAACAAAACAAAACAAACAAACAAAAAACAACAAAATAAACAAAAAAGAAAGCAGTTTAGTTTCAATGTGACTAGCGAGTTCATTTGTGACCAGCAGAATCACACTCACTATCTGTCACAGTATGTGTGCTGTGGTGTCTGCCGTGAAAAGCCACTGCTTTGTGCTGTGCCTTGCCCCTTCCACTGGCTAACCTTGTTAAAATTCAAACATCTCAGCCCTATGTCCAAATATAATGTGTATGAATTAGTAAGAATGATTTCATTAGATTGCCTCCTCTCTTTATTGGTGAAATGTTTGGCCTGAGAATTCTGCTTGTTTGTAACTGAGGAAAGAGGGGTCAAGTAAAACGAGGACACAGATTTTGAAGAGAAGAACAGAACAGTGCCCTCCTGATTCTAGAATGGTCCCTCCCTTTTTTTTTTTTTTTTTGTTCTTTTTCTCCTGCCTCCCTGAGGTTAAGCCTGACTAATTTCCTTCTCTTTTTAAGATATCATTCAGAAAACATCGCACATGTGTTGAGTTTAAAAAGAGAAGAATGTGGTTTGCTCTCAAAGGAGTGGTGGAAATTATAGGTAGCAAAATGTAATTATCCACTTGGAGTTTTTCCAGGCTGGATCCACCTGATCAGAGACATTAGAGCCAATCCATTACACTTTTTAAAAGTCTCCTGCTGGGCTCGCTGAATGAGAGTAATATCATATCGCCTATGGTTCTGGTAAATAAAAGGCATCATTAACAACAACACAATGGGAAGAGCACGCTGAAATGATGGACTGCGTTTAGCCACGATGGTGCATCAGCATCACCAGCCTGGCTTTGCGATGGGCGCATGCACTAGAGAGGCACACGCAATGATTAAAAAATGAAGTCAGAATGCGCACAACGCTCTCCAGGCTTCCTATTACCGACCTTTCTCTTTAGCAGCAATCATAATTGGGACCATCTCGCACTTCAGAACAGGAGAGACTGTCATGCAGAATGCTACATTAAAATCTCTGCACCATTCTGCTCAGGGGGAACTCCAAATCTATGGCAGGGAGGTTGTGAAAATCAGTCCCTGCCTTCGATCACGAGGGTTTCAGAGTTTCCACTCAGGTTGGCAGGCTTGGCAGCAAGTGCCTTTTAGCCAGTGAGGCATGGCTCTTGCCCTCTCGCTAATTTACACAGTGTAAAAATATACTGTTCTTGGAAACACTGCACAAGAACCAACAACTATCACAGAATTTTAGAATTTTCCCATTAAAAACAACTAACTTATTAGAAATGTGTTTACTATATGAATATATGAATCCATCAAAGAATAGATGTGAGGCTTAGTACCCCAGTATTGGGCGAAGGGGTGGAAAACAAGGAGGAAGGAAGTTCTGCACTGACTGATCTTGGGAGCAACAACCATAGCCAAGCATTTTGGGTCAACCCTCCTTCTTCCTGGTGTGCTCGGTAAAGGGCAGTTTCCACGTGGAGGAGGACGAAGTGCTAATACTCAGAGTTAATCTGTGAGTTCTGCGATTTAGAGGCAAATACTGCAGGAGCTGTCTCCACAGAATGCTTCCAAGGAAGCGAACGCTGACGAGATACAGGACAGGCAGGTTCCAAATCAGGTGAAGCTCTGATCAGGGGGAAAGACACCTCCTAAGAAGAATGAGTCCTATGTGAAGTTAAAAGTGAGTAGAGGAAGGTTGCTTATACAGGAGACAGAAATTCTGGCTATTGGAAGGACCTTTTTAAGCATCATGATATCTTTAATTGTCTTCAAACATAGAATCAATATGCCTGGTTTTTTTATTTAAATTAGAGGCTTCTTATTGCTTTTGTTCATATATATCTCATCTAGTGGTATTTGTCATGCAGTGAGTTAAGTTTAAGGTGAAATTCAAATATTTATTAATACATTTAAAAATAATAAGTATGGCATATTTAAATAAATGATCATTATTTCTCTAAGTAATCACCTGCATGGAGAATTGCATTATTTACACCTTGGCAAATCTCTTTGATACCTGAGCAAACAGAAGTCTGCTGAATCCCGTCATGAGCGTCTGCCCTCACTCGACTGTAATATCATAAATCATTCTGCCTTGAAGAATTGCAAATCACACGTGCAAAGAGATGAGAACAAAACAAAAGCATATGAGTTCCGATTTACCTGAAAATAGTTCTGATATGACAGTGTACCCCACATGCCCCTGCAAACCCTGTGAACCCCCAGGTCACAGTGGGAACTCCTTAGAATGAAGTTTTGTCACAGTTCTGGAAGTAATTCCCGTTTTCACAATCTGTTTCTGCCCAAATGTAACTTCTGCTTGTCAAAATTTCCCTTCAAGGAAAACCCAAGGCTATAGTACCTATAGGGAATACAAGGCTTGAAACTGGCTTTACCCCAAGGCTGAGGAATAGAGAGCTGAAGGTAATTTACAGTGTCCCAGTGATGGGACAAACAAACAGATTTCCAGGTGAGGATCAACAAAAGAGAGTTGTCTCCATAGTAGAGCAAGCAGTAAACAATAAATGAGAGACTAGGGCTTGGGTCAGATGGGTGAGTTGGAAATGCAGAACGATGTCCTTGCTAATTGTCTGACAGGAGAAAGGAAGAAATCTCCAGAGCTGGTGACTCACAAAGGCAGGCGTTTTTGTAAACATTTACAGCACAGACATGACTGACAAGAAACGTATTTTACAGCCAGTTGCATACCACCAGCTCAGATCCTTAATAAATTTAAAAAGGAAAATACCAGTATCTCAAATACCATCACTACCACAACCACTGAAACTAAAACAAACCAAAACAACCACAGACAAAAGAACAAAAAGAACAAAGCATGGATGAGCTAACTAATGTAAAAACCAAATATGCTTGCCACCTCACTGAGATGCACACTGAGAGATGAAATACGAGATGCTTTCCGCATGACACACATCATGCTGACAAATCTCTACAACTTGAAAAGGCAGAAAGATAAAGACTGAACAGTTTAATGCAATGACAACAGAGTCCCAGGCTGTGTTTAGAAGAAGAGCACAACTGAATTTCACCCACCGGCTTCATTCTATTTCCCCAAAAAAGTTCATCCAAAGGAGGTCAAAAACATATTGTGAAAAAAAAAACTCTATTTGAGAAAAAGCTTTCACAAAAAAACTGATAAATAAACAAGTAAAAATGTACGTGGGATGAAACAAAAAAAATTTTTTCTTTGCAAGAAATGTTTTTTAACTTCCAAAGGTCTCATAATAAAGGAAACAATGTTCACCAATGGACACAAAGATCCAAAACGCATGGCCAGCAACTTCAATCTTGACATCTGAATAAACTTTATCTTCAAAAGCTTTACACAAAGGGACAGCCCCAGGAGTTTCCGTAGTGTGGTGATTATCATGCTTGCCTGACACAAAGGGACACCTGGTAACTTTAAACCACAACAAAAATAGGTGAAACTTGATATAGGGTAAGCACATGATGAAAATTATTGTCATCAGGATTGTAGCCTACCACCTCCTCAGACAGACGAGCTGAGCAAGCAGGGGATATGCGCTTCTGTAACATTCTTGTCAAACACGTGAAAGCTAACTGTAATGGTGAGAAGTACAAACGTTGCATGGCTGACTGAATTTTGCAAAGCTCAATTCTTCACAAAAGATAGGAAGTGAATGTTTAGTTAGGTGAATATCCTCAAGGTTAGGTGAGTTTATAGGGGTGCCATGAATTGGAAACCCCACACATGTGCTGAACTGGGTCCTGGTGGAAGAACACAAAGCTGAGATACTATTGCAGTCTGTAGCGTTCATCACTTGACCTTATCCTCAAAAATTATAAAGTGTATTTACTGTTGCGTAGCCTTTCTACTATATGCATAAAAAATGCTCTGAAGCACTTAAACTTAAAATGAGCAAATTTTTCTTTGAAATGCTATAGAAAGACGGAATGTGTATTCCTGCCTTTGGAAAATGGTAAAGGTAGAAAAGCATTTAAAAGCAAGTCTGGACTAAATTTTATGGAGCTACTAAAACCAACAAAAATTTCCCCAAGTTCTTTTTGCTTCTTCTGGCTTCCATATTTTTGATATGGAATCCTTTCATGCTATATACATAACTGAAATTTCCATTTTGATTGGATCCTTCTCAATCTTTAATTACATATATATATGTATATATATCTTAGATTGTGTTCTTTCTTTTTCAAATTAGACACTTCCACATGTTCTATTTCTTTCCCATTATCATCTTCTTCCCTTCTTTGCTTTTTCATGTTAATTTTTATGGTGATTTCTAATTTAATACACTGTGATTATTTGAGTCAGTTGTTGATACCTCTATATTATTAATTGCAAATTATTGATTGACATTTCAAGATGGGATGGTATGTAATTTATTAATTTAAACCCTTCAATATAAGGCTGAAGCTGTATTTGAGTTCATATGACTCTTAGTAACAAACAAGCAAATGAAAAATATACTGTATGTACAAGGAACATGTAAAAATAATGTGTACAATGAAAGTCCATGTAGAGTCCATAACCAAATAACATTTAAATTCACAGCCTGCAAAACCTTCTTTTGAAATCTAATCACCTATCTACATAACCAATTATATTGTGACGATTCCTGGAGAACATGAACTCACCCTGTTCAGCTAAAGTCTCCCCTGGGCAACTGAAAAATTTAGTGTGGCTGCTTGCCAGGGGAGCAGGCACTCAAAGTTGCTTCCTCACTTTTAGGTTCCAGGAGGTGGTGACAGAAGAGTGTTCCTGCAGGACTGGCCCTCAGTGTCCTCTCCCAGGGCAATTGTTGCTGGTTAACCCAAGAAGGGTTCTAGTAAATCTCAAAGAACTCGTGGGCTTCCTGAAAGCTTCATAGCTCTCTGAGTCTGATGAGTCTTTTATAATTAATGTCAAACAGTCAAGATTCAATTAATCATAGAAAACGTCCAAACTTTTAAATCACCATTTTCAACAGAGACTTTCAGAGAAACTAAGTAAAGAGGATAGTCACTTCTGGGTTAGAAGCCCACAGTCCACAGTGTGCATTTGCCAAGAGCTTCCATTGAGGGCCTTCACAAAAGTCCCATGCTATCTACAGCAAACCTATCACATTCTCATGATTGCCTGTCAGTTTCTGGAAAACAGGAGTGACTGGAGAGGACTGACACCCCTAAAACAGCCAGCTCTAAATATTCAAACGAGAAGACCAAATGTTTCTTAAAATGCACTCCTTATATTTCCATAGTATCTTCCTTGGACCTTCATTTATGTTGACTTATTAAATGTAGGAATATTTGTGTCTGAGAATGTACGCATATAGACAAACACATCTACATGGACACACATACATGCATATGTATACACATAAACTTACATAGCAACAAGCAGAAATGAATGGATTTTCAGAAAAAGTGAAAATGGTTCCATAAACTATAAAATGTCTATAGAATGAATAGTCAAATATTTGCCTTAGAATTCTGATCTAAAATTGAGAGAAGGAAAGAAAAGTCCAACCAAAATTAATGACCAACATTTTTTTATTTTTCTTAAGATATATTTTTATTATTTTTTAAGTTAGGTGTACATGGCTCTATGTGAGCATCTGTGCAGGGCATATACCCTCAAGTGGCAAAAGGAAGGCATCAGTTCCCTGAAGTTGGAATCAGAGATGGTTGTGAGCCACTGATATTGGTACTAGGGCTGAAACCTAGGCTGTCTACCAGAGAAGCAAACGCTTTGAACTGTTGAGATGTGTGTGTGTGTGTGTGTGTGTGTGTGTGTGTGTGTGTGTATGTGTATATATATACATACATACATATATATGCATGTAGATATGATCTCAAGATAAAACACCAAATTATATCCTACAAAACCATATTTCCGTGGAGTAAACTCTAAGAGAGGAAGAAGCGATAATATGAACAAAAGGGTCAATCACATGATGGGGAAACTCACAGAATCAGCTGACCCGAGATAATGGGAGCTGACTAAATCTGGACTGGCAACTGAGGAACCTACATAGGACCCAACTAGGCCCCATGAATCAGGTGACAATCATTTTGCTGGGCAGACTGTATAGCCACCAGCAGTGGGACCATTACACCAAGATCTAACCATAATGCATGAACTGACTTTGTGGAGTGCGTTCTCTGTGGAGAGATATTTTAGCCTAGGCAAGGGGCAGGAGATAGGGAGATGGGAAGACCTAGTTGATTTCCCAGGGGAGATCTTACCTTCTCTAAGGAGCCAATGGTAGATGGGTTTGGGGAAAGGTGGGGAGAGGAGTGAGGAGGAGCTGGCATTGGCATGTAAAAAATAAATAATTAAAGCAAAAACAGAAAAAATAATTGTCTTATAAAATAAAAGACTAAAAGCATAAAAATATAATCAACATGGATGATAAAACTATAGCTTTTATTTTCATGTGTTCAAGCAAGTTTCCTGCTTTTTTTTTCTATTTAGGTGTAAAGTTTTTGTATAAAGAAAGTAATTTTTTAAATGTTCATTAGGAGGTGTATAATGAAATCTCAGGCTTTGTAGAGATGAAGAGAATGAACAGCAAGGCTGTATGTGAGGTAACAGCAGATTTCCTTAATGGTGGACATTCATATCTCCGGTTTAAGCATGCTACATATTTGCATCTAGTAGGTTAATACTCTAAGTGCAAAAGAAAACATAAGGCCTCATAAGTGACATGAAGCAGAAGATGGGAAGCTGAATCCAGTTAGGTGACACAAATTGCCAGATACTACAAATATGTACACTGGGTACGGAGCATGTCACTGTGCTGAATGTGGTGGGCAAGGCAGGCTGCTGCAGAAAATGCTGCAATGCCCTTTATGTGTCTGCTAATCACAGTTGTGTGTGTGTATGTGTGTGTGTGAATATATCTATGTATACACAGTGATAGATGTATATTCCACATCTGTTCTGTTAGCAAAATGAGCAATACAACTTTGAAAATCCCATTTGAATCCCCCACTATCTCAAAGCTCAAGGCTGAAGTTTCCTATGGTGAATTCCTTGTCATTTGTTTACTGTGTTTTTAAATAACAATGCAAGCAATAATCCTCCCCAGGGATGCCCCTGCCTCCAGCCTCCACCAAGGACAAATCCTGGGATTATAATGGAGAACATTTAAACATTGTGGAGCACCACACAGGGATATGCCATCCTCAAAATCTGGAGCGCCAATGAAAATGTTAACTCTCTCTGCTCTGAATAATTTGCAGACTTCCCCAGTTTTACCTTCCAACACTCATGGTTATAATATCAATTCACTTCAGCTTAGAGCCAATAATAACCCCAGAGGAAATAGTGGGTCTCCAAGTTCCCCCTTCTTAAGTATTCAGCATTTGACTTTTATATTAAGCATGTTATTCCCAAGAAATTTTTGATATGGAATGCTAAATTACCATATTCCTTTCTTCTAAAACTTAGCCATTGAATGCCTTTCAAATTGTTAATATGATGCTAAAGTGTATTTTGTTAGATTTTAAAATAATTCTTCCATTTTCTTTTTTTGTCCATTGTAATTAAATCGATATTACATGTGTCAGCCATTTTGGAGAGAGCACAGCTAAACTGTACAGTCACACCCCACTTGTAGTTGGCCCAAACAACTCCTCAATCCATCCCAACATATATACTCAAACTCTTATTCCATTTGTGTAACTATAATTTTGAATATCCCAAACACTTTATATCATTGAATCAAGAGATATTAGTGACAGGCATATTTCACTTTGCCCAATCCTCTCTGTGAGTGTCTGAGTTTAGGACATGTCAGAATTTCCTTCTATTTTTAAGTCAAGGCAATGTTGCAGTGTATTTGAACTCATGCTGGTAGAGTCTTGAGGAACTAGTCCTCATAGCGCCAAGGTGCTATGGACCCACACAGAGGACAGTAATCATCAATCTTATGCAGTTGTGAACTCTGCAAGCTAAAGACAAACCTGGAAAGATATGGAAACTGGTGCACTAATGGTAAAAGTGTAACATAAGAACCACTTTCTGTAGTCCTCATTGTTCACTATGTTCAGCAAGTCCGGTTTTATCCCATGCTTTTTCAGACCCAGGCCAGCTGGCCTTGGTGAGTTCCCAATAGAACATCCCCATTGTCTCAGTGTGTGGGTGCACCCCTCGCAGTCCTGAGTTCCTTGCTCGTGCTCTCTCTCCTTCTGCTCCTGATTTGGACCTTGAGATTTCTGTCCGGTGCTCCAATGTGGGTCTCTGTCTCTGACTCCTTTCATAGCCTGATGAAGGTTAATATTCAGGAGGATGCTATATGTTTTTCTTTGGGTTCACCTTCTTATTTAGCTTCTGAACAATGAGGACTAATGAGAACTCAAGAACAATGGCAATGGGTTTTTGATCCTACTGCACGTACTGGCTTTGGGGGAGCCTAGGCAGTTTGGATGCTCACCTTATTCGACTTGGATGGAGGTGGGTGGTCCTTGGACTTCCCACAGGACAGGGAACCCTGATTACTCTTTGGGCTGACGAGGGAGGAGGACTTGATCGGCGGAGGGGGAGGAAATGGAAGGCGGGGGCGGGGAGGAGGCAGAAATCTTTAATAAATAAATAAATTTAAAAAAAAAAGAAAATAAACTATCTTAAACAAAAAAAAAACTTTCTGATGAAACTCAGGGTCCATTCCAGAAAAATAATCAGAGTCAATTTTCCTTAAGGATGTGGATGTTAGTAGGAGTTGAGTAGTCCCGCTCCCAGCACAGATTGGACATAATGAGGAAGAAAAGAGGATAGAGAGTTGGATGTTGGGAAAAAGAATTAACAAAAATATTTTGAAGATACTATTACTACTATAGCTATGAAGATTGGTGAATATTTCTTCAAGACATTTTCTTTTCTCGGGATATATTCAGAAAATTTACAAGATCATAAGCAATTCAATTTTAAGTTTTCTGGGGGAAACCATCAAATATTTTTTATCTGCATTATTTCTTTATGCTGTAATGGTCCTTATATATCTGCTAATCACAGTTGTTTTATTATGCTGTTTTGTTTTCTCATCCCCTACTCATTAGTAAAGTGAAATGCTGAATTCATCCTTCTCTCTATAGCAACATTGATCCCTTTAATTCCATCAGATTCTAGCACTATGTTTTTTCAGTCTCTTACAGTGGATTTTTATCTTCTAAAAGGGAATGGCTCATTAATATAGAACTTTCTGTCTCATGTAAACTTTAGACCTGTTGCCTGATAGTAGGACAGCTTGGGGTATCCTCCCTGCATATATGATCTCTTCCTGGTGGCTCAGTTGTTCAGGTGTTCACAGACATCTTTCAGTGTCAGTGAGTACTCTTGCTGACTAGTGCTATTTTTTTCTTCATAAATCTATTCTAGTAATTCTTCTAATTTGAAAAATTAATGCATTTGCCAGAATAGGATTGTTTTTTTATATGTTCTATAGCCTTTATTCTTCCTTTCCTGTACTATATTTATTTCCTTTTCCATATTTATTTTTTTAATTTTGATTTATTATTACTATTTACTCATTTTTAAAATTTATTTTTTTAAGACAATGTCTCATATAGCCCTGTCTTCCCTAAAACTCACAGAGATCTGCTTGTCTTTGCCTTCCCCGTGCTGGGATTACAGACTGTAGTGTGCCACTGCGGTCATCCTTATTCATTTTCTATTTCTTTCTCTCTTTGTAGTGGAATATTTACTATCTCTTCTGGTTTCCTTTTATGAAAATCTTTGTTTTGCTTTTGGTTGTCTAGGTGCCTCTTGGAGTTAAAGTCCCATGGAACAGGTACCAGACTATTGTTTTTCTTTCACTTGTGCCCCACATTGGGCATCAAAATTTAACTGATTATTTTGCTCTTACTCTTTAACTCTTTAGTGGGCCCATTGTCCAGTTTCCAAATAAATCATGTATGGAGGCTTATTCTTAGTTATGAATGTTCAGCCTTATCTTGTCTTGTTTCTTTCCAGCTTTTCTTAACTTAAATTATCCCATCTGTCTTTGATCTTGGGACTTTTATTTCTAGATATACATTTTCTTTTCTTTTTACTCTGTTTCTGGCTATTTAGCTGAGTGACTAGGTGGCTGGTCCCTGAAGTCCTCCTCCTTTTTCCCTCATTCCCTGAACCCCTTTTCCCCCCAAATTTCTCCTCCTATTTATCCTCTGTGGCTGGCAGCCCCACCACTCTCCTGCCTCACTATTGGTCATTCAGTTTTTTTTATTAGACTATCAGGTGTTTTAGACAGGCACGATGACACAGTTTCACACGGTTAAATAAATTCAACATAAACAAAAGTAACACACCTTAAAATAATATTCCATTACACCAGGCCATGGTGAGTTGGGTATCTCATTTACTAGCACTTCAAGTCACAGAGGGAGCTTCCTGTAGGGTAACACATAGCCTTAGAATAACAATAGGTTTTGGAGTTGTTCATGCATTTGTAGTACTTAAATATTGTATATACCCAGCAGCAGCATACTACTACCAAGGACTTTTCCTTCCTCTGGTGGGAAATCCTTTAACATTTACACTGCAGGTGTGATGGTAATGAACTTTACTTTCATCTGATCTTGTCTTGATACTACTTTATGACTGAAGGATGCTGTCACTAGGTGTGGGTTTTTTGATTGACAGTGTTGCTTTCTTTTGAATTTTTGAATTGACTTTTGAATACAACAGTCTTTTGCAGTCAAGATTTCTGATGGAAATCTCCTATGATCTGCTAAAGATATTATATAAGGAATGAGCCATTTTTTTTCCCTTAGTGCTTCTGAAATTCTCTCTTTGATCCTAATTTGCTTTCTGAAACACCAATTCAAAAAACAGCTTGAGAAAAAGGGGTTTGTTTGGCTTCACTTTAATTTCACTGTCTATCACTGAGGGAAACGAAGACAGGAATTTAGGACAGCAACCTAGGTGCAAGAACTGAAGTAGAAAAACCTAACTGCAACAGATCCTTGCGTTTCCCAAACTACCTTACATTTAGTTTGTTGATGTCTTTATCATATTTATGAAAATTCATCATTTATTCATTTACATATTCTGTCTGCATTATCTGTCCCTTTCTTTTGAATTCTGTGATGCTCATGCTGGTCTCCTTGTTGGTGAGATGTACATTAGAAAGCTCCACTTCCCTTCAATTGTGTCTCTTTCTGTTTTCCAGACTTATTAGAAATGACCTAACATGTGCTCAAATCTGCAACTGAATTCGCACAATGCATTTATTGTTTCTGTTAAAAAGACAAAAACAAAAAACTCTGCAACTCCAGTACTTGTTTTCAATTTTCTGCCTTTCATGCATTACATTATTTTCATGTGATCTCTACTACTTTCTCTATATTCTTCACATTGTCCTTGATTAATTTGGGTAAGTTTAAGTCCATAGTTTGAAAGTCTGTGTCCAATAGGTTCATAATGGAGCGAGTTGCCATAACGGGGAGAGGCACTTCCGCATTGGCACTCATCTCCTTGTGAATTTGTAATAAGATATAGAGCACAAATCTCCAATATTTCATATTCCTATAGATCCTGTGGCTGCCCTTGGGATGTGAGATGACTATTTGTTGCTCTAGTGTCCTGATTTGCTTTCTGAAACACCAATTCAAAAAACAGCTTGAGAAGAAGGGGTTTGTTTAGCTTCACTTTAATTTCACTGTCTATCACTGAGGGAAACGAAGACAGGAATTTAGGACAGATACCTAGATGCAAGAACTGAAGTAGAAAGCATGAATGAACATGTCTTACTGGCGTTTTCCTCCGCGGATTGCTCAGACTCTATTATTATACCACCCTGCTCAGCAATGAGGACACCTACTGTGTGGTGTGCCATTTCCATCAATAACTAATCAAGAAAATGCCTCATAGAGATGCCCACAGACCAGTCTGATGGAGGCAAATCAGTAGTTGCAATTCCTTCTTCTCTAATGACTTCGTTTGTGTCAAACTAACAAAACCTAACCAACACCTGTACAAAATCTCAAATTGGCAGGAAGAAATGGCAAATTGCAGTGCAAGAATCTTCCACCATTCCAGATAGTCAAGGCAGCTACTGAAAGTATACAGCAAGGATAGTGTATTAATAGGGATTTCTAGAATTATAGAACACATGGAATGAATCTCTCTCTCTCTCTCTCTCTCTCTCTCTCTCTCTCTCTCTCTGTCTCTCTCTCTCTCTCTCTCTCTGTCTCTCTCTCTCTCTGTCTCTCTCCTCTCCATATCTAGATATGGGGATTTAATACCTTCAGGTTATATTTCCAACAATAGTAGCTGTGTATGGCAAGTCTAAGAATTTGGTAGCTGTTCAGTCCAATGAAACTATGGAATAAGATACACTGACAAAGGGAGAGCAAGCAGGCTAAAAAGGAACACACCCATTGTCCTTAGACCAACAGAAAGTGTGGCCCAGATTAAAAGTGTGCCTTCTGGCCTCAAGGCCTGGAATAAAAGACTGTGTCACCCATTCTCAAGATCCACATCAAAAGCATGTTGTCTTTTTGCCTGAAGATCCAGATCACAAATATGCCCTCCATTTCTGGAATGTAGTTCATTCCAGATATAGTCAAATTGACAACCAAGAATACCCACCACAGGCAGTAACAATGCAAAGGGGGGAAAGCTTTCTCGAGTTTCCCTACCTTGATAATGTATGCTTTATATAGTAAGTATATACACACAATAAAATAACTTGGGAAAATGAAAAAAAAATGGAATACATTTATTTGTGTTATATAAAGAATTTCCCCCATGAAAATGGCATATTTTTTACATATAGAGAATATTAAAAGGTAGAACCGGAAATTCTACTATATATAGCTTCACATTTATAGAAACACACACACATATATAGAAATTGAATGTTTCCTCCTAATTTTCTGGATTTTATTATTCGTTTGTTTGGTTTATGTGACACTGGATTTGAACCATGAGCTTTTCATCATGAAAAAGTGGCAATGAGCTACACCTCCACCCATAAGACAAAAGCATGTGTAGGTTGGCTAAGTATAGATATTTAATGAATAGAAACAAAAATAGTCAAAAGTATTTGAAATGCCCAGAACTTAAGATTTCTGCTTCATTCTACAGATAAATTCTTCCTACTAAGGCAATATTTCAGTTCATGAGAGATGTAACCTAAGAGCACAAGATCAAGACATGAAATGATTCCCAAAGACATGTCAACAAAATGTTTGGTAAAGAAGACGTTAGGGAATGAAAGGCAGAGGGCAGTATTGGAAGAGGTGGACAGGATATATACAAAGTCTAGACTAAGTGCATTTATAACTCATGAATCTGAAAGAACTCACAGATGCAAAGGAACCAGGACCTCTGAGGGTCCGAGAAAGCAGCAATCTAGCTACCGTCCCCTTACAGCCAGCAGCCACTTTTTCTCCTATAAGGACCATAAGAAATCAAACTCTTGAACACCATCAAAGCTGAGAATTAGCATTATAGTATTCTTATTTCAGCCCTAGTGTGTATTATAATACCTGTCACCTTTGAAATTAGATTGAATATATGTTAAAAATTAAAATAAATTGCAAGTTTAATTGACCTGCCATTTAAAATGTCTGGAAGGAAAAAAATTGCTTTGTTTTAGAAAACAATATAGGCAAAGGCATCATCAAAATATGAGCACTGAGTTTGTATTTTTGCTTGTACAAAGTGCAATAAAAAAGATAAAAAGTGACTTGATTGAGATGCTAGGCTCACTCAATATTGAATTTGAGTGCTATGATGATAACACCCATAGATCAAGGTAGGAGGAATTGGAGAAACCATTCCTGCTTAATAACTGTTCATCTCTTGTGGTTATAGAATAGTAATTCAGAGGAAAGCATTCACCCACAGTCACGTGCTCAGAGGAAAATGTCTCTATTCCACAGCCCCATCGATTTAGATGAGAAAGCTAGAAGGAACCTTAGATATCACTTAGGCCAGCATCCTACCAAATGGAGAAGCTGTTTGTAAAATATTCCAGACATCTCACCGTCCAGGGTATACTTGGTCATTTTAAGTATCTGCTGTATTAAATGCCAACAAACACCTGATTTCTTGTGCTGTTCGATATATGTGTGTGTGTGAGAGAGAGACAGAGAGAAAGATGCATATATTTACGTGTATAAATAATATATATCATTATTAACAATGACATTGTCATTTCCATTCAGTAATCTTGGTTCTATACTAAGATCTTATTTAAAACAATTATATCAATTGCTGTAGTTAAGTCATTGTTCTTTTTTCAAATCTAAACCTAAGCATTCAATAACTTGATGAGTTCTCACATAACAAAATATATAACCTTCGGTTTACTACCATTATTCAAATTTCCTGAATTAATTACTGCCTGTTGTTTTTCTTCAAAAACTCTCAGATCCCTAAACAGGCTAAAAAAATCAAAACAAACAAACAAACAAACAAAAACCTGCCCCAATGATCAAAGTAATATTGTCAGCCCCTCCAAACTTTGGATAACAAACTATGTCTTTGTTTATAAAATTAAATTTCTGGTTAATTATTTTGTAAGTCGAAACACATTATTGCCTCTTCTGATCTTGGTATCATAGAACGTTTCAATTTTTTGTGAAATATTCCTTAACGTCAACGTTTGAGGTTACATTTTTCCTCATTGACTAACCTCGTCAGTGTGGCACATCATTCCAGAGCTTTCGCTTCCCAGAAATCTCTCACATAATGACCAAGCTTGTCATCTGACTATAAGCACTCTAAAGAATCAATACTAATTTATTTTTCACCCATTTTAATATTAACATCTGTGAAGTAGGAGGGTTCTATGCTAATGCTGATTTGTTGTCAGCCTCGGTCCCCAAATAGGAATGGCACAGAAGGTGTCTGATATCTTCGTAAAGATAAAAGCCATTTTCTGGTGTCCTCTTCAATTTCTTTCTTCAAAGACTTAAAGTTTTTGTCAAATAGATCTTTCACTTCCTTGGTCAGAGTTACCCCAAGATAATTTATGCTATTTGTGGCTATCGTGAAAGGTGATGCTTCTCTGATTTCCCTCTCTGCTTCCTTATCCTTA
>NC_022020.1:17403808-17425689 GCF_000317375.1 Microtus ochrogaster | reverse complement strand
AAAAAAAAAAAAAAAAAGAAAAAGATAAAGGCCAGCGTGGAACTCCCTTCAAGTTCTTACCTTCTTTCTTTAATGAGCATATATCCAATAGCCTTGATGTTACTCAAATTGCCAACATGTGTTTTTTCTTTTACCTTCAAAGTTTTTTAGTATTTTATTGAAAAACCTGGCTGCAATGTAGTAATATTGGCAATAAAACTTTCTAGATTTTTGTCATTTTTCAGAATTGTATAATATGTGATTTTAGCATTAGTTCTTTCTCATCTACGACATTTCTTTCTTTTACTATGTTCAAGGGGAATACAATAACTAATTGACACTTTTAACGGTAATTTGGTTTAAACACTGGACTCACAATTTTCAGCATCTACTATTCTCCCCTTTCTGTGAAGTCTTGTGCCATTAGTTTTAGTTGTCAGCTGGAAACACTCATAAGAAGTAACTTCACCAGAGGAATTGCCTCCATCTGGCGGGCCTGCATCAATGTCAGTGGAACTTTTCTTTTTAACATTTAAAAAAAAATGAGATTATAGTATGAATATATCATCAATCCATTCCCCTTCATCTCCTCAAATCCTTCCATGATTTGCCCCCAACTTCCTTAAATGGTCTTTCCTTTCTTTACTTATTTTTGAATACATATATCTCAATATCTATAGATAAGTGCAGTCCACACCCCTCATCAAAGAAATTTCTCTTTGCAACATCCAGAGAGCAGTCCACAAAATCACGGCTAATCAAAGTGCAGAGCTGTGGAGCCCAATCCCAGGAAACACAGCTAGAACAGAACTTCTGCACCTAAGATTGGGGATCATTACCCAGAGGAGGCAGAAAGACTGAAAGAGCCAATGGGGCTCAACCTCCTGTGAGCCTTACTAGTCCTGGGTTGCACAAGGAAGGTAACTGAAAATGCCAGAGGATCCGAGCCAGTAAGCTCTTTGGCTGAGCAACATTCTCATTTAATTTTAATGACATGAGATAGGTAATAATTTTGTAGTTGTAGAAACTGTGACTTAAGTAGTCAAATGTTATCTCCAAAGTCATAGAGATGTAACTGAGATAGGAACTCAGGTCTCTTCAACATGTTTCCTGAGATTTCAGGCATATTCAACAAAAAAATCCAAAATGAACATAAGGAAATTCTTTCCCTTTTGTTATCAATCATTAGCATCCTAACCTGCACCCAAATGGTTTGTCTTTCAGTATATATTAGTTTTATCCTGTCCATTCAGAATACAGGATAATATTATACCGCTGTATTGCTTTTTAGCTTTTTAGTTAATACCAAGAGTATTGCATTCCTATGTTACTATCTTAGTCAGGGTTTCTCTTGCTGATTAAACTGACGTGACAAAAAGCAACTTGGGGTGGGGGAGCTTATTTCAGCCCACAGCTTTCAGGTTCCACTCCAGCACTGAGGGAATTCAGGGCACGGCCTTAAGGCAGAAACCTAAAGGCAGGAACTGAAACAGAGGCTGTGGAAGAAGGCACTTACTGGCTTACTTCCCTTGGCTTGTCCATCCTGCTTTGTTATGCCATATAATACCCCACAGTGTCACAGTCATCAGTGGGCTGAACCCTTCCTTCCACATCGTGATTAAACAAGAAAATGTCCCCACAGATTTGCCTATAAGCAACCTGATAGAGATAGTTTCGTAACTGAAGTTCCCCTTCCTAGATAATGCTAGTTAGTTTCAGGCTCACCAAAAATGTAGCTAGAACAGTTACTATAAAGATGTTGAGTTGTGGACTGTCTGTCTAGACCTCCTTCCAAACACCACAAGGCTGCTGCCTCTTCAGAAGAAGAGCAGAGAGAGGAAGAAGGAATGGAGACAAATGGCCTTGGGAAGGGGGAGATTGGGAGTGGGCAGAGCCTGTCTCTTAAATGGACAGGATACCCAGATGACAGGAAAAGCCAGCATAATTACAATTATAACAATTACTTCACATCCTCCTGTTCTATCCTAGCCTCTCTAACTCTACGAGGTAGTACAGCTGAGAGATTATCTTCATGATTACACATCAGTCCTTTTGAAGGACTTGATGAAGTCTTGAATCTTCATTCTCTATTGCACATAGAAGGTGTTGACATTCTGGGTCCCAGAAAGTTTTGATAAGATAATTTTTTTCTGATTATTCCTTTGTGTGAACCCTCTGGATAGACTGCCTTGATTTCTGGGTGTTACCATGTTACCTGGTGACCCAGAAGAATAGTATTTACACTCACAGTAACCTTGTGAATATCACAGGCAGGGAGTTTTGAGCTGTTCCTAGCTTTGCAGTCATATTACGAGGAATCCCTGTAAGCTAATTACTTTGGTGATTAAGGGCCCCAGCAATTCTGTCAGGCATCCATAGGGGTACCTTAATAGTGTTTTAACCATATGTACAGAAAGGGTTAAAAGCTGCACAGAGAGAAGCCAAGCCTGGGGGGAAAGGCACTGCAGGTGTGTGGTTAACAAGGAGCTAATTGGAGACCGAGGCAGGAGGAAAGGCAAGCACAAAGCTGGTCAGCAGGCTTGTGTGGAATTCCAGCAGTTAGTTGGCGCCAGCCCTGGAGGAGCTGAAATAAAGACAAGTTGATCTGGAGTCTGTTTTTGCTGTGATCTTTGCTAGAAACTGCAAATTGGGACTTGACAGCTTTTCTCACCGCCTGTTGCTTTATTTCAGGTGGTATTGTTTTGAAGGAGCTCAGAGCTGACATTCTGGGATGCTGAGCTTCGGAGCCTCTCATCCAGACAGCAGTGGATGTCAACTGTTCAACGCATGTTGCTTTCTTCTCCTACTAATGATCTACTGTGACTGAGGCAGGAGAAGGGAAAATGAATGTTGGCCCACTCATCTGGGGCCTGAATTTTAATCCCAAATGTGTACCCCCCCCCAACATCAGTGCCATGGAACAATCTAGTTGTGACCACTGCTTTTCAATTCTTAAATAAAATGATGAGACCCTGCTTCTCTCCTAAGCTCTTTAAGCCGTCATAATTATGTTTTGTTGCATTTTTTCTTGTTTTAATTAAGAAGACTGCTTAAAGGTCTTATTGTATTGTGATTATGTGTTAGAAATAGCATAGGAGAAATTGTGTAAATCTACCATCAGTCAAATGTAGGGACAGGTCCTTCTGGGTTTCTGATATGAGCCCAGAGAGCAGATGCCAGCTCATGGGGACACTTGTCATCATTTCATCCTCTTCTTGTGTAAGAAGCTTTTCTTGTACAAATACAGCACACACATCTACATACTCCTGAAACTGAGCCCATAACAGAACAAAGTAGCAATTTTGCCAACTTGACTAACCACTGGAACTCCAAATCTGAATGTAGGGTTATTAACAGGAGCAGGGATTTCTCAGAAGCCCCTGTATCACTGAAAAGTCCATCCTGGACTGGGTGAGGCTCCCGAAAACCACAATCCCAGTGGTCCAGTCACAACTTCCAGACAGCTGGATAGGTCTGAGGCTGTGTCTGCAGTTCTTCCAATCAGAACCTTCTCCCCCAGTAAGAGCTGTTGTTTGTTGCTTATACACAACATGGGGGAGGGAGCTTCAAGACTTACAAATTTCAGCTTTCCCAGATGTTGCGGGAGGTCTTTGTTTGCGGGAGTCTGAGCCTCCCTCTTCCTCCTGGGATAAACATTTAAAATGGAGGAACTACTGTGCAGCTCCCCGCCAAGCTCCTCCCTTAACATTCTGCACAGGTGGATGGTCTCTGCCGGAGATAGATATGCCCTAAGTGAAACTCTCCTAAGTAAATCAGCTTCAGCCAAGGTCTGGTGTGATCTATTGCCAGAAAGCAGGCTCTTCCCAGATACCCAACAGGCCTTGCTATTTAGGCTTCCTAGCTGTTGACTCCCACTGTTGTTTAGATATACAACTGAGGACATGTGATTGTACCAGCCTAAACAGACTAAGGAAGGACTACCCTGCAATGAGTAGGCATTCAAGAGGAGTGTGCTGTGAAGCGACAGTTTGGACATTTATCTAGGCTAAGGGTTCAGCATTGACTATGCATGCTCCTGTTGAGCAGGTGATGCATGCAAGGGGCTGGACAAAATAACATGCAGATCAGAGCAAGGGAAATTACCCAGTCTCACATCTTGTTTTGTTCCCCATGTTTCTCCCTCTTTTCCTGTTTCCTTTCTTTTATGGTGGCCTTGAACTTCTTATTCTCCTGCATCCAAATCTCAAGTGCTGGGACTGCACGTGTGTGCCTCTGTGGCAGGTTTGTGTAGTGCTGGAGACTAAACTTGAACTCTGGGCTTCATAAGTGTTAAGCAAGCACTGTACCAACTGAGTTATATCTCTCAACAGAAGCCTCCCTTAAAGCCAGCTTGTAGGTATCCTGAGAAAACAGCTAGAGAAGTTTTATTGACTATGAAGAATTTTTTAAAAGCAGTATTTTTAAATGTGTCCTGGCTGTTGTTGAACATATACTATCTTGAGTTGTGTGTAGCACCAAAGGGTCATGTTTGAAATCTTGGGTCTCTCCTGAAAGAGTCCATTGGTGAGGAATGCTTTTGTCTGGAGCACCTTGACTTAAACACCAGTCTAACACCTGAGGGACTTGGAATTGTGTGCACTGCTGAGAAGCAGTGGACCTGTCAACACTGGTCTGTAGAGAAAGCAGATCTCCAAGGACAGGGCTTTGAAGAGTGTTTTTTCAGCCTTCCCTTCCTGTACTCACTTCTGTTGTCAGGAGGTAACCTCTGCTCCATCATGCCCTTTCTGCTATGAGGAATAGCCTGACTTCAGTCTTCCAGGGATAGGACCAAGTCACCATAGACCCAATCCTCCAAAACTGTAAACCAAATCCAGCTTTCCTTTGTTTCTCTTAGTTATTTGTCACAATGATGTAAAAAAAAATGAAGCTGCATATTTGACCTTTTTACCTGCAATTATCTCTTACTTTTAAATGATAATAAAGTACACAACCAAAAGGGAGTAAAGCCTTGGAAAAAAATTCCGCACAAAAAGGAAATTGTGCACTCTGAGATCTTTAGTTATTACTTTAGTCTAAGATACACACTGCATTTCTCTGAGCTAAAACAAATTGGATTTAAGTAGAAAAGTGAATCAACAATTTGATATTGGAGTAATGTGACTCCTCTTTAGGCTACTTTTTACCTTGAATGACAAAGGAATTGTCCCACACCTGAATATTGACACATTGTGATATGCCTGAAGTTGGACACCCTTGAAGTAGAACACAGGAAGTGGGCTTCCTTCACATCCATTTGCAGATTTTTATTTGTTTTCTTTTCTTTTCTTTTTTTTTTTTTTTGTTCTCAAATGATCAAACAAATGATTATCATAGGCTGTAACACTGGGGATGCCTAATGCAAACCCCACGGGAGGGGTAAGTGCTGTTTTTGTGGCCCCTGGTCCATTTCCAGAAGAGCAGAAGAGACACTGCTGACATGAGATCAGGATCTGACAACCATGGTACCTCCTCGGACAGCACACTCACGCGTAGAAAGTGCGAGTCTGAAGAGCTGTAATTTTCCTTCCATTACTAGAGTTCTGCAGTGCTTAATGAGAAATAACATTTTTCTAACATGGTGATATGATATGACAGTTTGGAAGAGGAGGAAAAGTAACTTTTAATGCTGGATTAATGGAATGCAAATTGCAGCCATATGACTTTTATTTTAAAGACCTTGCCTCACTTGTACTGATTTTTCTTAAGACCCAAATCACAATTCTTCAAGAATTGACTGAATCAGAATCTTAATGCCTGGTGTGTCTTTCTCTACCTACCTCCACCCAAATTTTACCTCAGGAGGAAGAAAGGACATTTTAATGAATCTTAAACTTGAACTCAAACATCGAATTCTATAGTCTGAAGATATTTTAGCCTTTTTGACAACAGCTGTAGGAGTGCTTAAGGAAATCATCGAGAACAGTGACTTCTTTAGATTAAACTTTGAAAGATTCAGCTTCTCAGAGAGCACTCAGTGGGAAAGCTGTGGGCGTCTTAAACCTCAAAGCTCACCCCCAGCTACATACCTCCTCCAACAAAACTATACCTCATCCAACCAGGCCACTCCTCCTAATCATACCCAAACAGTTCCACCAACTGGAGGTTAAGCATTCAAATGTATGAGCCTATGGGACAATGGGGCAATTTCTGTTTAGGCAACCACTGTTGAAATAAGAGTGGCGGAGCCGCGTCCCCCGCACCCGGCTGCCCACATGGCTAGCTTAGTACCTGAAATAATTACACGGAAACTGTATTCTTTTAAACACTGCCTGACCTATTAGTTTTAGCCTCTTATTGGCTAGCTCTTACATATTGATCTAACCCATTTCTATTAATCTGTGTAGCCCACAATCTGGCTTACCAGGAATGATCTTAACCTGCATCTGTCTGCAGTGGGACAATCATGGCGACTCACTGACTCAGCTTCTTTCTCCCAGCATCCTGTTCTGTTTTCTCCGCCTACCTAAGGGTTGGCCTATGAAATGGGCCTAGGCAGTTTCTTTATTAATAAGAAATCATTCCCACATCAAACCACAAATACATATATACACACAGGAAAGATGGAAAGATGGAGAGAAGGGGGAAGAGAGAAAGAGAGAGAAAGAGAGAGAGAGAGAGAGAGAGAGAGAGAGAGAGAGAGAGAGAGAGAATGTGAACCTGCCTGTGACAGATAATAGTTTTTACTAAAATGGAATTTATAAAAACACTCATTTGATTAACTAGGCCCGGTGTTCAATTCCAAAAGATGAGCAGCAGATATTTGCATTGGCTGAAGGGGAGGAGAAAAAAGACAGGAAAGGCCAGTACTCCAGAATAGACAGTCACTCCAGCATGCCGGGATCATGTTTAAAATCAGAAGGCTGAAGGTTTAGGCGTATGACTGTCTGTAGACACGGGTCTTTATTCTTATTGCACTGCACTTATAACTGTGCTTTCAACCTGCCCTTTGCCTCTCTGTCTTTCCCACCACCCCTGCTCTTTCTTATTCCTTGTGACTGTCGTGTGAACATGTAAGCTCTCAGCTGCTGCTCTAGCTCTGTCTGCCATTAACATCTGACCTGCCATGATAGTCATAGACTTACCCTCTGAATTTGAATATAAACTGTAAACTAAATATTTTCCTTTCAAAATTTCTTGGACATAATGTATCTTCACAGCAATAAAAATAACTAAGACAATAGTAAAACATACGGAATAGAATCTTTGTTATGATTGTTTGTTGCTTTAAGAGACAAGCCATGCCCATGCCCTGCAACCCCTCCCTCCCCTTGCCATCTTGGCTTCTTTCTCTCTGTTCCCTTTTCCGCCCCCTCCCTCTTTCTCTCTCTGTCCTCTTTTTTTTCTTCCCTTTCTCTCTTTCCTCTCTTTCCCCCACTTCTCGCCTTTTTTCTTCCCCTTCCATAATTCAATAAATATCCAATTCTATTCTGTACAATGTGTCTGTTCATGTGCCTCCCACCTGCTCGCACACCGCTCACTGCTCACTGCTGGGAACTTGCACCTTCCCTGGGAACTTGAACTTTTTGGGGACTTACTGTCTGCGGGACCAGCCAGCAGCTCTGGGGGCTGGCAGCTCTTGGAACCTGCTGCCCGGCCCCCACTGCTCAGGACCTGCAGGCAATTTCATAACATTTTGGTGCTGCATGGCTTGGATAGGTGCTCCTGCCCGGAACTCCTCTCCCAGGGTCAGGATCCTAAACCAGGGTTTTTTTTCTATTCCCACCACAGGCTTTGTGGCTTCAATTGGTGAGTCTCCCCCATTCTGCTATGATTGCTTCCCTTAACTGGAATCATGTTTGGACTGACCCAGGATCAGTCATCTCATGTTAGCCCTGTACACTCACTGTGCAGTGCATTCTACTGGGGACCAAGGGTCCCTCAGAGTATTCTTTTTCTTTTTTTCCATTCCTTCTCTTTTCTTTTTCTTCTCTCACCATAAAAGGCTGCTTGGAGCTGCCTCTGGTCTCTGGTTCCTGAGTTACAGACCAGATCCAGCTAGGCCATAACACCCCACTGGAGTTCAGAGGACACTCCACCACAGGTCCTGGGTGTATGTGCCGATTTGCATCCCACCTATATGGGGAGATATCCCCATTACAGGCCTTGAGGTGCCACTGTTTTATGGGTTTTCATAATTTCGGCTGTGGATAGCAACCACCATGTCAGTTCCCCAGTTTTTTTTTTTTTTTTTTTTTTTTTTTTTTTTTTTAATTCCAGCCAGCTTTTTCAATTCTAGCCGTGGTATGGTGCAGTTTTTTTGGTTCCAGCCTTTTGCTCCCTCTGTGGCTTGTGGTGTGGCATGGCTGCTTAGTGACAGGGCAGATCACGCATTTAGGTCCCTCTTATTAGGCTTAAAATTCTTATAGATCAAAAGTTATGGCTTTTTTCATACATGTGGCTGCCGCCATTTTGATTGGGGTCAGGTGAGCTTATTGCCATCTTGGCTGAGGGCCAGGTCAGGGGACCAAGGTCCGCCATCTTTACTGAGGTATTACCTGCCTGGTTCCCTAGTGTTAACTTTATTACATGGGTAACCTTACTGCTATCATGCCTAAGAGCCAGGTCAGGTGACCAAGTTCTCCCATCTTTACTTGAGTATACCCTGCCTTGTCCCCCGGTTTTCACTAAATTCCTCTTGTTGACTCTGTTACATGTGTTTTGTGCAGTGGCATGCCTTTGGTAGCGTTTACCAAGAACACCTACTTTGCTCAATTCCTGTTCACTCTCTCTCTGTGTAATAATTGTTCATTACATCTCATTCCAGACTACAAAAGCAATAAGGCTCATGTTTTAAACTGGTATGTACTTTTAAGTCTCTTACAAAAATGCCGTATATTTAATTCAATCTTCATTTAAAATATATTAAGCAGTTCTCTACTATTGTCAGTTCTGCCATTAACATTCTATTGCTAGCAGTTTCTTCTTTCTGTCTTTTTACACATATAAATCTTACCTGTTAAGTTAAGAGCCAGTACAGTCAAGCTTAGACCCAACCTTCCAGATAAATTCTATACTGTAGTTATACCTAATAAACAGCCCTCAACTGCCCAGAGATCTGGAGAATGTGATATTTAAATATTTAATTATTAAAAAACTTTTCATTAAAAAAAAGAGACAGGTTGGCTCCTAGCAGCAGCACTCTACTTCCTCCAAAGAAGATAGAAGAAAAATGGACACACAACAACATCCATCTGCACTGGGCGAAACTGCCTTTAGTCTAAACTAAAGATCTCCTGACGTGGATAGAATAGCTGGAATCAAAAGCCTAGCTGCTCAGGTCAAGGTAGGCCTGTCTTCCTACAGATTTCTTAGCCCACAAGATCTTCTAGAGCCTCTAGAGCCTGGCAGGCCCTGCCATAAACAGCAAAAGACAAATGCAACCTTCAGTGACAATGGAGGACCCTAGAAGAGTAGCTCTGGGTGCCAACCAAGTAAGTTCTCTGTCATTTTTTAATCAGTACCTCAAGTAAAATCTTATCTTTCTTAAAGATCTCTGATACAGTTTGATAGCTGAGAGTTTTTGGCAGGTTAAAAAAAAAACCTCGCCAAACAAATTTCGGATCAAATTTCTCTCTATGCTGCCTTCCATAGTCTTAAAAATACTTTTCATTGTACAAAATTATGTCATAGTCATTATACAATGTATGTGTCTAAAACTTCTGTTTTCACAAACCCAAAGAATTCTTGTGAGTTCTAGGGAGCTGAATTAAAAGATCCACCTTAAACAGATCAGATACATCCCCCTCAATTCCCTGGTCCTAAAATTTTTTTCCCTAAATTTAACTTTGTTCTTTCTTCTGCCAATACCTTAAACAGGTAAAAAAGACACCAGATATTTCCATGCCACAAACACAGGAAAAGAGCAAAGAGACCAGCTATGCTAGGATGTGACAAGCACCCAGTCTTCTCATGTTCTCCCTCCAAAGATGACACCCACAAATAAGCCGGAAGCAGCCTTGAGAATCAATCACCCCAATTCCGTCAACCTGTGGTGTATAATCTCCTGCTTTTTATTATAAAAAAGAGCTGGGGATGTTATGATTGTTCTTCCCTTTAAGAGACAAACCATGCCCACTCCCAGAAGCCCCTCCTCCCCTTGCCATCTTGGCTTCTCTCTCTCCATTCCCTTTACTGCTCCCCCTTTTTCTCTCTCTCTCCTCTTCCCCCTTCTCCCCCCTTTTCCTTCCCATTCCATAACTCAACTAATGAATATCCCATTCTATTCTGCACAATATGTCTGTGCATCCTACCCACCACCTGCTCACACTGATGGGCTTGCCATGACCAGCCCATCGGCCCATGGCTGGGCCCTGCCCAGGGCTGGTGGCTCTCAGGATCCACAGGCAATTTCATAACATAAGTCTTCTCATGTTAGAGCAGGTTTTATTCAAGAGTTTAAATTATGAGCTCTTGGTAGTGATACAATGGTGACACTTATGATTTAACAGTTTCTCCTTTCAGCCTATGTTTCTACTTCTCAGACTGACTTTTATACCAGAGGAGAGAAGAAGTCTGAAAAGCAGAACTCCCAAGGACAGTGGGAAGACCCCATGAGCTCAAGAAGGATGAGGCTATTACTTTGCCCTGAAAAAAAAAATAAGATGTGAGTCCTGAAGTGTATTGGAAGAATATGTTGGGGGAGGGATGACAGGAGGAGGAGAGGGAGGGAGTGCAGGCTGATCCAACAAGGCTCATATTCCAAGAGCATCCAGGCTTTTACACACAGTTCACTTCCAATCAATCCCTGCTGCACTCCTCCAAATAAAGAAAGAAATAAAACAGAACTTGATATAATTTATTTCACACCCTGAAGCAGAGTTTTCTAAACCTTCAAGCTGTATGCGAGTGGCTTGCTGCCTTTTTCTTTCCTGCTTCCTCCTCTCCTCCTCCTCTTCTCTTTGTAGCCATATAGCCCACTCACTTAACACATGCTTCTATTTCCAGGTGCCTCTTTCTGATGAAGCCTTGCACCACAAAAAAAACATCTTTGCCCTGAGAGGAGACTGTGTAATTTTCTATAATTCAGTTTCCCTTTCTTGCTGAGTGCTCCGGGTCTCTCTTTCTCTCCTGCTCCTTTTCTCTGTACCTGGGTGTTAGGTCTTCCATCTCGAAATAGTCCAGAAGATTTTGCTGTAGTTTCTAGTTGTTCATAATGTTCGGGATAGAGAAAGATGCTGTGCTGTCATTTTTTCTGTATGTGCTCTCACTAAAGGGTAACACAGAGAACAGAAATATAGAGTCCAAATATTATTTTTAGAATTTGAAGTTACATTGGCCTATCCTGTCTTTCCCAATCTATACACTCTTCAAATTTATATGTTTTTTATTATTATTTTTTAAATTTATTTATTTATTAAAGATTTCTGTCTCTTCCCCGCCACAGCCTCCCATTTCCCTCCCCCTCCCCAAATCATGACCCACTCCCTCATCAGCCCAAAGAGCAATCAGGGTTCCCTGCCCTGTAGGAAGTCCAAGGACCACCCACCTCCATCCAGGTCTAGTAAGGTGAGCATCCAAACTGCCTAGGCTCCCCCAAGGCCAGTACGTTCAGTAGGATCAAAAACCCATTGCCATTGTTCTTGAGTTCTCAGTAGTCCTCATTGTCCGCTATGTTCAGAGAATCCGGTTTTATCCCAGGCTTTTTCAGACCCAGGCCAGCTGGCCTTGGTGAGTTCCCAATAGAACATCCCCATTGTCTCAGTGTGTGGGTGCACCCCTCGCGGTCCTGAGTTCCTTGCTCGTGCTCTCTCTCCTTCTGCTCCTGATTTGGACCTTGAGATTTCTGTCTGGTGCTCCAATGTGGGTCTCTGTCTCTGTCTCCTTTCATCACCTGATGAAGGTTAATATTCAGGAGGATGCCTGTATGTTTTTCTTTGGGTTCTCCTTCTTATTTAGCTTCTCTAGGATCACAAATTATAGGCTCAATGTCCTTTGTTTATGGCTAGAAACCAAATATGAGTGAGTACATCCCATGTTCCTCTTTTTGGGTCTGGGTTACCTCAGTCAGGATAGTGTTTTCTATTTCCATCCATTTGCATGCAAAATTCAAGAAGTCCTTGTTTTTTTACAAGAACTTTAAGTCTTTGAAGAAAGAAATTGAAGAGGACACCAGAAAATGGAAGGATCTCCCTTGCTCTTGGATTGGGAGGAACAACATAGTAAAAATGGCAGTTCTACTAAAAGCAATCTATAGATTCAATGCAATCCCTATCAAAATCCCATCAAAATTCTTCACAAATCTGGAAAAGACAATAATCAACTTTATATGGAAAAAAAACCCAGGATAGCCAAAACAATCTTATACAATAAAGGATCGTCTGGACGCATTACCATCCCTGACTTCAAACTCAAATTTATATTTTTAATGGGGTAGAATATTTGGGAACTTGATTCGAATTAGTGTCCCTGGCCATTCATGCTGGCTAAGAGGACGCATCATCAAGCTCTCATTCAGAATTTACCTCACACAGGCTTTGTATGGTATTCCTAAACATTTTCCTTCCTGAACTTTTGTTCTATAAATCATAGAATCTGTCAGAGGAGGGAATGGATTAAGAATCTTCAGATATCAGCCAATCAAGCCTCAGTTAAATTTTAGCTGTTTCACAACATAGCCAAGTAGCATAAGGTCAAGTTCCTATCTACCACTTTCAGTTCCTCAAAGTAAAGTGTGTAGATTCTGCTCACAAACTGCTTTTCAGGTCACTTCACTATTTAAAAATTGTTTACTTTTTGAGATTATAATAATAACACTATTTTTATCCTTTCTTTTATCCCTCCAAACAGCATCCTTGCTCTCATTCAAATTCATGGCTTCTTTTTTCATGAATCGTTGGTTGATGTGTGAGTGTGTGTGTGAGTGAGTGAGCATGGGTGTGAGCGAGTGAGCGAGTGAGCGTGTGTGTGTGTGTATGTGTGTGTGTGTGTGTGTAAATGATTAGCTCTAAGTACAAGAGCATTTGACTTGACTTTCAACCTGTGTCAGTTATGTTGCACTGAGCCCATGCATTTGGACTCTTACAGTGAGAGTTCCATAGAGAAAGCTCATAAACCACAAACATTTCCACAGGTTTAGAGGCTGAGGTGTCCAAGGTTGTGGTAGATGTCTGCCTGATCAGAGAGTCTTTCCTCTGGGTCATACATGTCGCTTGTGTGGCGGAGACAGTTCGCTGGTAAAGAGTACATACTCCCATTGTTGAGGACCCAAGTTTAGTTCCCAGACTGGCCACGTAATTCATAACAACCTATAACTCTAGCCCACAGGCTCAGATGCCCTCTTCAGAATTCTGGAGGTATTTGCACTCATGGGCACATAGTACTACCCTTCTATATGTACATATATAATATACAATAGAATATAAAAGTCTTTTGAAACATGTAAGTCTTCATTGTGTTCATACATCAGAAGAGACAAAAGCAGTCTTTGGTACCTCTGATACAGGTCCACTTACTCTATCCGGAAGGATGGGATTTACTCATCTCACAAAGTCTCTACCTCCTAGTATAATCCTACTGAGGGTCACAATCGCAACAGAATAATTTGAAGAGAACAGCATCAGTTTGTGGAATGAGCAATTATCACCATCAGTTTGCCATGAAGACAGCAAGCACACAAGTCAGGTGCTCCATCAATTCTGAGTCTCTAACTAAGAACCTTCAGATTTGCAGAATTTGCTCTTGCCAAGAAAAAGTATCAATGGATATGAAACTAGACCTAATTTGCTCCAGCTGGAACTGAGATCTACTGTTCAGATAACCATTGACATTATTTTGAATATCACATACAAGAAGCAAAACTTAAAGACTTATAGCCTGCATCCAAAGTGTCTGATTTGTTCCCATCTCTAACCTCTTGTTTCCAAGCATGTAGCTTTTAGGAAATCCTGCGGTTCTGGAGAATGTATTTATAAAACAAGTGTCAAGCCACAACATAAAGAGTCTAGTTAAAGGTAGCAACTGAGACGACTCAAGATTCAAAGGAGGATTGAACACAGCTTGGGAGAAGTTGCTTGAATATTTGACTAATATCCTATACCCTAGGAGGAAGCTCATAGAGGAAGAAGAGAAGACTGTCAGAAAAAAGCAAGGAAACATTTACATGCTTATATTTGAGGCTGTGTTCTTCTTGCCTTTAAATGTATTTATGTTTATATTTAAAAATTGATGCACACAGCCTGGCGGTGGAAGCACATGCCTTTAATCCCAGCACTTTGGAGGCAGAGATAGGCAAATCTCTGTGAGCTCAAGGACAGCCTGTTCTACAAGTGCTAGTTCCAGGACAGACTCCAAAACTACAGAGAAATCCTGTCTCAAAAACCAAGAAAAGAAAGAAAAGAAAAGAAAAGAAAAATGATGCACACAATTAGTAGGTTTATACAGTAGTTCTGCCAAAACATAAAATAGTCTCTGAAAAATTAAGTCACTAAGCATTCATTCATGTGTGTGTGCATGTACATGCACATGTGTGTATGTGTGTGCATATCTTAGGCATAACTTCACTTTCTATCTGCCAACTGTGTGTTATAATGTTTAATTTAATAAAAGTTTTGTGTCTGTTGTTCATCAGATTGAGTATGGTTCCTTTTTGTTGCTGATGTGTTGCCTATAAAAATTAAGAATTTTGAGTTTTAGTCACTTAAACTCCATTTTTTAAAATTTATATTTTTCAGCAGTGATTTTTTTTCTGTTTTCTTAAACCAAACACAGTTGATTGATGATACTTCCTTGAAAGACATTGGGAAAAAGCTTCTAAAATTAATAGTGTAAGCAAGTTTACAAACTGTCAAGCTTTGAAGTAGAAATTAGTGTGTCATTCTTTCTGGAGAGAGCAAACACACATGTGAATGCTATATTACAGGAAGCTCTCAAGGCAAGACACACTTTTGATGTGCAATGACAAAAAGGAAACAAACATTGTCTTCTCATTTCCCAATTTCAAAAAATAATCTATGCGTACTCACCCAAAAAGAACTGGAATAATATGTTACCAGCAAATAATATAGTATTTAAAAAAATTAATTACCATGGGGAATACAGTATGGTAAAACTTTAAATTGTACTTTAAAGAAACAGTGAACAATTAACCCTAAGCACATAGAAAGTCAGGAATCCATGATCCCCTTTGTTATCAAAGTCATCAGTTGCTCCAATCTACATGAAAAATGATAAGGAACCATTTGTATATAACCAACCCCGTATAAATGAAGTTAGCTTCTGAGAGTTTGTAATATCTAATAGATGCTAATTCTACTGCTATATGAATGCTTGTTATATTCTATTTTTAGTGCATAATGGCAAAAGAAAAAAGCTGTTCTAGTCAATAGTGATCTACTGTGCTTCTCTCATTATTTTTAGTGATTGTTGGTCATGCCTTCAGATATGAAATCCCAAGATAAGAAGGTTAATTGTTGACCTGCCAAACCAACCACAGCCAGGGAGAAGAGTTCTTAAGGCAGCATGTTTATTTCTTTGCATGGTGAAATTAAGAAAGAATAATGCATATAAGAATTTGATGTAGAGCTTTGAGAAGGGCCTTTAGAAAATTCGAGCTAAGATCTATAAAGCTAATCCTATATTGGCTTTGCTTTCTAGCTAAAATTTTCAACATCATTAAGAACTCTAACACTGAGGACTGGAAAATGGTCAGTGGTTAAGAGCACTTGCTGTTCTTACAGAAGACTAATGTTCAATGCTGATTGGCCATGTTAGGTAGCTCACAATTACTAGTGACTCCAGCTCTGGGGTATCTGACACCCTCTTTTGACCTCTGCAGTCAACTACACTTATATGCACACACCCACACAGATACACACAGATACCTACACATGATTTTTTACTTTAATAAAGAAATGTAAAGGGAAATATAGGATCTCTAGGAGCTTTGAATCTTACAGTGGTAGGGCTGTGAACTGCTTAAAACTGTTTAAAGCTACAGAGGACTTTGACTGCTTTTGTTTCACTACAGGCTTGTCTTCTCAACACCTGAACGCTTGCAGTCTCAGTTTTCATAATAACACACTAAGAAAACCCTAAATTACATATTCTTTGGGAAGATGACTTTATACAGCAGATATGGAGGATTTGACGTTTGACTATTGCTGTATAAAAGGAAACATACATATAAAATTTTCCTTGTATATATGTTTTCAGGGTTTACCAATTGGTACTGAAAAATCAATTGGTGTTGTCTACTCTGTATGTCTTTCTATCAATGTATGTATCTATGTTATCTATTGCTATCATTTATAATATATCTTCTAAAATCCCTTTAATAAAATATGTGTCACTTAAATATCTTAAATAGATACCAAAAGAACTTCTTGGTATTAAATCAATGCTGAAGAAGGAGCAACAGCTGCCAAAAGATATTTGTTTATAAATGCTGCTAAATTAATCTATGATAGGTATTTTGAAAATATCTTGACTTCGAAATTGAAGCCAAAAAGTATGTTACTTTGGAGAAGTTATTTGCTTTTGTTTTGTTTGGAAATGAGAGGCTGTGGATTCATACTGAGTTAAGAAAAATCAGGTTTGATCAAGGAAGACCACCTGAGAAATCTCTGGTAGGAACAGATGGCCCAGATCTCTGAGTTCTACATCTAGAACAGATTCAAGACTGCTGCCTGAGATGATCAAGACTCATAGGATACTCCAGTCAGGACTTGATCATTATTCTACATTTTCTTTAGGTCCCCATTAGATTATCAGTGCCTCCAACTAGCAGGAAGTAGCCTGGAAAACTACACCCACATTCCCCCAGCAAAAATGGGCTATTGATATTCTTTTGTGGTTTTTTTTAAGGGGGAAGTGGTGGCACAGGACAATTATCTATACTCTGTCAACTATGTTTCAAATAAACGCTGATCACCCAGTAGACAGGCAGGAAGTATAGGTGGAACAACCAGACAGGAAGTAGAGTGGGTCAATGAGAACAGGAGAATTCTGGGAAGAGGGAAGCTCCCTCTGCAGTCCTTACCAGACACCAAAGAAGGAAGATGTGATTGCCCTGCTGAAAAAGGTACTGAGCTATGTGGGTAACATAGATAAGAATAATGGGTTAATATAAGTTATAAGGGTTAACAAGAAGCCTGAGATAATGGGCCAATCAGTTTATAGTTAATATATACCTCTTTGTGATTTCTTTTGGGTCTAAACAGCTGGGGGACCAGGCAGTACAAAAACCCAGACAACACAACCACAGTGGTTTTTGGTCATATTTCTCCTCCTAAATTCTTCCAGATAATTCAGTCCTCTAAACTCCTTCACCAGTATCATACCTAGGAGACAGTTTTAGTATTTTGATTCCTTTTATGAGCAATCAATATTAAGTTACACTTCACTCAATGTTTTTACAGAGAAACATGAGCACCTAATCAGAGACATTAAATACATGAAAAGATAAAATTCCATGGTAGTGTAGAATGTTAACAAAGTTGATGGAAACTAAGAAAATATAAAAAATAAATTATTTAGAAAATTTGTGTCATCTTTTCGTGTAACGATGGCAGTTTTCAAATCAAAGCATTTAGATATACTGGATGTATTTAACACAGTAAGTCAAAATTTTATTTAAATATCAACATTTATAATGCATTGACTTCGTAGTTTTGTACCATTAGTATAAATTTATGACAGAAACTTTTAGATGTCAACTTAAAAGTATGTCAGAGTAAGAGCTTCTCAAAAGCCTTTTGGTGATAATTGGGGGAAAATGATTACAGACACTAGCCAAAGTTATTTCTTGGGATTCTGAAAACTAAGACAGTTCTCAGTTATCTTCCCCACTCTTTTTTATAGTACAAAACAAGGTTTCTGCATCTACTTAAACACCAATTCATCATTTCACAATTAAAATAATTAGTTGCTGCATTTTTTAATGTGAAGATTTCTTTTTAATTTAAAATTTTTCTATTTATTTTACATACCAACCACAGTTTCTCCTACCCCCTCTCCTGCTTCCACCCCTCACCTTCTTTCTATTCCCCATTCATTCTTTGGAAAAGGTAAGTATAATGGCCTGGCCTGTCCCTTTAAGATACAAGCCCTGACTACCCCCCCCCATCCTCTGAGGCAAGCATATCTTCCTTCTGTTGCCAGCCTGAATTCTTTCTGTCTCTCTCTCGAAGAGGCAGATTCTGCCTCTCTCATTTATCTCTACTTCTCACCCCCGTTTCTCTCTCTTTCTTTCTCTCTTTCCTCTTCTCCCTCCTCCCCTTCCCCTTTCCCTTTTCCTCCCTTAACCCACTAAATAAATACCCACTTTCCCAGCATGGCACGCCTAATAGGTCTCTGTCTCTCACCCACCATGTGGCTCCCTGAGTGGCCTGCTGTGTGCTGCAGCCACTTGGGTATAGAGTAAGGCATGTATGGTAGCTCCAGATTCTCATCGATCTGGGAATTGGGACCCTAAAGGTTCCACCATGACCATGCTGCCAGAGACATGCCCCCCTGCCATCCCACTACCCAATCCCCTTCTCTGGGGTCACATTCTTCACATTCTTCCCCCTTCTTCCCCATCCAAAAATGATTTAAGCCTATTTCCTCCTCCTTACCCACCTTCCTCAACTCCCTACACTTCCATGCTACAACCCACCTCTTGGACCCCTTCTACACACTGGCCTAACCCCTCCCTAATCCTCCCATCTCTTCTCACACCAGGTCTCACCATAACCTCTGCCCTTCTCTGCCCTTTCCAAGAGGTAGTGTGGGAGCTGATGGAATTGTGAGATTCCATGTTCCCTTCTCTTTTCATGACCTTTCACACAGATAGAGAAGAGGTTGGGTTCCTTCTCTGCTAATCCTTGTGTTTATATCAAGGAGTTTTGCTATCTGTCCCAGGCCTATGATTTGACCTGGTATAACCTCTATGTCATATAGGCCTCCACTCTAACTCCTGAAGAACATAGTCTAGTTTAGGCGGCAGCTAGACAGTAGGCACAGACCAGACCCACCTTTGGACAATATAGTCCCAGAATCATACTGGGATTACCAACCAGGCCAGAATGGTCAGCCGAGGTGTGATATCATGATTCACTGCCTCCTTCATGGTTTGGAGAAAGTCTTGGAAAAAAAAAAATGTTAATTTTGACAAACTTCAAGAGATCACGCAGTTATCTGATGAAAACCCAACCATTTTTAAAAACTTATTACAAGAGACCATGGTTCAATACTCTACTGTATCCAGCCTCCCCCATGGGATCCACAGTCCTGGCCACCCATTTCATTTCTCAGTCAGCACCAGATATTTAAAAAAATAATTAAAAAGATGAGGAAGGTCCCCAAGCTCCCATATAGGAATTGGTTAAAATGGCCTTTAAAAATTTTAATGACCAAAAGGAGGCAGCTGAGTCCTCCCAATAGACAAGGCTGTAACAGGTGGCTATGCTCCAAGCCCAAGTTCTAGCAGCATCATGAGGTCACTGGGACCCCCACAAGGAGGACAAGGGAAGTCGACCATGAGGTTTCATCCCACTGGAGCTCAGCCTAAGTCAACTCAGCCAGGCACCTACTACAAATGTGGTCTTAATTGTCATTTGTCACAATATTTCCCTGAGTCTCAGCTGCCTACGAGGCCATGGGTATGTGCCAAAAGTCTAGAAACTGGAAATCACAATGCCCCAGTGTGGGCTTGTCCCCTATGCCATGCTCTGGAAGTCTAGCCTCACCAATACCAGCAAGTGAGACTGTGCCAGTCTTCAAACTATTCAGCCTGGCAGAGGATTGATGTGGCCCAGACTTGGTGACTCCCATTGCTCTCTCCACGCCTAGGGTAATGCTGTAAGTAGGGGGTAAAAGCCCATTACTTTTCTTTTGGACATGGGAGCTGACTACTCTGTTTTAACATCTCACTCAGGTCCTACAATTCCCTCACCAATTTCAGTCATGGGGTGGATAGTGTTGCCAGAGAGGCTGCTTGTTCTTCCTCACTGCCCTGCTAGATTAGAACTGAAATAACCACACAGAAACTATATTCATTAAATCACTGCTTGGTCCATTAGCTCTAGCTTATTATTAGCTAGCTCTTACATATTAATTTAACCCATTTCTATTATTCTGTGTATAACCAAGAGATCATCGCCTACCAGCAAAGTTTTGGCATGTCTGACTCTGGGGGCTCCATGGCTTCTCCCTGATTCTGCCTTCCTTCTCCCATCATTCAGTCCAGTTTTCGCTGCCTAAGTTCTGTCCTATCAACAGGCAAAGACAGTCTTTTATTCATTAACCAATAATTGTAACACACAGACAGAAGGACCTCCCATACCAGGATAGGACCCTTTCCTTCTCACTTAAGACCCTGTCACTGCCCTGCATTTTTGCAGGGTGACTTTTTTTTTTTATTTTTACTTTTTCCTAGTCATACCTGCTTGTTCTGCACCCTTACTTTGTTGTGATATTTTCAGCCACTTTGGGGCCACACTTGTCTTGGCCCCCTTATTTTCTCCCAAGTCTCACTTTCTTCTTACCTTATAGCCTAACATGTTCTTACCCCAGACCTCCCTGTCCCTACTCTCCCTTATCCAGTAGATACCCAAATATGGGATATCTTCACCCCCGCTGTTGCTACTCACCACCAGCCAGTCCTAGTTTGCCTTAAAGACCCTTCTTCCTTTCCTTCAAGACCCCAATTTTCTATTGCTGAAACCCACTGCTGAAGTCTTAAGCCTATTATCACCAGCCTTCTATCTCAGGGACTCTTAATCCCTATCGACCACCCTGCAACACTCTCATCCTTTCCATGCATTAGCCTTCTGGTGCTTGCTGTTTAGTCTAAGATCTCCACCTCATAAATGAGGCAGTTATTCCATTTCATCCAGTGGTTAGCAACTCATACACTCTCCTGTCTAATGTCCCTCCTGCAACCTCCCACTTTACTGTTCTGGACCTGAAAGATGCCTTCTTTACTGTCTTTTTACACCCTGACTCATACTTCAGCTCTTTGCCTTCACCTGGGAGGACTCTGGCTCACCATCCTCCAGACAGATTACAAAGACCATTCTCCCTCAGGGTTTTCGGGACAGCCCCCATTTCTTTGGACAAGCCCTCACTCAGAATCTCTTGAGCTTTTACTCAGGTCCTATTACACTTTCCAGTTTGTTGCTAATCTCCTTCTCTGCAGTCCCACATGACCTGTGTCCCAACAGGCCACCTGTTCACTCCTGAACTTCATCGGATTCCTGGGATATTGAGTTTCACCAGCTAACACTCAGCTGTGTTTGACCACAGTAGTTTATCTGAGTGTTCAACCCAGCCCAGGGGCGAAAACCCTCATCTCTGACAGGGTCCAGGCCCTGTGGAATTTACAGTCCCCAACAACAGTGGCTCAGATTCTCTCACTTTGGGGCCTGATGGGATTCTTCTGTCATTGCATCCCTAATTTTTCCATTACTGCCATGTCTCTATACCAGGCAGCCAGAGAGAACCCCATGGGCCACCAGGCCATCATCTGCTGCCACTTCTCTCCACTATGAGATACCCTTTTAACAATCCCTGCCCCTTGATCTTCTGGACCCCACTAGACCATACTACATTTTTACAGATGAAAGGTTAGGAGTGGCCCCTAGAATTCTAACCCAACATGTTGGGCCTTTGAATCAGGCTGTTGACTTTGTCTGAATAGCTGGACCTCACAATCTGTGGATGACAGCCATACTTGAGAGCTCTGGAAGTAGCGGCTAAACTTTCCTGGGAGACTCTCAAGATCGCCCTGTCCAAACCAATCACAGTATATCCTACCCCACCCCCTCTCAGATCTTCTGAGTCATTCTTCTCTTTCCCTCCTTTGGCCCTGACGTGTCCAAGTCTTTCACTTACTGTTTGTTGCGGGAGGTCCTTCCGCTCCTCCAGCCTATAGCCGCTGAGATACCCGCCCATTGGGGCGTGGTCTCTCTCCCTTTAAAAAAGCG
>NC_022020.1:17389493-17396748 GCF_000317375.1 Microtus ochrogaster | reverse complement strand
CTGGCGGCTAGACTCCCTTCCTGGTCGTACAGAGGGCTGACGGTGATCTGTAAGTTTTTTTCCCCTTTAAATAAATACTACCCTGTTAATTATAATTCCAAACTGCTGTGGCATCGTTTGTGACTTACGTCTACAACTGTTTCTTGAAAACCCCCAAATTACCTTGACCTCCTGTCCTGCCCTAAACCCTGAAACCCTTCTTCCTGTCCCCTCCCCTTCTGGTACCTCCACTCACTCTTGCCCAGAGGCTGCCTTACGTTCACCCTGGCCTGGTCCGCTAGACCAACCACTTACAAACCCCCAACTCACCCTGTTGATGGAAGTACCTTATAGGCAAATCAGGAAACCACTTGGCTGCATATGTAGTTGTCACATCCACTAAAACAGTTAAAGCAAACCACCTGCCAATGGGAACCTCTTCACAAAAGGCTGAGTTAATCGCTTTGACTAGAGAGATCCAGATAGCTGAGAGTCAACAGGGTAACATCTCTACTGACTCTGAATATGCCTTTTTAATAAATAGCCCATAACCATTCTGCACTCTGGAAGGAAAGGGGCTTCCATACTACTAAGGGCACTTCCATATTTAATGGACCCCTTATAGTCAACCTCATAGAGGCCCTCTAGCTCTCTGTAGAAGTAGCCATAATTCACTCCTGGGAACACCAATTCTCTAAGGACCCAGTGGCCTTAAAAAATACCAAAGTGGATTCACTGGCCCCGGGGGCTGACATCCAGCTCATCTGATTCAAGAGAACATATTTTGGTTTTGACTTCCTCCTATCAGCCCTGTTATCAATCAGAGGAGAGGGACAAACTCATAAAAAAAGGGGGGCCACAAAAACAAAGGATGTATGGCTCTACTTAAATAACCATCTTATCCTTCCTCGAGACCAGGCATTGTCCATCATTTAAGACATCCACCAGACCTTACACCTAGGCCCCAAAGCTTTGTTCCACTTCATAGATCCTAACTTTAACCCCGCCATCTCTGAGCTCATATTTCACAGGTTCACTCCTCCTACCAGACTTGTACCAAGGGCAGTCTACAGGGGGATTGCCATATATATCAGTCTCTGCACCAGCTTTGTGGACCTCAATGAGGTGAAGATTGGCAGGGTGCTTTCACCAATATATCTACTCATAAAAACGCCGCTATCTCCTAACACTTGTGGACACTTTTACAGGGTGGATGGAAGTATTTATGGCCTCCAGAGAAAAAGCAGATGTGGTCGCTCAGGAACTCCTGGACCACATAATTCTTTGATTGGTCATTCCACAGACCACCCAAAAGGACAATGGGCCAGCCTTCACATCCAGAGTCATGAAGCTTGTATCAGAAGCTCTCATCATCTCCTGGAAGCTACATATCCCCTACCACCCACAATCATTGGGAAAGGCAGACTCATCAAACAACAAACATATAATCAAGCTTTCCATTGAACTCAGGTTATTATGTCCCTCTCTTCTCCCCATTATCCTTACTCATCTCCGGGTCACCCCACATTCTCATACAGGTCTAAGCCCTTTCAAACTCCTTTATGGAAGGCCTTTTCACCTTAATCATGTCCTCCAAGCCCAAACTCCTCCAATGGCTGAGTACCTACTCTACCTCTCCCTTCTGAGTTGCCTTCTCTGTTCACATGCTGACAGCTATCTTCCTGCCCCTATACCAACAAACCCAAATGCTCCTGAACCTGCCCCACTCTCCCTAGGGGACAAAGTACTCCTTAAACTACTCATTCCTGGGTCTCTCAAACCCTGATGGACAGGACTTCACATGGCAATCCTCACCAAACCTTCAGCTGCAAAGCCTCTGGGGCACCCATGCTGGTACCACCTCTCCATCTTCAAGTGGGCACCTATTCAGGATATTTGGTCTGTCCAGCAGTTAGGACCCTCCACTCTCTGGTTTTCCAAAATGCCACAATGAAGAGTCTGTTTGCTCCTCTTCCTGGCACACTCATCTTTGTCAATACAACCAAGATAGATGATAACAATCTATTTTTTCTCCTAGCAACCTGCATTCTCATCTCCCTTAAGGAACAAATGTCTGAGTTCTCCAGGATGGGAGTTAAGTGGATGCCTTTCCAGTCACACCTCCCACTGAGTGTGAGTCCACCAACTCCCCACTCTCTCCTCTTCCACATTGCCTATGCCCACAGGAAGTAGCCAAAGAGTATGGAATGTTTGGGTGGAAGCTTCACCTCAGCTCCTTGTATCCATACTCAAAGAGTCTGGAATGTTTGGGTTAAGGCCTCACCCCAGTCCCTGGCATCTATATACCCAAAGAGTTTGGAATGTTTGGGTTAATGCTTCACCCTAGCTACTAAAATTCATATATACAACAAGTCTGGAATGTTTGGTTGGAATTTCCATCCCAAACCCCCTCCCCTGGGAGTTGCCTTAGTCCAGACTCTACCTCCAAGAAAGCCTGCCAAATGATGACCCATCCCCAGAGAGGCTCAAGACCACTCCCACATGGTATTGAAACTGCCTTCCAGAGAAAAAACACGTGATTTTCTGGTTTTCCTTCCCTAGCTCCTCTTTGAGGGGTTGGTGAGCCACCTGGGAGCATTGGTATTCATTAAACCTGGGCTTTTTCTAATTCAGTTTGATTTGGTCTGATTCAGATTATTGCACCAGTGGAGAGGTTTATTGGGGTGCAGAAACTTTTCAAAGACTTCTTGCTGTATCAAACACAACTCAAGCACTAAGGCTGTGGAAAAAGAACACTTAAGACTGGTGTTTTCTTCTTGAGCTGCAAACTCAGAGCATGCTGGTAATGGCAGCTCTTAGTGTCTCCAGGTTTCTTAGGAACCTCTGTTGTCTCTGGCTTGTTCTTCACAATTGCCTCGGGAATGAAGGTGCTATTTGATGACCAGTCTGCAACCTCCAAAAAATGTCAGTATGGGGCATGTAGCTCTATCCCATGCTTCAAAATAGGACAATTTCCCTTTTTCATCTTGACTTTTCACACAGTCTACACTCCTGCACCTTTTCTTAGACTACAGCTGTTCACATTTTGTCATTAGCTCATTTTATGGACATCTACTGCACTATGTCATAATATATTTTGACAAAGGATCATCTTTTAGAGCCTCTGTCTAAGGAAAGGACTACATACAGAAAATGGAGCCTAGACAATCTGCTCCTTTGTATGCTTTGGTTCATAATCTTGAGGACATTAGACATTTCCTAAATACTAATACAGGACTGATCTCACAAACACTCTACTAGGTAACTATATCCACTAGCTATCAAAGTAGCCCATAAAATGAAGCACTTTAAAATTAAAAACTTTTCAATAGTAATTCATGTCAGCTACAAATTGTAGGTCTGTTTTACAGAAAGGTACTTTAAGTAATGTATGAAGAGTTGTTTCAAATTAAAAGTGACATGGTGCAAAATAAAGTTGAGGACCTCATTTTATGAGCAAGTGGGAGACTCTCCTAAGTTCACACAGCAAGTTGGTTATATGAGATACAGGAGACCTCTTTTTGTGAAGGAATGTTAGATTCCATTTTTTTCCAAGACAAGGTTTTTCTGTAGCTCTGGGATCTGTCCTGGAACTAGTTCTTGTAGACCAGGCTGGCCTTGAACTCATAGCAGTTTGCCTGCCTCTGCCTCCCAAGTGCTGGGATTAAAGGTATGAGCCATGACCACCCAGTGAATGGCTTTCTTTTGGTTAGAATGCTATGAGATGTTCGTCTTTGTTATAGCTTATATCTTGCTTGCTTTATTTTATTTTTGGGTGATTGAAAGTGATGTTAGATTGAAGGTTAAATATGTCAATATATTGCATTCATTAAAAATAGACATCCAGAGTACCTGTGTACTTCCCTCCCTCAGGGAAAGTCCTAGTGGATCCACTTGTCTGTTGATAAGCACAATCGATACAACATTCTTACATCACATAAGAGAGAGTAATGTTTCTTGGAGAAATCTCAATATTTTAGACACACAGTATCATCTAAGCAAGTTGGACAATGAGGTGTTTTTAATTATTATGACAATAGAATGACTCAATACTTATAGAAGTGAATTTATTGTTCACGGAAATATTCAGAGTGAGAAGAAAATATGAATGACAACATTAAATGTAAGGCAATGTAGAATAGTCACAGCAGAACAATATGTGAAGAGTATTTACAGTAGCATGTTAGTGGAGAGAGCATGGGACAAGGGATTGACTCAACCAAAAGCTTCTCTCTTTCAGTCTTTCCTCCCTCCATGCCTCCATCCCTGCTTCCTTCCTTTGTTCTGTCCTTCCTTCCTTTCTTCTTTACTTTTTTGCACTCTGAGGTCCAGCCTGGGCTTCCAGTTGTGTCAGTCCTCCAACCCTGGTCTCCCAAATGTTGGTCTTGAATCTAGGGGTAGCATTACTTGCCCTGGATAAAATGAATGCTATACTCACTCTCCCTTTCCAGAAGCCTCATTAATGGGCAACAGCAGTTTTCATTTGGGTGTTGATCTAAATACAGGAGAAAATGACAACTGCAGAGGCCACCCCTGGGTACATTCCAAAATGTTTGCCTTTTTCTTCCTAAAATACCAGAGTGTTATGTTGACACAATGTTTGTTGGGATATTAAGAAAAATAAAAGACCAATGTAGACTCAATAGGAAGGTAAGTAGAGCCCAACACCTTCTTCTCCCTCTTGCTCCTGACAAATGATGACACAGACCCTGTGCCTGCATTTTTCTTTTTCTGTTGTCCTTTGAAATGGTGGACCCTAGCCATCTAACTGTGCTGGCTGAGAAGAAAGCCAGACCAGCTTCCAAGTCAGCTGACCAGCTCAGGGTTGTATGTGTCTTTATCATCTACTTCCCAGATACCTGGAACTCCCTACAGAAGAAGGAAAGACAGTTTTCATCACCGTTTGTCAGTTCCACTGGAACAAATGAAAGGAAAGTAAAGGAAGAAATAGAGACAAACAGTACAGAAAAGGTTACTCAATCTCAGAACTGAGCAAATAAGCCAAAAGAATAGCTTTAACTTCATAGGGAAAAGAATCTGTTCCATGCATGATGCAGGCACAGTGATTTAATGTCAGAGAAAGAAATGCACACTTTGGTGGCTTCTTTTAAAGGTAACTTGTCACTTGTTCAAATTTTTTTCACTTCTTTAAAGGGTCTCTCTTCAGCATCATCTTTAGCATTGACAGTTGGATGTTTAAAATGGAGGCCAGGAAGTGAAATGCTTTCTTTGAAAACACACTTTTGTTCTTTTAAGGGCCTTGGAATTTAAAAAGACTAGGGTTAAAAAAATCTAAATCTAGGTGTAAAGGCAAAGGTTTACAAAGATAATGCACATTTTGTACATAAGGAACTAATTTAATAAACAGCGTTTCCCTGTTACCTTATGATTAAACCAAATTGCCTGCCTAAACTTTTCTGTACAGAATTTCAAATGTCAACACATTATATTGTGATTCCTCTTAATTTCTCACAAAGAAAATGCAAAATGAATTCATTATGCTGGAGTAAGTGGAAAAAATGATGAGTTTCTCCAGAGAGTATGCAGCAGGGAGAGATTGGGCACGATGATTATATTGAGATATTTGAATAGCTGGCCATTAGTGAGAGCTTCTCCATTACTCTGCTGATAATTATGTCTCTTCCGCTATGACTTCCCAGTGGACTAATAGAATGTTCCCAGTGCAGGAGATAATGAAAAATACCATTCAGGTGGTACACTCATGTCAGCAGTAGAATGCAGTATTTCTTTCCTTCCTGGCGTTTGCTTCTGCTCAGCCCATCAACTCAGCCTACTTGTATCTTGTCACTGCAAGCACCCACAGCTACCTACTACAGGTTAAGCTGCTTTTGTCTGTTCTGTACTATGTACAGAAAAATAAATGCATCTTGAAAATGGAGAAGTCAATGAAATATCATTCTTCCAATGTAATTATCTTCTGCATTAAGAAAGTCCGGTGTTTCAACAAGTACATTTTTGTTAGCCATTATGGAAATGGCTTTCAAAACTCACTTTAGTTCATGATGAAGGCAGTGGATAGGATCTTATAAGAATAAAAATCTTTTTTCCAATTGTAAATAGGAAAAAAGAAACATGTTATTTTATAATTCTTCACTCTACAGATACATTTCATAGTAAAAATGAAATGAAATTAAGCAAACAATAAGTGAAAGAAAAAGAGTCCCCTTTATCCTAATGTACCTCTCCATTTCCCATCAATTTTTTCTCTTGCTTTTTTCTTCTTGAAACTTTCATAAAACCTCTCCTATGTTACTGTCACCTCATCATACGGTGGCATTTTTACTGCTGTTTTATTTTGTGTGGGACAATCTTACCAAATTCTGTGTGTCTTCAAAAGCACATTGATTTTACAGGAAGCTCAATTTAAACCCTCATGCTTGACTGCATCAAGATGTCTTAAGTTCTTTACCATTTGTGAGGTGCATTTAAAAATTGTAATCAAGAAGGAAAATCTTCCCAAAGAGCTCACATTTGCATTCTGTGGAGGATGTTGAAATATTCTTTTGGATTGATTATCCTTCGTGGAGGTTAAACTGACAGATGCTCATTGGAGAACAGAACCAAAGAATGGTTAGCTCTGAGGCCTAGGACACCATGTTCTCCTAATAAAATGGTATTTACACCTAGAGCCAGAAAGATTTGCTTCATGATATCAGTATGTTCAGGTTAGAATACTTCCAAGAATAGACGAAGCTACAGAGTGTACTGACAAGTGTCTATGATTCAGCCTGAGGAGAGTGGATGTGAATGCTGGTTAAGATAGTAAGTAGTCTCCCTTAAATTCCACTTAATAACTTCACAGTCAAAGACCTAATTCAATGGCATTGTTAACCAAAAAGAAAAGGAACCACTTCTGCTCTGGAAGTTGTAATGAATAATTGCCTTCTTAGGAAGGTATTCACACTCAAAAACCAAGATCAATTTTACTTAGCATTTTACCTGTTTTACCAATAAACAAATGTAGCCTAATGTAATATGAACTTTGTCCTTTTGAAATCATTGACTGCTAATAAAAAAATGCTTAAGCCTGGCAGTAGTGGCACACATCCTTAATCCCATCACTTGGGAAGCAGAAGCAGGCAGATCTCTGTGAGTTCGAGGCCAGCCTGATCTACAAGAGCTAGTGTTCCAGGAGAGCTAGGACTGTTACACAGAGAATCCATGTCTTGTCTTGAGAGAGAGAGAGAGAGAGAGAGAGAGAGAGAGAGAGAGAGATAGGTAGATAGAGGAGAAAGAAAGAAAGAAAGAAAGAAAG
>NC_022020.1:17375970-17387918 GCF_000317375.1 Microtus ochrogaster | reverse complement strand
CTAGGACAGGAACCAAAAAGCTACGGAGAAACCCTGTCTCTAAAATCCAAAATTAAAAAAATAATTTAATAATTATTAATTTATAATTTAAATATCATTATTTACTTACCACTAAACTAACCTACATTACAATTTAGCATTTAAAAAGGTCATATACTGTGTATTTTATGTAGCTTGTAAAGACTTTACTTACTTTAGGGAAACATAAAAATCACTTATACTCAATACACAATAAAATGGCATGGTGTGCCTGACTGCTTCCCCAAGGCTATGGCTATCTACATGCCATGCCGCTTCTTTGGACACAAGCCTGGTACTCACAATACCCTTCTTGCTCAGCTTTATCTAGAACTGACTCCTCCACTGCCCAACATTCTAAATTCTCCTTCTTTTTCCTAATCTTATTTTTCTAAATTCCAAAGTTTATTTCATTATTTATTGAGATATAAACCTCCTCATGATCACAATGTCAACTATTTGATCCTAAGTATTTTTTTTTCTATGAGTTTTATTTTTCTTGTCCGTCTTTCATTGTATTCCATTGTCTTTTACTTTATCTGTATTATTTACTTTGATTTGATTTCATTATTCACACTACATCTGGCCAGAATCTCATGATGCTTCTCCCCAGTGTTCCTGGTTCTGGCCAGTTTCCCTGTTGGCCCAGGTGAAGGTTCTGCCTCTACAGTTCTTGCCTCCACCCAAGAACACTTACTGTGTTACTCAACCTCAGGTGTTATAGAGATAGCCTAGATTTATTGGAGCATTAATTATGGCCTTTACCCCTACACAAAAATGTATACATACACACACCTATATCTGTGTTTATTTGTGAAAATGCTTTTCCAACATTTTGGATAAAAATTTCCTGTTAATTTCAAGATTAGCTGCTTTATTAGATTTCTTATTTTATTTCTGATGTCATCTGTAATTGGAAGAGTTTAGACAATTTTTACTGCTGCTCTTGAGTCGAGGTATCACAGACCTTGTTGACCTCTAATCCCACTTGTAGCTACAGATGACCTTGAACTGCTAATCCTCCTTATTCTACCTCTGAAGCACAGTGTGTCTCCATGGCCTGTGTATATAGTATCGGGGATTGAATTCAGGCTTTCTACGTGCTGGGCCACATTCTATTAGCTGAGCTACACCTCCAGAATTGCATGCTTTCTAAATATTTAGGTCCGGAGAGCTACTCCAACTTGGGTTCTCTCTGTGGTATTGGCACCCACATGGTTTGTGCACTGATTGAAAATAAAAGTGTCAGGGTGTATTTCTTGAATAGCTCTGTCCATAGTGTATCCAAAAGCTCTATCCTCCCACTTATAATGGGGAGGTGGTGGGTGATGCATTGTGCTTATGAGACCTGTGTCCTCTTTCCTCTGTGCTACAGCACCAAAACTGCACACTTGCTCCATTCTCTGGTCATCCTTCCATCTTCTTACTCCCCAAGTCACCTGATAAGCCACACTTTGACTCAGCATCCTCAGTTCAAATTCTGTTTCTTAGTGAGAATAAACTAAGACATTCTTTATAAAGAGAATACATAACACTTGATAGAAGTATGTAACCAGGTGGTATGCACACATAACACATGATAGCAATATGTAACCAGGTGCTACATATACATAACACTTGATAGCAGTATGTAATCGGCTGGTATGTATACAATGTACTTGATAGCAGCATGTAACCAGGTGTTATGTATACATAACACATGATAGCAGTGTTACCTGCTGGTATGTATATATAACACTTGATAACAGTTTTTAATCTGATGGTATATATACATTATACTAGATAGCAGTATGTAACCAGGTGGCATGTATACATACCACCTGACAGCAGTATGTAACTGGGTGGTATATATACGTTAACACTTGATAATAATATGTAACTGGGTGATATGCATACACAGCTCTAAGAAATAGCTGAGTTTCAGGGATCTTTCAGTTTCTATGAAGTTGGTTAGAAACAGCATAGCATCCGATATGATTCTCTTGTCAACCCTTTCAACTTAAGTATAGGTTCAATAGTTGCCATAAAAAGAAATTATAAAATTATGGCTTGTAGAAATATTCTTTTGTACCTAGACATAGACTTGAAAATATAAAAGTAGCTTTGAACATAGCAAATCTTTAAAAACAATAAGGTATGCTTCAAACTTTAACAAAATAGCTATCCAATGTCAGCAAAGACAATTGCAGTCTGGTTCTGTCTTAAAACACAGCTCAGTATTTGTCTAATAAGCCCTTTCATAAATATTATTTATTAGCATAATTTTGGTGACATGGAAGTATTAAAGGAATGATTCAATATAGGTTTAGCATAGAAACATCAAAGACAAATAGTCTCTTTGTGCTAGGTAATATACCTAGAACAAAAGCCATTCAGCTTGTACTTCTGTCAAAAAAGGACATTTTCAACTTTCGATATGGTGTCTCTGACATCAATTTCATGCCAAAATATCTACAATGTTGCATCAAAATTTTGAAATTCACAAATAAAATATAGAAAACTTGAATGTTTCTTAATTCATAGAAAAAATACATAGCAGATTTCATTGATACACACACACATTCCAAACAAACAAACAAATCAGTGTTTTACAACTTGTTTCCTGAATTTTAAGATATGCACACACACTGACACATACACACACTACAAACAAACAAATTAGTGTGTTTTATGACTTGTTTGCTGAATTTTAAGATATACGTGTAGAAGAATTGCTATTTCAAGCAAGTTATTTCAGGAAAGGAGGACATAGTCACCCCTGCGACTGATGTCAACCCATTCTTTCTTTCTTTTTGAGACAAGGTTTCTCTGTAGCTTTGGAGTCTATCCTGGAACTAGCACTTGTGGACCAGGCTGACCTCAAATTCACAGAGATCTGCCTGCCTTTGCCTTCTGAGTGCTGGGATTAAAAACATGCACCACCACCACTTGTCCAATACCAGCCTACTCTTGTGTCTATCACCAGCCAATTACATTACCAGAAAAAAACATAGAGTCTATATCAACATGTTTTTCATGAACAAGAGAATCTTTAGGAACATAGGTGACAAATCAGCATTACTAAGTTAACTTTGCCATATGAATGCAAAGTTGAATTAACAACTAGAACATTGAAAAATGTAGTAAAATGTGAAAAAATAACTATAAGAACTTCAATATGCCAATATTTGCAGACATGTTATGTGGTCAAGTTTACCATACATTTGCAGTGCAGTTTGTAAACAAACTAAGAAGAGAAAGTAACTTAACAACCTGACTAAGGAGTTTCAAATACTTAATGTTCAATATGTATTTCTCTTCTAATTGGAAAAGGAAAAGTTAGCCCTTATTGTACCTCTATTTATAACTGTAGTGGAGGCCAAAAGGAATGGGATGAAGAAGGAATAGCTAACCTCATATTTGAGAGATAAGCATTCTTTCAACAGAAATGAAATATTTATTTACATTGAACAACCTAAGGACTGTGCCCCTATAGTGTGGCTTCTGAAGGAAGTGAGTATTCAAGATGAATTGCTTTTGTATACATTAACAGAAAATACCTAGCTATAGTTTTAAACCCACCTAATTAAAAAGAGAAATGTTCCACAGTATACAATATATTTCTGTTTCTGTCTCTCTTTCTCTTTCTTTGTGTGTGTGTGTTTAAATATATCTGATTGAAACAGTCAGAAATTTCCAAGTCCTGTGACAACTTTAGTAAAAATGAACAAAGAAACCTGAAAACAAAGTGTGGGAATGTAAATAAACCATAAGAGGCTGGAAGGAGCAGTAGAGAGATCACACAAGAAGGAATTACATAGCCAATTTAAAGATTTGTTACAAGATGACACTAGAAACAACAGAAATGTTCTCTGATTATTGAGTGGATAAGTAAACCTTTATGCCTTTGTGCAATTGCATGATGGAATCCTGCTTTTACTCACAATCAGAAATGGAGGAAAAGCTTGGACCCAAAATAGTAGAAGAATCTCAAGCTATTTGTTTGAAGTGAGACAGGAAAAACTTTACAGCTGAGAACAGGCCAACTATATCAGACAGGTGATGAGGCTCAACACAACACAATATTAGTAAACCAGATAGCTTGCACTCCTTGATACTATGGCAGCTTGGTGCACTATTATTGGCATGTTCTAACTCTACAGCTTTAGACTAATCATGAGAAACTCAAAAATTACAAATATCAATTGATTTATGCTGTGAAGATATCTGTGTAGTAATCTTCATAATTAGCAAGGTCATCAAAAGGAAGGAAAACAGTCACAAGCAGGTGCAAACTAAGCAGGCTGGAGATATCATGACTCCATGCAACATGGTGTCTTGGATATGGTCCCAACAAAGTCAAAGAACATTCCATGCATACTAGGACATTTCAGTTCACTCTTATTGTTCATAGTTGAACATGTTTCATGCTTATGAAGGTGTTGGTGATAAGGGAATATGTAAGGCCTAATTTTCCATTAAAGTAGGGATAGAAACAATAGTGAATGAGAACACCATAAAGATGACAACCCACTGTATATAGTATCTTTATATATAGTTCCAAAGGAGAAAACACTAATTTATTTTGATTGAAAATATATTTTCATATAATATATTCTGATTATAATTCCCCTTTTGACAACTCTGCTAGATGCTCTCCACCTACTCACTCACCCACGTCCACACCCTTTCTTATTAATTTACGATGAAAGTAAAAAAAAATCCAGGCAGCAATTGCCTCTTGAGAAGAGTTTAGCTTGACCCCAGGCAGGAAGTTCCTGGAATGAGAACAATATTCTCTATCTTGATAGGGTGAGGTTACAGGAATGAGATCATTTTAACAAAGCTCATTGAACTGTGCACTTCAATTCTTTGAATTTAAATAGTATGTAAAGAAAAGTTACAGAGATGAAATAATGAAGTATTCAGAAGCCTACCTCTATTCTGCCTCCGTTTTTTCTGATTTAGTTGTCCTCCATCTACAATGAGAACAGGCATTCTTTGCAGCTCTTTGCCTTGCGAGATCTTTGAACAAAAGCCATTCGGGAAGTACAAAGGCTCATTGTGACTGTGCCAGTGACTCACGCCAATTGAACTTTTAAAGAGGGAACGGCTCTACAAAATCTCACCTGCCTTTGTTTCTTGATCTAAATACATGCAGACATTCTTCCTCTTCTATTTTAAATTCCGGAGAAAGGACACAGCTGTTACAGCCAAGATGAAAAGTTTCATTTTTCTCTCATTCCCCAACTCACGTCGTTCCCCAAGTTGTTATCTTTGTCCATAATTCCATCATTATTTGTTTTCCTCCGCTCTATTTGTTACTCAAATGTTCTCCGAGTTCACAGTTTTGTTTATAAGAAACTCCTTTTGTTCTCTGTTCCTAGCCTCTTAATATTTCCTGTGGTGGATGAATGTTCATAGTGTTTATGTTTTCTTCTTTTATAAATGTAAATCTCTGTGTACTCATTTAAATATGTTTCAGAGATAGGAAATTAGAGAAGAAAGAATTGTTGGACCTGAGACGGAGCATGAGAAATGAAGAGTTAGCCAGACATGTGGGAGGGTCAAGAAGATAGCACTGGGAATTACAGGGAAAGTAAATGAGACCATTAGTCTGGTTGGGTCCTCCACTATGACTATCAGTCATCCTTTTACTTCTGCTGAACTAACTCTTTGAAGACATTAATGACATTTCCACATGGGTTTATTGTAAGAGAATAGAGAGGGGCATCCTGGTAGAATTGCCAAGAGCCCCACTATGCCTTTTTCTCCATCCATCTTTTTACTTCCCTTGCTTTCTAAATGCAATTTTAAAGGATGGGGAGATAAAAAATTCTGACACACAAAATACACTGTAGCTTCTGTACTTGTAAGCTTCAGATGTATGCTCTGAATACAGGAATATGTTGAGTTTGTTCACAGTACACGCCAGTTTTACACTGTTCACATTAAGGATGTTTTTCATGCAACACCTAAGAGGAATATCCTCTCACTGAGAATAAGTATATAATAACAGTAAAAACAAATATCCTGAAAATAATGCTTCCCTTTACTGATTCCAAATACATGCATAAAATCTCAATAACAAGGCATCACCAAGGCCTTTATACATAATTTTCTGGACAGTGCAGGAGGCCATTTAATAAACAAGTTTAGTTAATACAATGTCAAGCAAGTGAGAAACTGCTCTGTTCATTTTCTCACAAAGACCTAATGACCATGCAAAGTATTTACAATTCTGTACTAAATGATATTGGTTCCAAGAAGGTACCCGAACCCTCAACACTTTAGTGATTTCTACTCAAAGACATGCACCATGGAAAAGGAAAAGAATGTAAAGAATGTGGAGCAGGTATCAGGAGTTTGTATAGCCTGGATGAGAGAGAAGTCACTCTACACTGAAGGAGGGAAAGGAATAAGCATGAATACAAATAGGGTTGGATCAAATAAATCAAAGTAGAGAAAAGCAGCTGTGACGGTGAGCTTAGTAGCTCTCTGCAGCACGGGTTGGGCCAGATGGACTGTTCATTGGGTACCATGGTGTAGTCAAGCATGCCAACCACAAGCCCCTTCTCCAGGAGTTACCTCATTTGGAATTCTATCCCCAAGGAAACTTGCCATTGGTGGCTCCACCACTTAGGGCATTAAAAGCCCCAGACCTAATAAGTTCCCCTCAAGGTCTCCTCAATTTTTCCTAGGGCTATCCAGGAACGCTTTACTCAGAATAAACCTGGATTTATTAATTCTGTTTGATTGACTTATTACATCAGCAGCAGTCGGTTCCCATTAACCAAAATTTAGACATGTTCCTAATTAGTGATTGATGGAGGAGGGTCCAATCCATTTTAAGAGGGGAAATCCCTGGGCTGGTAGTTCTGGGTGCTGAGCAAGCCCTGGGGAACAAACCAGAAAGTGGCACCCCTCCATGACCTCTGAATCAGCTTCTACCTCCTGGTTCCTGCCCCGTTTAACTTCCTACCCTGACTTCCTTTAATGATGGACTGTGATGTGGAAGTACAACCAAAGAAACCCTTGCTTTCCAAACATGCAATGAACATGGCGGTAACTGCAGCTGTAGAAATCCTGGTTAAGGGGGAATCTCAGTCTGTATAATGCTACCCGTATTACCCGTATGTATGTTTTCAGGGTTTTATGTTTTGTATTGGATAAACAGTTGGTGTGCTCTTCTCTGGGAAAGACTATTGCTCCCACCCCAGCACTCCTTAGCTGCCTGTACTTCTTTCTGTATGTCTAAGCCCCACCCCCTCCACTTCCCACTTCGGCATGTCTATTAGTATCATTTGTTTTATTTTTTTATTTGTTTATCTATTATCTTACTTTTTTTGAGACAGAGTTTCCTTGTATGTATTCTTGACTGTATGGGAACCTGTTCTGTAGACCAGGGTGTCCTCGAACTCACAGAGATCTGCCTGTATCTGCCTCATGGATGCTGGGATTAAAGACGTGTGCCACCACCACCTTATTAGTGTTATTCTTGTTTAGCTCATTTAAATGTTTTAAAATTAGTTTTAAAAGTTTATTTTATTTTTAATATTGTGTATCTACATACATGTGCGGGGACTATCCATGGAGGTCAGATATGTAGAATTCCCATTGGATCTGGAATCAGCATCAGACATTGGTACTGGGAGCTGAAGCTGGATTTGAAGAAAGAGCTACAGCTGGGCGATGGTGGCGCACGCCTTTAATCCCAGCACTCGGGAGGCAGAGGCAGGTGGATCTCTGTGAGTTCGAGACCAGCCTGGTCTACAAGAGCTAGTTCCAGGACAGGCTCCAAAACCACAGAGAAACCCCCAAAAAAAAAAAAAAAAAAAAAAAAAAAAAAAAAAAAAAAAAAAAAAAAAGATGAGCTACATCTCCAGCCCAAATCATCTCTTTTTTGTTGTTGGTTTGTTTTTCAAGACAGGCTTTCTCTGTAACCCTGGCTGTCCTGGAACTCAGTAGACCAGGCTGGCTTTGAACAAAATCATTTCTTATGCAATGGAACTGTATCAGAGCTTTATTTTAATATATGAAGTGTCAGGTGTACAGTCTACCTCTAAATACTATTCCACTGATATGGAAATAGGGTATAAATTATTTGTGAGCAAAGACATGCATATCCTTTCAGTGAAGAGCTTCCTTTTGCTGTTAACCAGTCTTGTATACTATACATTTTGACAAGATGAACCCACCCCTCAAGAGGAACCATACTCAGCCTATTTCTTAGCCATTACCAAGTCATATTCCTAAGGACAAGAATGACTAGTAGATAACCAATGAAAACATATGCATATGCACATATACACAGAAGTAGCAGGTTGTATTTATGAAAAAATATGCAAACATATACATACACACATATACATAAATACATAGACACACATATATACACACATATTGTGTAACACCAATGGAAAAGAAAAAAGGAATGAATTTGAAAGATAGCCAAGGGTCATATGGAAGGTTTGAATGGAGAGAAAGGAAAGAGGAAATGATGTAGTTATACAGTGATGTCAGGGTACAATATATATATATATGTATATACATAATTATTAATACACACATAATATAAACAAAGCCAAGCACGCTTTTAATCCCAGCACTTAAGAGGCAGAAAGAGGTAAAACACTTTGAGTTCACATAGAGAGCTCTAGATAGGCCAGGGTTACACAGTGAGACCCTGCCTCAGAAAATAAAATGGAAACTAACTAACTAACTAAAACAAACAAAAGAATGACCACTGTGGATCTCTCTTTCAAATAATCTCAGTTTACAGATTACAGGGGAAATTTGAAATCAAGAAAGAAATAAAACCACATTATTAGAGTCACATAGACTTGCCTCCAAGAACGGTGGCATTAATAACCATAAAATCTCTCATTCTGCCCAAAGATTATCTCATGTGATTTGTCAGCCCGGGATGTCACACACAAGAAGTTGTCAGTTCAACTTCAGTTGCTAGGGAGAGCCTTTAGCTGTGTTTTCTGCTCGGCCTCTATTGGGGTATTTAACTTGTTTTGGGAAAATGTCACTCTTGCTTATTTCTTCAGTCTTTCTTGCCAAAGAGCGTTCAGATAATGCCCCAGCAGGGACTGTGCCACGAGCCCCATTTTTCAAGGGCTTTCTAACTCAGTCACAGAAATTGGATCTGGGCACGAGCTTGTCCCAATTGTGGTGCACTTTTTAGCTTGTTTGTTAGAACCAGATGTATTTAAATTTTGTTCGGCTGCTTTTGAAGGTGGTAGGAAAATGACATTTCCTGCTTCTCAGATGAATTTTGGCAATAGTAGGAATCTAAAGGGAGTATGATTTTAAAATTAAACATGAACTTTTAGATTCTGTTAGGTCATACTTTTGATCTCGGGCCACTGCCAATGGGCATTTCTATTAACAAGCAAACAGAAAATAAAACCCAGTGGAAATCAATCTGTTAGAAAAGAGATGATAATTCAGCTCCATCCCGAGTCTTATGCTAATAGCCAGCCCAGTGTGGATGCTAAAACCTTGGAGGGAGGCACAGTCTCGCTCTGTGAAATGTTTGCTGGGAATTTGGGCCCTGACACAATTTTGGTAAGAAATTGAGAGACAGGTACAAAACATGCACTCTTATTGACCACAAAATATAAATTTATAGGTGGGAAAATGCATCAAGTTACAAGCAACCAATATATTTTTATGAACCTCTAGATAAAGTTCATCTGCAGAGAGTAGGTTTGAATGTGGCAAACGTCACACAGCGTGCAGGCACTAAAGATGAGGCTGGGGTCAAGAAGGCACTGACTCAAACAGATTAGCACAAAAACAAAACAAAACAAAAAAATTAAAAAATACAAATAGAAAACAAAATGCTCAGGAAATGCATATTGAAAGCACCTACAGATAGGCAAAAGCAAAACAACAAAGCAAAACAATACAAGACACAACACATCTGTTCCCAATTGATCCTCTCCACTGTGATGAGTTTCATGTGTAATTGTCTAAGCATTTGGCAATGCGACCTCTGCCTTTCATCTCTTCCAGATCATTTATAGTAAGGAAAGACACATACTATTCGATGATTGCTTTAACTCACTGGTATCATAGTAATGGGAAATTAAGTTTACTGATATTTATATACTGATGACATGTGATATAATCTACCTAAGTATCATACACACACGCACACACACACAAAATCATATAACTCATATATACCTAAATCTCTAAAAAAAAAAAAAAAAGACTACTCACTGAACCCTCACAATTTCATTAGAGAAATGTTTTGTATCACAGACAAAAAGAATTGGAAAGGTCAGTTAAGATGAACATGGCATCAAAGAGCTCTGTGGTAGTGGTGCATGCCTTTAATCCCAGTACTTGGGAGACAGAGGCAGGTCGACCTATGAGACCGAGGCCAACTTGGTCTACAGAGCGAGTTCCAGTACAGCCAGGGAGACACACAGAGAAACCCTGTCTTTAAAAAATCAAAATTAAATAAAGACATTAAAACTTTGGAAATGAATTGAGATTCTGGCACTTTTAAACACTAACGAAAAAGAGAACTAAACCCCTCCATGTCTGCTAACCAGAGCATCAACAGCCACAAGGGTCATTTGGTGGTAGAGACACCTGAACCTTTTCACTCTTATTGGTAGGTGCACAACTCACAGACTCTTGGCTGTAAAAACTGGAGATTCTTTTGGGATAGAACGAAAGTATAGATAGAAAGTATTTGCATGCTGATTTAAAAATTTCCACAGGAACTAGTCACAGAAGTGAGATTGTAGAGATGCCCAGGGACATATATTTAATATCTGTTAGCAATGACTACAAACGTGACTTTACTTCTACAGAGTTTGCCATATTTATGAGCTATACATAATGCAAACATTTCATTTATGTTATGAAACACTAAGTGGACTAAAATATGTGAGTTTTCCACTTTGAATTGGTAGAAGCCATAATACATATTAAGCTTTGTGAATGATGGTCATGTTTATAGGCATATCTCATTTCATATACATAATTTTTACCACACAAAATAATCACATCGGTGTGTATGTTCCTCTCCACAGCTAACTATTTTATCATTTTTTTGTAAATGGAAAAGGACATTTTAGAAGAACAACATTAAAGTTATCTTTGACACTAGTTTATTCTGCCACCTTTATATTAGGTTGATTGCAAAGCAATACTTAACACCAGAGCTAAGGGTGTGGCCTGAAGATAAGTCCCGGTAGTAGGGAAAGACAAGTCACAATTATTCTGATGAATCCTCATCTAGTTCATGAGAAACTGGGCCCTGCTTGCTCTTGAACTGATTAGCTCAGGCTACTAGATGCTGTGTATCTTCTACAATTCAAACACTGGCATGACTATTTGCCATCATCTTCATCCCTCTATTGTCTAACATTAGTACTGGATTCAAGGGATTCTACAATAGTGATTCCCAAAGATCAATTCACTATATTAATTTGTTTCAGATTTGCCAGTGCCCAGGTGCAGCCTAATGTCCTCAGCAACTGAACCAAAGTAAATGAAAAGGAGCAGATGTGAGGTTTTTTTTTTTTCTTCCTTCAGTGTCCTTGTGCCTTTGTTTCTCTATTGCCAATGTTTCTATATTTCACTACCAGGAATCTTCCTTTGCCTTGTCTTAAGTTCCTTTATCTTAGTCTAAGTTATCTATCTTTGAAGATAACTTTATATTTCAGCACTGAAATCTTCTCCAGGTTAAAGAGTTCATGACAATGACAAATATCTACAGTGAAGAGTAACCTTGAAAATGACTGACATTTTAATTTTGCTTGGATGAAGTCTAAAATGCCAAAAGGCACAAATATGATCTAGAAGTTTCTCAGAACTCTGATAATATTTTTGTTGTTTTCTCCTTTCTCTCTCTCTCTCTCTCTCTCTCTGTCTCTGTCTCTCTCTCTCTCTCTCTCTCTCTCTCTCTATATATATATATA
>NC_022020.1:17369335-17375870 GCF_000317375.1 Microtus ochrogaster | reverse complement strand
TTTATATATATGTATTTCATAATATATATATATTATGAAATAACAGAGCATACATAGTAGGGAAAAATGAATTTGAGAAAAGAAACAAAATTTAGAAAAAGACAGATTTGGTTTTGAATCCTGTACTCTTAACTATTTTTACCATTTTAAACAATATGCATGGATTCATTGAACTTTAGTCATCTCCAAAAGGGATTGAACAGTGAATACTCATGATAATTTTACATAAAAGTTGGTTAATCTTATTGATGAATTTTTAAGCATTTTTATCTCTATACATATGCTTTAAGTCAATTAATGCTTTCTAAGATTAAATACTTCTTACCTGATAATCGGAATTCTCACATCCCCTTTTATGTCTAGCCTGGTGAATACTCCTGACTATGCCATTCTCATTTTCCAAAAATCTGCCAAATTTAGCAAGAGTTCCACATCTGTTTTGCATTTTGTCTGACCACCTCCCCCACCCCCATGTGGCAGTAAAGATCTAGGTCTCTTCCAGGATCCACCCTATCTGTAATTACACATAGGTCCCTTCTAGGGCACCTCCATTACTCCACTAGAATATAATATCCTCCCCCAGGGTCAATTAATGTACGTTTCTCATACCGTCTTCCAGGGTCTAGCCTCATAAGAATCCCTGACCTTCCCATCCATTCATTTTCTACAAGCCACTGATTTAGTGTGAGTGCATAACTGGTGTGCCAGGCTAGGTTGCCCTTCCCTATTTTCAGTGCAAAGGAGCTCTAAGCCTGGTCCCGGATCCTCTCTACCTATCCCACATATTACAGGGCTCTGTCATATCATCTCTGATCTATACAGCTAGACAGATCTACCTGCACACTCTAGACTTAGAACAGGAAACATATCCTATATGTTATATATCACCCCAGTCTCCTAGTTCTATTCGTGCCATTTTCAACCTCTAAACCTGAGCACCCTCAAAATCTTCTCTTCATCCCCATCCTGTTCTTTCCACGCTATAATCAAAAGTATCAGAGGAAGTCTACATGCACACATCTCATGGGTAGAATGTGAACAATATTAAAGATCAAGCTAGTATCTTCTCTCCAAATGAATAAACACAAAGAAAATAGTTCAATGGCATAAAGGAGATAAAATTTAAAAATAAAAACCAGGGTGATGCCCAAGAAAGCATAAGCAAAAGTTTGGAAATGACCAAGACAATCTAAGGTTTGAGGACAGAATTTATTCTTTAGATAAAAAAAAAAAAAAATGAAAAGGGCTCAAGCTGAAATGAAGTTGGGATTGAAAAACCCAGTAACCTAACAGAAACTTAAAGGAAAGCTTTACAAGTATAAAGAATGAAGACGAAGAAGAGAGAATACAAGGATTGGAAGATAAAAGGGAGGCTCTAGAGCAGAGAAATAGGTAAGGGGAACTCATTAAGGAGAGGAGGGAGGTAAATGAAGATGGAATAGTAGGAGGGTAAAAGGGTACAGCAGGAAACAAACTACTTAATAGGTGAACTAGGAAAATAAGTGACTATTTCAGGAGAAGGTGTAAACACATGTAAGGTAGGAAGGAAGAAAAGCAATAATATGCATGTCTGAAAAAGCCAAAACAAATCACACTATTAACTACTTTCCTAAAATATGCCACAATATACTTTATTTTGTATAAAAAATAAATAAAATTTTAATGAACTTGTGCCATCTGGGGAGACAGTACTTTGCTCTGGAACAATCTTTGTATACTGTAAGTGTGTGTTGCTCTCATTGATAAAAAGCTGACGGACAACACCTAGGCAGGATTTTCGGAGCAGAGACAATGCTGAGAAAAAGGGTGGAGTCTGCGAGTCTTAAGACAGAAGCAGAGGAAGCAGAATGTCTAAAAAATGAAGTAACCAGCCATGAACCACATGGAAGAACTTAGATTAGAAATATGGATTAATTTAAGTTGTAAGAGCTAGTTAATAACAAGCCTAAGCTTTGGTTGAGCATTTATAATTCATATAAGTTTCTGTGTGGTTATTTGGGAATCAGGTAATAAGATAGAAAGTTCAACTACAGTACTTACTCCTTCTGAGTGCCAAAGACCACTTTAAAAATGCCCAAAACAAGCCAGGTGAAGCTTTCTTTTTAATTATTGGGCATGGTTGTCCAAAAGACTAACAAAATATGTCTATGGCTTTTTACCCTTGATTACCTCCCTGACATGAAACATAAGTTCATATTGCTGAAGGCATCATATACGTCAGACACATGGCTCAGAAGTTCCTGAGATGCAATTGACATCAATATTTCTCCATAAGAACTCTCTTTCATGATGTAAGAATGCACTATGCTAACTTCCAAAGGAGGGAAGCAACCAACTGTCCTACATCACTATGTTTATGAACCACATCAAAAACCAGGATGACACAACAACCCTATATGTGCTGTAGTTGCACACATACCTGGGGAGTAACCAACAGTCTTCTAATTGGAATCAAGACTTACTTAACAAGAGGAAATCTAGTACTAGAAACCAGTCAAATACTCAGTGAAGTCATGGTTATTGAAACATAATGTACAGCCACTAATGACCATAATACCTAGAAAAAAATCTCAACACATTTATGCTTATACCTACAGATAATTGTAGCTTTTGCCACTCATCAAAGAAACTACTCTTTGCAAGCGATAGAGACCATTACAAAAAACAACAACCCATCAAACTGCAGAGCTGCAGAGCACAGTTCCAATGGATGTATCCACAAAACACTCTCACACATAAAGCTCAGAGAGTGTTGCAGAAGGAGAGGCAGAAGATTTGAAAAGCCAGAGGACCAGGGAGTTTGTTGTAAGATTGTGTCTCCTAGTAATGTCAGGAAGCTACACCCACAACGTCTCACCAAAGTGAATGCCTAAATATGAGCTGAGCAAGTTGACTCCATTAAACACACTCCAAAGTGAACAGGGTGAAGCACACAAGGTTCAGGCCATATACAAAGAACTACACACAAGTCAGGAATACTAGGGTCAGAAGAGATTGTCCTCCCCAGGGAAGAGCATACCAATTAGTTGTCCTGTGCTGGATGGTCATTCCTGGAATCATACATGAAGTAGTATCATACAGGCTAAGCAGGAATGTATATGCATATTGTATATACATGCAGGAATAATTAATGATAAAAGAATCCATGAAGTTGAGGAAACATGGGAAGGGGTATATGGGAAAACTTGGAGGAAGAAAATAAAGGGGAAAATATTGTGCTTATATTTTATTTCCAAAAAATTTAAAATGCCGAAATAAAATGTGGCGCAATAAAAAAAAAATCTGAACTCTAAGTTTTAATTATTTTCTTGAAAAACTAAAAGGCAGAATTAGGCAAGAGTTCTTCATCAATAAAGTACAAACAGTTACAAGCCACTGCCAAAAGTAACTGAAGGGAATTTTGATTGTTTTCAAGCATCTATAAATTCTCAGAAAAATGCTTATAATTAGGACCACGGCCAAGATGATCAAGTTCTGAGTGATAAATTATTTATTAGAAATATATAATTCTGATAGCATTGCCTCACCTGTTATGAAAACCCTGCTCAGGTACAGATGGGCATTTGGAAGAACAAACACAGTCCATAAAACATTCAAGCTCTTCGTGTCAGATCTAAAGGCAAGAATAAAATTAACATATAATTTGCATGTCAGTAGTAAAGCACTGTGGGTCTGAAGTAAATCAAAGGAATAATACCAGTATTATCATAAATGTTGGTCTGAGCAAACATGTAAGTAGATGCATTCCTGTTTTGATAAAATTGATAATACATTAAAGTTGTCACATAAATGAAAGCGAGGCATATGCCAGTGATTGGGTGTTTTCTAAGAAAAAGAAAAAAGAAACTTGTATGGGCATAGCAGTCACAGAGAATGATATTCCTTCTAAGAACAAAAAGGTGGGTGAGACAGTGGCCAATCAGCTAGAAACTCAGAACTGGTGTATAGGCTGCTAAGAAATATAATTCTCAATTTATACACATAAGAATACCAATAGTAGAGTGCCAGAAAGCAGAGTTTAACTACTAATTTTTTTAAAAAAATAGTCACAATTCTTTGTCTATTTCTGAATTTGATTAATTTTTCAAACCTAAATTAAAACTGGTGGAGAGGCCATGACTCAAGGATCCTGGGTATGTGCTAATGACTTTATCTGTTCCTATAAAAGTTGGTCTATGGATGTTTATGACAGTTAGTATATATTTGTTGACATGAATTCCCAAAACATTTTCAAGATTACTGATCTAAAGATAGACTACATCATTAATCCTCCCATCCTCAAAGCCTTATCAAAGCAATTGACCTCGTAGAGCTGAACAATTTCAGGTCATTTTACTCTCTCTGGGTTCCCAAGTTTCCAGCATCTGTCCAGGCACCATTATTGCTCTTAAATGTTCTATTGAAAAGAACATTTTTCCAGAAGACTCTCCATAGTGACCCATTAGCTTGTTCTGTAAAAGATGTTGTAGCAGTGAAAGTCTCCAGTTGTACCTCCTTATGCAAGTGAAAAGTGTCAAATGTTAATGGACATGATTGGTGTCACTCTTAAGGATTTAAAAATGCAAGGTTACAGTCTCTAATTATCAACTGACTAACAGATTGACTCTAGTAGACTTCACTGAGTTCTCACAAGCACATAGTTGATAACCGTACACTGAGTAGATTCCAACTTTCTAATGTGATACTGTGCTTGGGTGGCATTTTGCCCCGCCACACATTGCCATTAACTGCTGTGTTTCTGTGTTTCTTTCAAGAAGGAGGCTCATACACATCCCATGCTCCTATCCCACAGAGAATAATAAAATGGTTCACTTTTGTCTCCAAATTCAGTTAACAATTATGTAAAACCAAACAAGACAAAACTATATGAAGGTAGATAATTCCATAGCCATTTTTTTTTTAAATTTGTGCTTTATTGAGTAAGAGAGCTGGGCAGCTGAACTCTGAATCACTATGCGTCCTGTTTCGTTTACTAAGAAAAAGTCTTGGAGTATTTTGGAAAGGATAATGAGAAATTAGATCGCTTTTGGTTGGTAAATAGTGTTTGGGAAGACATCTTCTGTAGTGAAAATATGCACTTGAAGCCGGGCGGTGGTGGCGCACGCCTTTAATCCCAGCACTCGGGAGGCAGAGGCAGGTGGATCTCTGTGAGTTCGAGACCAGCCTGGTCTACAGAGCTAGTTCCAGGACAGGCTCCAAAGCCACAGAGAAACCCTGTCTCGAAAAAAAACAAAAAAACAACAACAACAAAAAAAAAAAAAGAAAATATGCACTTGAGACTTTTTGAGGAACATTTATTTTTGTAACTCACACTTGTGAGCAAGAAAGGCAGGACTGAGCAGAAAGAGAAACTGGATAATCCTACAGGAATGCCTGAAGAGGAAAAGGAGCTTTTCAAGAGGACCAGTCAAAAAATCTTGCACTCATCCTTTAACAGAAAGAGAGTTTGAGTAAGATAACTGTCTATGGCCATGAAAATTTCTAGAAAAGGATCCTTCAACAATGAGTCATGACTCATCAACTCTCCCAGTAGAATGAACAATAAATTTTGACACATCAGTTGTTAGCTTGGTCTTTAACAACTAACCCATCTCTCCATCCCAAGAACAATAAATCTGGAAAGTGCCATGGAAGAAGGTGGTGACACAACATGGTGTTCAGCAGAGAGAAGCAACCGTGGAAGACACGAGATGAAGTAGCATCATGAGTAGACATGGTGTCAATGGTTAAACAGAAAAAGTCAAAGCTTACAAACAGAAGTTGTAGGTCAAGAAAGAAAAAGTCACATAAAAATATTTCTGACATACCCCTTTCTCTGATTGAACAATAAGGCAAATGAATTTCACTTGTATTGAGGGCTGCAGGACAACAAACTAAGAAACTTGAAATGTTTAGTCTCCCCTTTTTTTGTATAGGTATTTTACCCTAATGGAGATATTTGACCTAAGAAAGGTAGGACATCTACCTCATATACAAATATAACTGGGATTTCACACACAAGAAATTGGTGCCACAATATGTAAGTAGTTGGGGCTGTTTTGTGTTATTAAACACAACAGCCTATTCAGCAAACAAGATTTAGCCTCCTCCTGTGTCTAAATCCTATTCTGCCTAAAAGCCATCAGTCAAGCAGTAGTTCCAGAGAAGACGGTAAGGATTCTGCTACCATGAATTCTTGGTATATTTCACAGGCATGTAGAGAGATGGACAACCATGGCTACTAAAGAGACTTTCAGTCTGCTTTGCCTATCTTTGCTGTTAGTTCCATTAGCCATCTAAAATGATGTCCATAACATGCAGCCCAGGTTAGTCTTGTCCAGAAATGACAGACTTTCATATAAATTAAAGATGAAGCATTTGTATAAACAGTTTTAAAGCAATGTGTGTATAGAAAACAAGACCCTTCCAAACTTTTAAGGTCTTCTCACAGACACACACATACACATGCACACACATGCACACACATACACACTACACAGACACATGCACACACACACACAAAGAGAGAGAGAGAGAGAGAGAGAGAGAGAGAGAG
>NC_022020.1:17353823-17360733 GCF_000317375.1 Microtus ochrogaster | reverse complement strand
GGGAACCCTGACTGCTCTTCAGACTTGAGAGGGAGGGGGAGAGGAGTAGGGGGAGGGCGGGAGGAGTGGGGGGCTGGGAGGAGGCGGAAATTTTTTTTTCTCAATAAAAAAAAAGAAGAAAAAAGAACCATATGAAAAGTTGGAAGAGAGAAGTGGGGTAAAGTGGGGTGAGATGGGAAGGGATTGGAGAAGAGAAAACAGGATGGGTAGATTTTGTCAAAACACTTTATATGCATGTATGAATTCTCAAATAATAAGTAATTTAAGTGCTTTTAGCTTTATTTAAAATCATCTTTAGGAAAAGATACCTGATGCCTACCACACAAGTAGATAGCAAAATCTGGTTGTACTGTTGGACATGAGGTGGCTCCTTGCCAAGGAGGAAGGTTCAGGAAACGGGCGAGTGATTGCAGGGCAAGTGTTCACTGTGAGCACAGATCTGGGCGCATTCTCTCTGAGCTCCATGAACTTCATAGAAATTATAATAACATGAAATGATGGAAGAAATACTAGTAAGAAAAAAAGGCTAAATTGAAAAATTAATTACTCTGGTAGTAAATAACCTTTTAGATATAAGACATAAGAGCATCTTAAAACCATGAAATAGATGCATTATGCTTTAGTTTCCTCATTAAGTTATTGTGAAGACTGAATAGCACAAATATATAATTTAGAGTGTCTTACACTCTGAAGTGTTCAATAAATATTAGGAATAGTCTGATAATTATTAGCTATATTTAGATATTCACTACATTTGACCAGTAGCTTTTCATCAAGTATTAATGACCTTCAATATAAAACAGTGGCATTAAAAGTGATAGTTGGTCCATTGTGTGCTGATGAACATGAAAATAATACCAATACTCAGTTGTCAAAGTCATGCCACCTCTTGGGGCCTTCATGGGACATCTGATGGCACACGGCTGATTTAAATTTTGTTCTCTATCAGTGGGAGTCCTTTTTTTCAGGACAAATGGCCAGTCACCACTTTTAGTACAGACACAACAGAAAGCTTGATTTGGGCTCAACAAGTTGCCTGTAGGGACTTGTACAGAAGAGGTCACTAATGCTATGTGTGTTTGCAAGATGAGTCCAGACATTCTTCCAAGAATTGTCACCACCATGGGCACGATTATTCATCTCCCTATGCAGACGATGAAGAGGGAGCATAAGTGTAGACAGCAACATCAAAAAGCATTGACTAGATAGATGCTCAGACTGGAGTATAGGATGGGATTGGTGACAGAACTCCCTGCTTGTGTATTAGACATGACTAATATACATTTCCATATTTATTTTATAAGCATACTAAAACATTGAAAGTATACATTGATCCCATGATAATGTATTCACGGTAGTTAATACAGTCGCTTTTGAATTTAAAATTCCTTTGTCAAATGATAATTGCATTTTGCATCATTACGTCTGAGTTTTCAATTGTATGACAAAATATTTATGATACAACTGATTTAAATTAAAAGCTATGTATTACGTATTATAGGAACCATTTTACTTACCATGCTTTATTTTGTATATTTTCATTTGTTTTTCTTTGTTTCTTGATTAAATTAACGGAGTTTTTCTATTTAATATTTTTTTTCTAAATTATAGTGGGATTTTGATTTATCCTCAGCTCTATTTTCTGTATACTTCTGATGTGTTTGTGTGGTATATGTTTGTATATGTATGGTATGTGGTTTATGTGTATGTATATGTGTGTATGAGCATATGTGTGATATATGGTATAAGTGTAGTATGTGTGTGCAGTAAGTGTGGTGTGTGAGTTTTGTGTACATGTGTCTGCTGTGTATATATGTGAAGTTATGTGTTTGTGGTGTGTATTTTGTATGCGGTATGTGTGATGATGTGTGTGTGTGAGTATGTGGTGTAGTGTGTGTGTATTACATGTGTGTTATGTATATGACATGTATGTGTATGTGAGTGTGTGTGTTCTTCTCTAGTTTTCTAAACTGGGAAACATACTCCTCATTTTCAAGCTTGCTGATGAAAGTGATTAATGCTGTGTGCTTTTCCATGATTTCTGTGTGTGCCACGAGCTGGAACATCTGTTACTGTCATTGTTATTTTCAGGAAAGCTTGCTGTTTTACATTATCTCCCCTGGTCACAGGGTTAAGAGAAAACTTCAATTTCCTCACCATGTGGGTTTTTTTTTGTTTGTTTGTTTGTTTACTTGTTTCCTCTTCATGCTTGATAGGTTTCTATTTTTGTGAATTTTGATTCTAGTGGCACCACAGTATACATATGTATGTCAGAGGACAACTTGCTTGGGTCAACTCTCTTCTTCTATGGTGTCGGGCCTGAGGATCAAACTTAGGTTGTCAGACTTGGGAGTCATCTGTTGGCCTCACCACAAAGACATTTCACCAGTTCGAGTTTCACTTTTATTCTACTCATAACTATTGACTCCAACTGCATACCCTTTACGTTTTTTTTAAAATTCTGCTCCATTTTTTTCTTGTTTTATATATTTGTTTAAAAACGTCAATATTAATCTAATTTCTACTAGCAGTCTCAGACCTTGGAATTCTAGGTTTCTTCTTTTTTGCATTTAAACTTTTTCCACTTTTAAAACTTCATTGGATTATTTTAGATTTTAAAACTCTTCTGCTGTTCTAGTTTTTCTTAGTCAGAGAATTTAATGATTGTAAACATTAGTCCACATTTCACACTCTTGTATTTTTTTCTACTTAATACAGTTTCTCTTCCTTAGCTTTTTTTAACCTTTGTCACTAGAATTTATTGTTGTTTTCAATGGATTCTGTTTTCTTTAACTTATTTCTATTTCCTTTCATTTATCAAATGAGCTTACGTCTCATTTCAGTTTTTTATGTTTTTTTGTTCATTTTTGCTTCATGTTTTGATTTTCTAACACAAACTCTCCTTTGGTCATTTTCATAAGACATCATTTTCTTTTGGATGATAATTTCTCATCTCCTTCTATTCTCTGGCTGTTTTGTTGGATGAGAACCATTTTTAATTAATATATATCTCTTGATTTTCTGAAAAAAATAATTTTCTTCCTATCTTTGCTTTGAGAATTTGTGTATTTTCAGTTTCTTTTTCTAATAGTACAGAACACTGGTGGTGGGTCCAAGGGATTCCTTGCCTCTGTTTGTTTCTTTATTTACTTATTTCAAATTTGGGAAATTTCACAATAACAAAGTAACCTAGCATACTGTTAATGCATTGAATTTTCTTTGATCTTACTTCCTTTTTTGGTATTATTAATTTAATGTCTTCTAATGTCCCACCTAGTGTTCTCTTTTAATTCTATCACACTTGCCCAAATATGCTTTTACTTAATTCTCTATTTCTTCTTCCTTATAAGCCACACCCACACCAGATCCCTGGCCATTTCGTACCCACTTTGTAGCCTATGTGCTGCTAACACATACTCGTTTTCACCATCTCATTAAGGCTTATTCTTATTGAATTAGTCTTTTGAAGGAGATTTTTTCACACCATAACTTGATCTCTGCCACTGCAATTTCCCTTTTCTAATTTTCAGTTTGGCCTATGTATAAGACAGACCCCAGAATGTGTCATTTACTGGGATTGGATTAATTTCCTTGCAATCACAGTAATTCTGAAGTGTGTACAGTCTATCCAAAGAGTTGTTTTTGCTTAGTATGTTGAACTCTTTGGTGACTGATCCCATTGTAGCTGTATAGCAAGTCCTTGTCAGGCACGTTTTCCCACAAACCCTTCAGGTGATTTCTGTTTGGTGCTTAGAATTGTGTTCATTAAAAAGACTCAGATAGTTTCGAGTAAAATGTATTTCTTGGATACGTTTTTGGTAAAAAAAAAAATCTTTCAACTTATTTGATTTTAATGTCTAGAACAAGATGACAAAGCATACCATCAATGTGTTCTCACTTGTTTATTCTGTCTCAAAAGGCATTAAGTGCATAGTCATTTATTAATTGCAAGTTTGTTGGGGATTTTACTGTCTAGATTGTAAAAGAGATATGGTATTGTTATATTTTGGGATTGTTTGTCCATAGTTTACATGTTTCTAATACTAGCATCTTGACGATTGTTTCCATTTCCCTTGAGTTTTCTGGAAAATTTACTCCAACTTAAAATAATTTTGAGTTATTTAAAATGTTGCTTATATATACTGTAATGTATTAAACATGGTGTTAGGACACTGGAATTTTGTTTTAGTTTAAGTCACATGTGAAAGACGTTTGCCTTAAAAATAGAATTGGTTATTTAAAATTATCTACATGGATTATATACATGGATTAAAAATAAGTATTATGTAACCTTTTAAGATAGATTTCTGTCTTTTTATAATCTGTTCATAATTGTGATATTAAGATATTCCTATACCTTTTTTGTTACAATACTATTCTCAAGGTATTAGACAGCTTTGGGGAATAGATAGATGGTTCAGAAAATAAAATGCATATTGATGGGGTCCTGTGTTCTTGGGACCCACCAAATGCCAAGTGTAGCATCCTGTATCTGTAAACCCTATGTTAGGATTGCTAGCTAGTCTGGTCAAAACTAAGCTCAAGGTTGAATGGAAGACCCTGCCTCAAATAAATAAGGTGGAGAGGGATGGCAAGACATTCAAAGTCAACTTTAGCCTCCATGTTTACATGAACACATTGGAATACCATCAATCACATGTGTACACACACAAAAACAAAATAAATTTTAGACAATTGTTAGGAGTCCAGAATTGTCCTCATCCACTAATGTGTCCTATGTACATTTTCATTAATGGCTACCTTTATACTTTAAATTGGATGATAAGTGAAATGATTAGAAATTTGTCTTTCAATCACATTTTCTTTCTCAGTTTAAACTGCTTTTGTGAGTTCTGTATTTGTAGACTTGCTGTTCCTGCCTTGACCTGTGACCTTGGGTCATATCTGCTCTTGTTACAGTTTAATCTAGACATAGCACCTGCCAATGCCTTTGCTAGAGAGTCCTGACTCTTATTTTGATTAACTCTGCTGAGAAGTCAAATTTTCACAAGTTCACATAAGAAAGTCTTTCCGGAGTTCTTGCATGCTGAAAAACCACTTGTCAGTTGATATAATAATTGATTGACACCTGATCTAGAGATAAAATACATAGGTCAGTTTCTATCCTCAAGTAATTTGTAGGTGTTGCCCAGCTGTCCTTGCTGTGGAATGTTGCCATGGTGATGATGCAGCTGGCCTTGTGTGTTGCTTATTTCTTCTTCCTTTTATAAGTGAATAGAATATTGCCCATGGTTCCCTGAGAAATTTTTCTTTTAAAAAATTAAGCACAGTACCTTTATTATGAATTACTTTAGACTTATTCATCCTGTGTCATTTAGGGTATAGGTTAATGGTGAAAAATAATTTCTTTTAGAAATTGCAAATGAACATTTTAAATTACCTTTGAAAATATTATTTCTATGATTTACTTTTTTCTTTTATAGACTTTGATTTCACACAGAATAAGCCTTAATTTTCACTCATTTTAATCCTTTTAAAGATTTCTCTTTATTATAATTTTATATTTTATTTTCATTATATGTCCTATTGACCAGACTAAATATTCATGGTCTCTTCTATGCCATCTCCATTTCTGTGATTATGTTTTACTCCATTTGCTTCCTGAATGAAGTTTTTCACCTAATGATCATTCTCAAATTTTTATTAAGCAATAACATTTGTTCATGTATTATGCTTGCAGTATTGCTTAATAGCATAGCTGAACACAGTATTTTTCTTCAATAATTATAAAGTATTTGTTTTCCATGTTCATTACATTTTGGAAGTATTTGCTTCTGTGGCAATGCTGCTTTTTTCATGTCTTTTTCTGATTCTTCTCTTTCCATTTTACTGTGCTTATGCAGAAAGGGGATGTAAGTTGATCCTGTGTTTCATTTGATTTTCATGTTGGAGAATATACAGCCTCTTTTTTCCAGTAAACTGAGGATCCTCTGTATGAAGCTCTATATAAACAATTGTCCCAGCAGTGAGTGCAGACAAACAGAGATGCTGAAAGTCTGTCTTTCGTTTTCTTGTTGGTACTTTAAGTCTTCTCTTTTTCTAAGTACCACAAACATTAGTCTATTAAAAAAAAAAAAAAACAAGTCTCTGTGCTTCTTCATTTAGCCTCATCATCCATGCTTTCTAGATGACTCTTTGATGTCTCCAGCACAACAGAGCACAAAGGTTTCCCTGAGTTTTTTTTTTTAAAGGGGGGTTCAAGCTGAAGATCAAAAAAAAAAAAAAAAAAAAAAAAAAAACTAAAAAACCAAGCCACTAGAGAGTTTTTACCTCTGGGAAATCTTTAGACTGAAAGAGAGCTAGTACCTAACTCATTCTGCCTTATATTCTTCTCTAGTGCTGGAATTAAAGGTGTGTAGCATCACCACCTGGCCTCTATGGCTAACTAGTATGAATACTGTGATTAAATGTGCGTGCCACCACTGACTGGCCTGGATGAATGACTAGTGTGACTGTTTTGTGTTCTTAAGGCAAGCTTTATTAACTTACATACAAAGAAAATATCATTTCATTTCCCTTTTTGTCTAAAATAAAAACAAAGCTATAACTAGTATAAGAAAAACTGTAACAATAAGCACAATAACAATATACAATTTATACAAGCAATAAATACATGAACAATGTCTAGTCCATTTGCATTTAAGAAATTCAGAGGAAATTCTCCATAGCTATCCTATCTCTGTAAGTAAGAAAGTCACTGGGCAAGATAATGCCCTTGTCTTGACTGTTGACACTATACTATCCTAATTGGACAAGCAAGACACAAAATAGAGTGATTGCCAAACATTGTCAAGACAAGACAGGACAGCCCTTTAGAATATCCTGGTTCGCCGGGCGGTGATGGCGCACGCCTTTAATCCCAGCACTCGGGAGGCAGAGGCAGGCGGAT
>NC_022020.1:17321468-17353723 GCF_000317375.1 Microtus ochrogaster | reverse complement strand
AAAAAAAAAAAAAAAAAAGAATATCCTGGTTCACTGAAAAGTCTGTGAAATATTCTAGACCTATAGACAGAAGATGGATGCCACAACATTATAGAGGAAGTTTGGGTAACTGTCCAGCTAGCCAGCTGTTTCTGTCATTTCTCATATTTTTTTGAAGTCACTAGCTCATACTTCCTGCTTACTCAGTAAATATTATTTCCTTCTTGGGTCTCTGAGGGAGTTGAAGATTAGATAGTTACGGTAATAATTTTCCTTGATTACCAGATGCAGAAAACAAGTTATGATAGAAAGTAAATTAAGAACAAGACTTTGGCCTTACCAATATAGATAGATAATGGATTTTTTTTCTCTGAATTTATCAGTTTCGTTCATCTACCTAACTAGCACTTTTAAGTGTTTATCATCACTTCATTATTAAATTAATAAATTGATTAACTCATTTTTATAACTGATGGAGTTTACAATCTATCTAGTATCAATACACAAACAGATGTAAGACTCAGGCTAAATAAGGATGACTCAGAAAACAGACTTTCCAAGAAAAAAATATACGTTTACCAACAAGTGGTTACAAGTACCCAAGGCAATGTTTAAGACCATCAGTAAAGAAAAAAAATACAAAAACAATAATAGCTCCTTCGTGAGCCATCCTATTACATACTCACAGGTGTTGTTTGATTTTAGTCATGTGTGAGTTTCACTTCAGGATGGTATTAAATAGTGTACATTTAGACATAGTGATAAACAAAAAAATTCTGTTTACTACTATTTCTTAATCTTATTTTCTTCTAGAAGAGTAATCAATTTTTCATTTAAGATTTACTAATTTTAATAAGGAATACATGTCCTACTAATTCCTTCAGACTTATAGACAATGTATTCATGATCAATATAAAAAATAAATGCTTTTATTTTCCTTTAAAGCTAACAGTATTATTCAGTGGAGTTTTCTCAAAGATCATAGGGAAGGTGAGCTAACTGCATCCAGTCTTACTGAAACAAGCTCCATATCGGTGCTTTTACTTTCTATGGAGAGTAAAATCAACTCAACCTGACTAGGCTTCTTAATTCTATTTTATTCTTTAAGCATTTGAATATTTTGCTATTCAATGTTTCTTCTGTCACTTGGAGAAGAAAAGTTTCAGATTATGAGTATGAAATTGAATCATTTTAAATGCTCAGGTTGTCCTCTGCCACTCTCAGTGGAAATGTGTAATATTTACTTAAATACCTTGCTTGCTTTGTTTTCTGTGTCTGAGAGTTCAGTGTTCTATTTGCCAAGCTTCCCACCTCTCCTTCATGGTGTGACTCTCCCCAGATATTTGGTTATGCTTGGTTGTGTGTTTGTCTTTGTATTTGAGAACCTCTGCTACTCTTCTGGCAATATTATATCTGTTTGCACAGACTCCATGGGCTATGGGCCAGGTCATATCACAATATTTTGTACTGCTGTCGGGGTAAAGCTGCAGTGAGGACAAAGAGGAATTTCAGCTTCCTGAATTATTATTATCTATTGAATATTTTCTAGATTTTAGCAGATTTTTGAGTCATTACCTTGTTCGTCACTGCAAATGCTTACATCACTTATGTTTGCACTCTGGATGGGATGTCTGTATTTTGGGTGCCATCTGCTTTCTTGATTTGGTAAAGTAAAACTGAGCACTCGGCATATGGCTGTTGAGTGATTTTTGATACTTTATTTTCAGTATCACTTTTAAATGTAATGACTCCATATATTTACTAGTTGAGAAAAACTAGCAGCCCTTGCAAGCCTCTTGCCTCTAACCTGCATTATGAGAACTGTTGGTCTACCCACATTACTATTGTTACTGCTGAAACCACTCAAGAGATCTGTTCAGCTGGAACCATCAGTATCATGCTTCCCTCTCATTTAAAGTTCTCAGTGACTGATCCAAATCCTCTTTAGCATCACATTACATGGGGTAAAAAGATAACGTGAAACATTCCTCTCTTACCAATGCTTATCCCTGCCCCCCCCCTTAGAATAGCTCACCCATTTCCCATATTGGTTCTTCTTTTGATACTGAAGATGTTTCCTGTAGGAGGCAGCCCATCAAGCTTGATGTTTGCTTAATTTTATATTGCAATGTAATTGTGGGGCTTGCTGCTTAAAAGGTTTTGTTGTGAATATTTTCACAAATGCCTTTAATGTGGTGAGCATAGGACAAGATCAAATTCAGCAAGAGGAGCACTGGGCCTACCTATTTTTCTTCTTCATGACATACATCCTACTCATATTTTACATAATCTGCTCCTTGAGCCTTGAGAACAAATTATCTGCAGTGTAGTTCTTATAACTATAAACCTTGCTTATTGTGTGGCCTATATTTCTTCCCTAGTTTCAGGCTACTGTGCCAATACTTGCCATCCTATAAGACAGTAATCTTTCCATCCTTCTCTGATAGTCCTAACATGGTGATATTTATAATTCTTTATGATGTTTTGCTCAGCTTTCTATTCCACATCCCCATTTCACCCCAAACTCTACTCATCTGTGGAGATTTGCTTACATTATAGATAGGTAAGTAGGTAGGTAGGTAGGTAGGTAGGTAGGTGGGTAGGTAGGTAGGTAGGTGGATAGACAGACAGACAGATGATAAACAGATAGAAAGTTCTCACTTCCAAATACAGTCAGATATCCTAGGACCTGTGCAGGCAGAGGTGGTGCATATGACTGCCATCCTTCTTCACTGCATGAGTCCTGCTTAGAGTACAGCCTCAGAACTTATAATGGTTCCACACATAAAAATAAGCATAATCCCAGTCAACTAGCCCTGTTAATAAATCAAAGAATCCCGCCATTCACCGGCTGCTTCCACTGCTCCCAGGGTGTCTGTAGTATAATAGGGCATAATTCACTCCTCACAAACACTTAATACCACATTTCCACCATTTACAATCTGATAATATTCAAATACTATTGCCGTATTATGCAGCTCTCAATCGCAGATGCGATTCCATAACAGCCTCACACTTTGGCATGCATTATGTAAGTTGCTATAAAATTGCCCGTCTTAAAACTCTTCTTCAATTGCAACCAATATCATCGCTTCACACACAGAGCTTCCGGAACATTAAAAATTTAGCTTCTTTGCTATTTAGCAGGTTTAGCAAAAGGGAGCAAAACAGACACACAGATGTTCCCCCTTCAGAGTCCCCAGGAGGTCTGAGGCAAGAGAAAGAAACCCCAAAATGGAGACAGCAATGACACTGAAGACACATATTTTTTCACATATGAAAGAAATAAAGAAATAATGGATCTATTTGTTGTCCTTTCTGGGAACTCAGAACTACTCTGCCATTTGTGTTTCTGCATGCTTTTGCTAGAGAGGCTCTGCAGGAAATGAGTGCACTCATCACAGGCACTCACTTCTCCCACACACAGTTTTCTAAGACAAGCTGGTGTGAGCATTTTCTATTGCTAATATCAGCTCAGTAACTGGAATCAAACACTATCCTACTTCTACCCATTCAAGTACATAGAGAGACTGATTGTCAGTCTTGCCTGTCACCTGATAGGATCTGATGAACTGTGAGCCATTCGTCTGGGAGGTCTGTGCTGTATTTTCTGGAAAGGAGTAACTGTTGAGAGAAGTCTGTTCATCCCCTAAACCATGTGGCACTATTCAGCAGCAGCCCAGGTGCAAAGAGGTCTAAGGAAGGAGAAGAGCTACCTTTTGTCTCCACTCCCTGCTGGATCAACTGGATGAATCTCAGTTGATATTGCCATTCTTCACTGTCAACAGACTCCAGTCTTTTTGGGGTACAGCTGATTGGAAGAGCTGTGATTCTGCAGGACTTCAGCTACTGATTGGGACTGTCGAGGTTTCCAGCTCTGGACTGAAGAGCTACCAGGTTCTTAGCTTGTGCAGAGTACAGATGGCTGTTGTCAAACTAGTCAGCCTCTATCCATTGCTTTTTAGTAAATCCAAGACATATGCATTCTGTCAGCTCTATCCTCTAGAGACACTAACACACAGAACTTCCATTCCAAAATGCAGAAAATGAGGCCAAACAGGAACACACCCTTAGACAGGGCAGAGCATGGATTCTCATTCATGTTTAGTGATAAAAGACAAATATGAGATATTTTCTGATAATAAGGTTTGATGGAAGGGAATAAAATCCAGGCTTCTGGTTTCAAGAAAGAAAGACAAGGAAGGTGGTTAGAAAAGACTTAGAGCAGCACGCTGGAAAATGAAGACTGTTCTTTTAGTATGATATTATTCTAACAGGGTGTGAAATGGGGAAAGTTAGAGGCCTGAGTTTCTAATGCAGGCTGCTTCTATGCAGCTGGACAGTCCAGGCCAAATTGTCTGAACCAGCGGGTCTCTGATTCTTAACTGATAAAATAATGATAAAGTCTACAAGACAATCATCCCTGATCCATGAGGGCAGCTCTGCTGAGGAGCAGATGAGAATATATTATAGCCTTGAAAGTCTTTGGGCTGGGCTTCGATCAATGAGAACTTAAAAAGGAAAACTGTGAAGGTAGCAGAGGGAGATAACACACATAGACAGATGGCTGGCCAATTAGTCATTAAGTCTTTTTCTCCCTCTCGCTTTGGTGTCCTCTCCTTTGAAGATGGCTGTGCTGATGCTGCCGACTCTCCAGGAGTGGGTGTGGCTGGAAAGATGAAAGGAGGCTGACATACACCGCCTTCCCTGTCTTGTCTACTTCCATATGACTTACTTTCCTGGTTATCCAGAGACGTGGTAGTCGCCACAAACAGTGGCTGACCACTGCTACAAAACTTCAGAGAAATATACTCAGACTCCTGATCTGAGAGAAGGAATTTTTCTAGAGGTTTGGGAACGACCGCTGGGAAGAGCTGAAGCTGCTCAGAGAGCATTTCTTTGAAGATGAGGAAGAGACAGGACTTTGAAAAGGATGCAACCAATCTAGCTGGCATCAGAGCCAGAAGTAAATCCGGGAACAGAGCACTTAGGTGGAAGGGACATGTGCTTTCTGCTATTATTTTCTCAGATTTCACCTGAAAGTAGCAGAGTACATTGTTTACAAAGGTTTTTACAATTTTTAACACTTTTTTTTATTCACAGTCCTCCATTTCTTTATATTTTTCAAATATACTGCTTTCTTTTATTTTGAACAATCTTTTAAAAGTAATATAAACCATTTCACTTTAATATGCAATTTGTTGGGTTAATAAATATAGTGGACCATTTCCAGAATACAAGGCTCATCAAGGCAGAGTGCCTGGACTAGCAATGAAGGATTCTATTCCAGCCTTCTTCATCCACAACTGTTGCTGAGCCCATTGTTGTTGCTGCCTTCTCAGTCCTGCTTACTAAGTGGGCTGATGAATTTGGCTCTTGAGACTTTGTTCAGTAGTAGAGTTTGGTCATTTATCACCAGCGCAAAGATTTACAAAAGTGTTCAAGGTAGTGAATGTATGATGTGGGTTTATAGGATGGTGGAAAGCAGGAAGCACCAAATCCTGAAGATGCAGGGTCAATGCAAGCCTTACTAATGGGAATAAAATAAGGGAAGATGACCCAGTGCCCATGTTCCCTTAGCACAAACATATTAGGGCCAGCAGCATTTGCTGTAATCTTATTATTTTAAAGTGGTAGCTATTAAAATGAACTACTTTATTCATACAAAATAAAACCAAACTAGCAAGTAAAGGAATAACTTTTAATGCTTTCTTGTGGTTATAAACAATGCAAGGTATGGCCTTCTAGAGCATTCTGCATAAACCACGTATGAGGCACAATAAGAAAATTTAATGTGAAAAGATTGGCACCTAAAAGCAGCATATTATTTCATTTTTTTTACTTCAAAAGCTTTTTATGTTTTGATTTTTTTAAATTTTAAGCTAAACAAATTGATATACTTGAAATACTATTTGCAAATCTGAAGCAGGAGGTTTGCTAGAAATCCAAGGCTTGCCTGGGTTACATAGTGAATTGTTTGCCAGCTTAGATTACATAGCATACCCTGTCTGAAGAAACAAAACAACAAAACTATTTAAGTTTTACAAACCATGTAAAAGGTCAGATTTTGTTGATTTGCTACACACACACAAACACACACATGTGCATACACATACTTTTACAAACATCTCTAGTGTAAACAGAAGTCCGGTTTCAACAGTTTTCTCAAACAAACTCTGATAGGGATAGGAGAGAAGACCGTGCAGACAAATCAATACTGGTGGAGAGGGAGAGGGACAGAATCAGTGGAGTTCTTGATAGTCCCAAGGGCAGATTCAAATGAAAGGTTGAACAATCATTTGCTAAATCTAATAAAAAATAATGACAGTATTTTCATTCTCTGTCCATTTATCAATCCACTTAATAAATAAGTGGCTGTTAGGGAAATGCGCTAGGTACTAAAGATGTATCAGTGGGACTAGATGGATCATAAGGTTGACCCCTGTCCTCAAGAACCATATAATTGAACAGAGAACACAGCCAGTGAGCAACTAATTTCAGTTATAATGATAGTTATGGAAGGGCAAAGGGGCAAAAACCTTAATCAAAAGATAGAGAATTGCCTTAATACATGTCCTTTATAAAATGTCCTTTAACCCTAGAGCTTCCAAGTGGGTAGGTGCATGAAGTACCAGCCAGATTCCTGCCATCATAAGCACCTCACTGTAACTGCAGCCAAGGTTACTATGTAGTGGTGATCATGATGGAGGGTGTTTTAGGTCTTAGGACATAGGACATGAGCTAAGAAAGCATAATGAAAGAAAGACATGATCAAACTGTAAGACCTATGCCTATCTGAGCAAAAAGAGGGCTGAGTGCCTAAAGTATCATTCCCTGGATTTCTTCAGGATTGGGAGGTTTTAGGGAAAAAAAAAACTTTGAAAATTTGTGAAACTTGCAATAGTGAGGGGAAAGGACTCAAAGGATTTGTATTGTGTGGCTATAATAATAAACAATATTTAAGGAACTGCAAAATTAAATAAAATCACAGAATATGGATGTTTGTTCCAGTCCAAGATTTACCAAATCTTAACCCAAATGAGTCAAATCTGGTGAATATCTGTCACATCATTGCATCCTATATGGGCTGTAAAGTGAGCTCTGGAATGTGAGGGGGCTTTACAGACATGAAAAACACACCCCCTTGCTCAAATGTTAAAAAGACGGGAGGAGCTAATAAGGAGATAGTGGGTTTTATCCAGGCTGGATATCTGCCTCAATAGTCAGGAAGCTAGTTTTTTTCCACAGGAACTAAGCAACATCTTGTGTGGGAAAAGGATCCATATTGCTACATCTCCCTGGAGGAGAGTTAAGGATAGTTAGAGAAGGAGTCTCATTTTTGTCAGCCACTGACAAATTGCGCTGGCTCTGGAAAAAAAAAAAAACCACCCACTATGGTCAGGCAGGAGACTGCAGTTAAATTTAGTGAGTCACAAAAGAAAGGGGACATGAAAATAGGAGGTGGCCTTCTTTGGATGAAAGTCTGCATCAGGAGAGAGGGGGAAGTGAGAGAAGGGAATGGGTGAAAACAGCTAAAATTCATTTTGTAAATATAGGGAATTGTCATTCAATAAAATATCTCCGTAAGGGACTGGAATACAACTGTGTTAACTACTACAGAAATACTAAAACAGGTAGAAGGATACAGGTAGAAAAGATAGGTGGGACCATTGCTGAAAACACCTGGCTTGGCCAAGATGATATGGTGATGTGGGTACCATGGAATCTTTTACAAGATGGGTTGGTGGCATGATACCTTAAGTCCGCTCAATAGATCTTAACAATGCAAGAATATGCTTATAAGGTAAGGTCCAATAGGCAAGGAAAAACCAAAGATTATCCCCGGTCAAGGTAAGAAAGCTTTCTTCTTCCTTTTTATCCCTTTGCTCTTGGTAAACTATAACACATCCTTGGAGGGAACAACCAGCAGACTGGGAGGAAAACCTTGCACTTGACCCAAGCATGGTTCAAGTTCATTATCCATCATGTTAAAGGTGCAGTGTTACAAGTACATTAACCATTGCTGGCATGTAGAACAGCTGGGAACTCACTTTCTCCTGCCAATGTTGTTTTTGAACAAGAGGAGACCATGGTTGAGCAAAGAACACCATGAAGCACCCAAACTGCCTCATTTTACATCCCAGGGGAGTTAAATTCTCTGACAAACTATTTAGATTTAACTTGTTCTTGCTTCTCCCTAGGTAGCCTCGCCACATCCATCCTGCCTCCTGCTTACCCCTCACTGGAGGTCTGAAGTCAATTTCTTTTTTCAAGACAGGTGAGCTTTGAGTTCATCTTCCCTGCACAGCATCTGAGACAACAAAATAAACAATCTTCTTTCTTAAGGTAAAAAAAAAAAAAAGTTCAGCCATACAACTCAGCCAAGAATGAAGTATATAAACGGAACATAACAGGCTCCATTCTTCATTTGAGAATAGAATGTTTTTTTTAGCCAGGATTGATTACTAAGTGTGGAGCTGATCGGGTAGAATAGGCTAGCAGACCAGTGAGTCTAGGACTCTCAACTCTTTCTACTTCCTCAGGGCCAGGATTACAGTATGTGCTACCAGATCTAGATTTAAAAAAAAAGACAAACAAAAACAACAACAACAACAACAACAACAAAAAAAAAAAACCCAACTTGGGTTCTGTGTCTGGAGTAAAGAAAACACATCATTAACTCAGTTATCTTCATAGCTTCATTTATACAAATCAGAGCTTTCAGAGCCATCAGAACATCCTGAGTGCAGCAGCCAAGGCAGAGGGTTCACCCCAAACTCTCAGTGTCTCACTTCCCATCGTGAATTAGATGATCTCGTCCAGTACTATCAAACCTTCCCTTCTAAATCATAATAAATGAAAACAAAACTGAATGAAGGAAAGTAAAAATGAACTCTTACTTAGTGTTTTTGTTGATAACTTTGTCCTTTAGTCCCTTTAGCACAAGCAAATGCTATAGCCCTGGCAGTACTGGCAGTTCTGTGGTGCACGTAACTGTATGCACGTAACTGAAATGGAAATAAAATCCAGAATGATGGCTGATGCCCTGGTCGGTTTGTCTTAGAAAATATCTCACAGAGTTGTAGTATTTTTGTGCCCAAACCCACAGAAGCATAGGAAGGACTTGTGAGATAAAGAAGCATAACGTTGTATGAAGTCAGCTTCATCATAAAGCCAACATCTCTGCTTGTTCTAAAATGTCTATTTCTTTCCTCCTTCTGCTTGACTTGAATACCAGGTACAAAGTGTGTCACTCTCTGCCTTTTAGAGTAAGGGATGAAAGCTGAAAATGTTTCCTCTGCAGATGTGGAGGAAGTCATCACACCTCGTGTTTCCTAGGTCATTACCTAGTCCAGTAAGGGCCAGACAATGTCCACTTTTTCCCCGACACAGATCAAGAACTTTAATCTAAATTCCCTGGGTAATGGTACTAACTCTCAACCTGAAGATAGAGGAATATTACAAAGACATTAAAATGAAGAAATTTTTAAAACCCAACTTCCTCTATCTTACGGTAATATTCATAAACACTGGGATTGCATATTAAACACAACCAGTCCTTTGTTTCAATGCACCGCATAGGGGAAGAGTGTCAGTGACTTTTTATGCCCCACCAATTGGAGTTTTATATTCCAAATTCTTGTGAAACCGTTGGCGGAAAAGGACTACCTCCAACGTCCTACAACATTCTCAGCAGGACCTGTTGGGATCCAGCCCTTTGTGTGCACTGGCAATTAGCTGACAGTAGTTCACATTAGTGTTCATGGAAGAGCCCCACGTTTGTCTTAAAGCCCCAAGTCCTATTGAGAACGAAGAACAACTTGCTTTGTCACTATCAGCTGTCAGACTTTGAAAACAGAGTGAAGTTGTTTGAAGTTGGGGTCCTGGAGCACTGCGGACATCATCTGGTCTGCCAGTCATGATGACTTCTGCTGGTTTGCAACAAGACATTATTCAGTTTCTTGTACTCGGGTCTTTTGAACTGAAGTATTGACATTGTGTGCTATTCACTCCTCTGCAAACACAAATGAGGATGTTCTGACTCCTGCAGCCAGGATCGTTGAAGGTTGGTAGCCTTATGTTCCTGACCCCATGCTGTAGAATATACTAAGTCCTCATGCAGGCTGGGCTGCCTTAGCCTCCTTCAGAATGTCTTTGTGGATTTTTCTGTCTATGGACGACTGTTCTCTCATCAGCCTCTTTGCTTTAAAGCACACTTCACTAAGCTGAGCTCTTGTTTGCGATTTTTAGCATAAAACCAGGAACCTGATTATAAAGGAACTTGCAGAGAATAAAGATAAGCCGGAAATGGTATGTGTGTTAAAAGCAATCGGGCAAGAAAAGCATTAAAAAAGCACTGCATCTTGTGAGAAAGTACTTAAATATCAATTTAGTTTACCCCCCCGCACACACACCCCTACCTGTGTTCAAGATGTCTTTGATCATTTTCTCCTTCACTATGCACGATGGCCTACCTTTACCGCACAAATTTTAATAGATATGCTATTACCAAAGTCAACTTTCTGGAAGACAGAAACTTATAAATTTCTCCTCAGAGTTTTACAGTTAAGAGACTCACATAACCTTTTTTGACCTTTAGAAAAAGCTGTCAGGCTGGTTGTTTGTAACACTCTCTGGAAGGCTTGTGCCTCTAAAGGCAGCGCCTGCGTCCTGTGAATCCCTGCAACATAGATCCTGCTTATAATGAGAGTTCCTTGAAATTGCTCGCCTGTGCCATTGTTGTGTCTGCTCCATTAAATCCTCAGCTCATGAAAGAAAGGAGTCCCATCTAGTCTCTACTAGGTCAGGGGATATACGTCCCTAAGAAAAGTGCTGGCTAGAAAGATGTGATTGATTGGGTGTTTTGAGGTGTTTATACAAACATAGGAACTGGTTAGATAGATATATTGTGCCCGTGGCTTGAAGAGACAGTAATGGAAGTGGCCATCTGGCAGCTGCACCTTCTCTCAAATTTTGCTCTTTCTGAAGAATGATGATGGAAATGATAGAGGTAGAGGTGACTTTCTTACTAAGGTCCAGATGCTCAAGGTTATTTGTGCCCAAGGCTGAAGAACAAAAGGGTTAATTAGCAAGTTATTTGCTGTTTATTGATCTGTCTTTCCCTGTTCACATCCCCACTGATACCGAAATGCAGTTTCCAAGTAAGAAAACTGTGAGTGGCTCTTAAGGCAGTGTCACAATTGTTTGCTGTAAAAAGTGGTAGCATGTTAGGTGAGGAATTCTGTGTTTACCAGGTGTAAAATTAAGTGATGATGCTTTTCAACAAATACAATTCTGCCGATGATTATGATGCAGCGGAGATCATCAGGACAACAATGTTCGCACAGGGACTCAGAGGTTAGAGAGAGCTGCTGTAGGTAGGTAAACAGATTAAGAAGTCATCTCAAGGTGCATAATACTGTCCTACAAACTAGGAGTGAGAACTATTCACAGAGGTGATAATGTACCTGAAGCAAAATGCCTTCCCAAGAATGGTTCTTACAGAGCATGGAGCCAAAGACATAGGTAGAATTAGAAAATACTGAAGGCAAGCTACTGTTCTGTGTTCTGGAGGCTCAATCCTTAAGAGCAGCCCTTTAGGAGCCTAAGGGGCAAAATCATAACAAATGCACCATCTGTATCATCTGTTCTGTGCATATGTGTTCATGCAAGATAAATATGAATTAAACGGAAATTCTGTGTGGAAATAATGTTGCAAATGTATATGATTTTAGATTCGTAACAGAACATCCCTCTGTAAGAGAAAAATGAATGAAAATTCCAATTCTGAACAGTTTTACAAAATTTATTTATTTTCATTTTATTCATATAAGGGTTTTGCTTACATGTATGGAGGAGCACCATGAGTGTGCCTGGTACCTCTGGAGGACAGAAGAGCTTATTAGATTCTCAGGAGCTGGACTTACAGCAACTGTGAGCTGACATGTGTGTACTTAAAACCAAACTCAGGTCCTCTACAAGAATAGAAAATGTTCTTAGCCACTGAGCTGGCTCTTTAGCCCCAATTTTGAATATTTTGTGATAAAAATATCTCAGTGTGATATCTGATAAAAAAAAGTAAAATAGATTGATAATTCACTTGTTTGGGTAGTGTGACGAAGTCCTGACAATGCTGAAAGCAAAGATGCCTACTTTAATGCTACTGTGCTTTTATATATATATAAAACAGCAATTTATTCCCTAGGGAATAGTAAACATAGAATTTTATTTAACAAAATATCAATTCCACATCCTTTGTTTACTTTTCTGCTAGGTAAATTATAGTATAGCTCATATTCATGAACTCTACAACTCTCTGTGGATGTGTGGATGTAGGACTGATTCTCACCCAGTTCCAAACCCCTGTGTACACCTGCATGTCAAACACCACAAACACACACACGCACGCACACACATACACACATGCACACACAGACATACAGGGAGAGAGAGAGAGAGAGAGAGAGAGAGAGAGAGAGAGAGACAGCATTTACATCCTGTATGAGGGAATGAACGTTGGTATTTAAAATTAGCTCTCAGTGGAATTCTAATTCGCGCTGGGGTTGCGACCCACTGGTGTATGGCATGTAGTAATCCTCGGTTTTGCTGAGGCACAAAATTGAATCACTTGTGCTCGGAGTGAGTGACTCATCTGGAGAACGAGGCCGGCCTGCCACTCAACTTCTGTACTACTGGACTGTGGGGTCTCCCTCAATGTCATCTCCCTCCCCCAACACAGGCTCTTAGGAAGCAAACAACAGATTCAATGAAAATAAGCAAACAAAAGCGGGCAAAGAAAACACTCTGTTCCCTTTCCTTGTGGAAATTGGATGGTGAGAGAGAAACAGTCACTCACATCCAGAGCTAAGTGGAAAGATTCTGTGGAATCCTAAGAAAGCCTTCAGTAGAGGATTGTTTAAGCAGACTCCAATTAAGCAACCTCGTAGTACCTGTGTCTTTCCTACTCAGAGTGCCAAGACTTTTAAGGCTTGAAAACGCTGGTCGTACAAAGGAATGATTTATCTTCCTAGCTATGTGTTAGATTTTATTGGTTTCATGCTCTCTAGAGTACATTATCACTGAAGCTAAGGAGTGTTTCAGAACTGTACGATAATGAACACTCTTAATAATAATAGACACGCCTTATAGATAGGCATATACGGATGTACACATAAGCAACTACAAGAAAATGGGAAACACGGTATGCTTTTGTTGAGAGAACTCCTGCCAGGATTGTGAAGACTCTCCACTGCAACAGCCAGTGATTTCCTGTCCAATAAGAAGTGACATATTTGTCTTACTTTGTTTTTTTATTTTAGCACCAGATACCCTGAGAAGCTCATTTGAGTCTAAAGGCTCAAAATTATAGTACCTGTTTTAACAGAGATTAGAGGGATATTATTTCTGAAATTTTAAGGCATTTATTCCAATTAGTAATGCTTTCTAAGTCCTCGGAAGAAGACTGAATAAAAAGGTTTTATGAGATTCAGTTTCCTCCTGTTGTTTGAATTCCTTTGATGGATTACAGTCCTATATTCTATGCAGGGAAGGCTTTCCCTGGGCACAAATCCCATTCCTCCCTATATGCTGCATATATATTCTCTTTCAGTCTGGGCAACCTTCTCTCCTATTACCCTGCGTTCATTTAACAACTTCCTACTTGACTGATCTTGATCTTTATAGAATGAGCAAGCTCTAGACATAAGGAAGAGCAGACTCAATGCTTGGTGTTCTGGACTTTTTCTTATATGCTAAACAATATTTGATGCCATAAATTCCTTGTAGAGTAACAAGGAATTAGACATCTGATCTGACAACAAAAGCTTCCCAGGGACAATTTGTGTTCTTGCTGCTGTTGTTCTTCAAGTCCACTGGTTATGATCATGACTTTGAGGTACTTGCTGTCACTAACCCACTGTTTTCAGTATAATGTGAAGTGACCCTGGAGAATAATGTTTCTCTATAGAACCTTACTTGGGTAATGGACACACAGTATTTGTTTAGTTGGCCTTTTCAATTGCCATGCCTCCTTTCCAAATATCATTCATAGGTGGATTCTTCCTGACCAAGAAGCAGAAATTCAACAGACTGCAAATTTTCTCCCTGAAACGCAGAGATAAGGCCTTGGAAACACTCCACTGAGGAAACTATAAGCAAGCAACACCTCTTACCTCCTCAAAGCCCACATATCCCAGGCAGAGAGCAGCAATTCCCATCAATGGCTTTTCTAGCAATCTAGGAGAAATTGCGCAAAACCTTTCTGTACAGCAGGTTTGACAAGTGCTTATCCTTTGTAACTATTGACCCCCCCCCATGTCATATTTTAGATTTTTAGCCATGAGCATTAGTGATACTTTGGCAGCAAATGCAATCTGAGGAATGAAACTAGAGGGGCAAGATTATGTTTGCTTATTTAAAGAGAAACAGCATTTTTGAAATTTGTTATACAGTTATAAGGATTATTTTTACAGTTGGATTTTACATTTTGAGGGCTTATACATTATGACATTGCTTCTTTTGCTGTTTTTTCATTCTCTTTTCTCTTTTCCACTCCCTTGATCCTTTGTTCTCCTCATCTTTGTGTTGCTCAAATAGGGCAACTCTGATTTATTGTGACAGATTTTATTGTAATATAAGCTTATAGGAAAAATCAATCATAAAACACAATAGAAAAAACTGTACCTTCAACAACCTAAAACTGAAAAAGACAGGCTGACAATGTACACCATTAGAAGAGTACAAACCAAACACCGCCCCCCTACACACACATACACATAAGAGCAACAAAGGAAAGAGGGAGGAAAGGAAAGAGAGAGGCAGAGAAAGGAAGAGAAGGAAAGAGAGAGGAAGCCCATAGAGGCGAGGGAGGGAGGAGGGAGTGGGACATAGGAATCACAGAGGCATGGAGGGCTGGATATACCTCAGCATATAAACAGATGCTTTCAACACAAAGGGAGCAAACAAAACACTTTTTTTTTTTTACTGATTTTCCTGTCATAGAAGAACAAGTGAGAAGGATGAAGTATCCTATGATGATATTCAGTTAAGTTATTTTTTAATAGTTTCATTACATTCTGCCTTTCTGAGCAGCAGAAGAAACAGAGCTCCAGGGACCCATAAAGGCTGGACGGAGGTTATTGTTGCCACAAATGACAAAAAAGAGTGGATCCTAGGGAGGACCTCTGCCCGGCCCCTCAGCATACTGCCATCCACTTTTCCTGACACCGACTCAAATGATTATGTGATTTCAGTGATAAAACCACCGTGCTCTTCTTACCCCATTGTTTAAAAGCATTTTATTTTTTATTCAACGGGAGAAACTAGAAATGTGTTAGGACCTCAGAGGTTAACATAACAAACCATTCCATCAGAAGCATACTTAGTGGCCTAAAAATTTAGTCCTTTGGTTTGTCTTTTTAAACATCATATCCTGATTCTTGGTTCTTACTAGATATTTCTGGTCCAAACAAGATGGATATAAAAATAGGGACAGAAGGAAAGAAAACAGAGGGGAAAAAAGAGAGAAGGGAATCAAGGCAAGAAAAGAAAGAGAGAGAAAAGGTGCAGTAAAGAAAGGAGGCTCTTTTAGAATAATTCTATTCCCTGGTTAAAGCATTGCATACAATGTATTCTATTAGCCAGTCTGATGACTGACTTCCTGGCAGAAAATATGAATATCAAAAGCATATTTCACCTATATTACTCTGTGGCGATGCTATGTGATGTGCAGGAAATGTTCAATAACGGAAACAAAAGGCCAGGAAGCCAGCTGGATACAAGAGAGACGACTGGCAAATAAAGAGACCCGAAAGGAGACTATACAGAAAACTGACAACTCTTTGCTGATTGTTTTGATGCTCTGCTTATCTTCTTTGAGGTCTCAAAATCTCCAGTTTCTTACGGTATTTGATATGTAAACTTAATAGCATGCTTTGCCTTGCAGTCATCATTTTAGGAAATCCCTGGTCAATTAAAACTCAAAATTTGACGAGTCCTGGCCTCCTTAAACTCACCTCAACCACTTCAGGGATTATAAAGAATGGAGGATCCTCAGTGGATGAACAAAAGATGATGAAGAAACCTACATAAGGTAGGACAGTGAAAAAGTGGAGGAGCCATTTAAGGATGTTGCTGTATTTTTTTTAATTTTTTTTATTTTTTAAATTTATTTATTTATTAAGGATTTCTGCCTCCTCCCCGCCACCACCTACCACTTCCCTCCCTCTCCCCCTATCAAATCCCCCTCCCTCATCAGCTCCAAGAGCAATCAGGGTTCCCTGACCTGTGGGAAGTCCAAGGACCACCCACCTCCATCCAGGTCTAATAAGGTGAGCATTCAAACTGCCTAGGCTCCCCCAAAGCCAGTATGTGCAGTAGGATCAAAAACCCATTGCCATTGTTCATCAGGCGATGAAAGGAGACAGAGACAGAGACCCACATTGGAGCACCGGACAGAAATCTCAAGGTCCAAATCAGGAGCAGAAGGAGAGGGAGCACGAGCAAGGAACTCAGGACCGCTAGGGGTGCACCCACACACTGAGACAATGGGGATGTTCTATCGGGAACTCACCAAGGCCAGCTGGCTTGGGTCTGAAAAAGCATGGGATAAAACCGGACTTGCTGAACATAGCAGACAATGAGGACTACTGAGATTTCAAAATGTTGCTGTATTGAGGCTTACAGTAAAACACACACAACAGCAAGAATAAAAAGAAAATTAAAACAAAAGACACCAGAATGCTTGATCCTCAGTGGCACTGCCAAGAGGCAGCCGGGAGGTGAATGGGTAATCTCAGGACCCTTTGGTTTTGATGAACGAATGCAATTTAATTTTCTCATGTGTGTCTATACTAATATTATTTCTGTTTTTAGAAACACATCTAATTTTCTCATATTTTCTGATTCTCCAAATGTGAGATAATAAATGCAGAGAATGAAAAAAATACTAGCTTATGACATTTTATATCACATGTCTTTATAATATCCTGAATTCTTGTTGATATTTCTCATAATAGCACTATATTACCCAGTATAATTCATCTTGAGGGCAGCTGGAATCAGAAGACAAATGAACAATAAAACACTGTCTCATCTAGAGATTTAAAATACGCTTTGTGATTAGTCAGCTTGACAAATACAATCCATCAATCCATCAACCAATAAAATTTATTGAGTAACCACTGTGCTAAAGCATGAGAATGGCAAAACGTACAAGAGCATCTCAGACTTCCCAGGTCCCTCGCTAAGGCTCGTGCCTTTTCCCCATATTGTTTCTATCTCCTCATTGGTTGGCGGTGCAGTTTTTCTTTTTGGCCTCTTCTTAGTGGACTAGGTAATCTACGTCTTTCCAAAAGGCTATCACCAAAACCAATGTGTCTGACTGCCTATTCTCGACTCTGTAGACACTGCCCACAATACCTGCATTTGCAGTTTCTTAGTAGCATATTATTTGAGCAAGGCTCCAGGAAGAGGATGCAGTGTTGAGAAGAGTCCTGTTCTCAGAGTAGATTGTTCCTGGACACAACAAGATCTTTCTAAGTGCAGCATGAATTTCACTGGGGAAACTGGTGTGCAGCATCTAGCACCTCTTTAGAAAGCACAACTATATTCACAGCAAACACAAATGTATTTCATTACATGTGAATCTATTATGCTAACCATACTTTGATCCTAGATTGAAACTTGATTCCACATCCGTAGGCCATGACTTATTGGAAAAAAAAGATGAAATATTCTTAAATTGCTAAGACCAATTTTCAGGAATATTAAATTTCTAGAGTGACTCTTACAAATCATAACAGAATATGCAGCTTCAGGTGAGAGAAGAGTGTTCTCACTTAGTTCTGAATGTCAGATGGACAAAACTGCCCACAAGGGAAACTCCTGGAGATTCTGAGAAGAAAACTCCTCCTACTCTTACCCTGCTACCTGACTGCCATTGTCCCCCAACAGCTTTGGTGTTTCCTGACTTGTAGCTGAATCATCACAGGCTTTCCCTCTTTTCCTTATGTTCATATCTCTGTTTAGCCTTTGTACAGGGTAAGTTATTAGACTTAGACAGAAGCACATTCAGAGGTTCTAAGTGCTTGTGGCTTGGGAGAGATAGTACCCAAACCACTGTACTAAGGTTGCTCTAAGCAAGAGTTTATGGGGCTTCTCATAGCCTCCATATATTGATGGGATCAATGCCACACACACAAGGCTATCACTTCCATACTAATGTCTACTCAGTTTCACTGTTAATGTTTTATGTAGCTCAGAAGACAGTAACTGACAAAAAGATAGATCATGATCCATCATTGGTTTGCTACAATTATATAGGTACAAGATAAATATTTGCCAAATGACAGTACTGATTAAATACATAACACTATTCTTTTAAAAATGATTGCTTACTTGCAAGAGAAAATCTACAGAATTATTGTTTCTATGATATCAGGACTGAATTAACAACTGATGTGATTGCAATTGAAACCCAAAGCTGTTCCAATTAGTGTTACTTAATTTTTAAAGTTTTCTCCCCCAGTACACGTAGTTTTTTTTTTTCTTTAGGTAGCAGGAAGCATCTCATTTGGAGCTCTTTTTGAATAATTGTTCACCTGTACTATTTCGTTGGAATTAAATAGGAATGGTGTAGTGTGTCTACTTACTGTTGACAATGATACATACGAAGGCAAGCAATTGAGTACAGTTTGTGAAAATTAACAACTAGGTTGCTATAGGTCATTAACACAAGGCATAGTTTTGAAAGTGATTAATATACAGGCTGCAACCCTTCTAGGATATTATTTGCCTGAAATTAATTTAAAGGATTAAGGTTACCAAACAGGATTTATTGTAGATAGCTTTAAGTGGACCTTGGTTAAGGTGTTGTGTTGTCTGAGTAAGATAAGTCTTATGGAATTAATGCTGTAGCCAATTTAGCTTATTTGAGCTAGCTGGCTATAGAACATGGAGCAATGAGGCATAATAGTGGATAAACTCAGGAAGGGAGGAAGCTGAGAACATCATTCAGTTTTCCTAACTCTGCAGTTTAGAACTTTCGGTCTTTAGCAATAGATAGTTTAGAGACAAAGAGCTTTGTCAAGGCACCTGGAAGGGACAGCTGTACATCCCAGAAAAGACTGTACTTTCATTCCAGTTGCGCTAAGGCTCTCTTTAAAAGCTGCCTAAGTCTTGGGCTCCTTGGGCCTTATTTCTTGCCTAGACTAGGACCACATTGTGCTCGTATTTAGCATGGCACATCAGAGTAGATGATGACTTTTTTTTCTCCTTTAAATTCCTGCAGCGCACAATGATAGAGATGTAATGCCCGCATGCATATACAAGATAGCTTGAATTTAATGCATTTCACATCATTAAAGTTAAAATTTCATGTATTATATTTCATTTTTGAATATGCTTGCATACATCCACATCCATAAATATATATGCATGCACACACACACAAAATCCCATTATGTAGATCAATTTACATGATCACAATACTCATATCCATGAAGCAGTGAACTTCCCAAATCAGATGCATGCATAAAAGCATTGATGCATAAAATTTCCATCTTGCAAGTACAGAGAAAGTTCTAGTAGCATTTAGTGCCATGACAGGTCACTTAGGTTACAAGTAGCTATATAGGACATGCTAATAAGATTTAACCTTCTTTGTCTATTGCTGAAGAGGGAGAAAAGGGGAGGGGTGAGACCTTCTTATCTTTGAAGATATCAAAGACAATTAAAAACAACTACTTTCCCTCTGATCTCCATGGCTGAGTGTTGCTGAGCTGCATAAATGAGGTACACACACACACACACACACACACACATACACACACACACGGGGGTGGGGGGGAGATACACAAACAGAATGTATTTTCAGGAAGGCATTGTAGGTTTTAATCCATTTCTTACTGATCACTGTTTTAGTAAAAACAGCAAAACACACATTGATGGGTTATGTGCATGGACTTATTTCCATCTCTGCACTTTGTAAGAACCCTTGGCTGAAAAAAATTCCACTGGGTTTAATATTTAAAATGGAAAGCTAAAATCTCACAATGCTACATGACAATGCTGAGGTAAAATGTATTAGAGTAGTCATTTCTGTTAATTATTGTCATTTCAGCTAATTAGTAGCCATTACTAGTGGTTATTAGATGTGTCATTTTTCCTTTCAAGACGCCATCCCACATTGTCTCTGAATCTGGCTTCATTGTACTTCTTCCGGCAGTCAGTCACCGGTGACCCCATGTTCCCTGGGCGCCAGAAGGAAGATTCTTTATTTTGCTCCAGGACAGGTGATCAGGGATGGAGTCATCAGTAGAAGAAGTGTCAACACTTTGCAATAAACAAACAAACAAACAAAAGCCAAAGAGCTCTTGTTCAGCTTAAAGGTGATCTAGGAAGTGCTTGGCTCCCCCTTAATCAAACTCCTGAGACCTTCTCATTTCAACAGTATTCATTCCCCGGCAGTGGTGCCGTAGTCGACGACAGTGAGTTTTGGCTGAGGGAGAATATGTGGGCTGATTTTCTGTAGAGAATTCTCTTAGGTAGCTATTCTCTCTGTGGATGTCAGAGCAACATATGCAAGACAGAAGACACGTGTCTACTTTCTCCTAGGGCATGATTGGGTAATGGCAGTACAGAGATTAATTGAGGAAAAACATCGAATAGATATAGTCAGGTGTCACGTAAACAAAACAAGGAGATTCAGACACTTTATTTAAAACAAAATATCAGTGGGCAATATCCCTATGCATCCATAGGCAAGGAGCATGGACACTTGGTTTGTTGTCTGGGGATTTGACCGGACTCAGGGCATGGGTTGCATAAATAAAGCAGGCTGTGCTAATTAAGAAAAAAATATTCATGGCAACTGTAGTGGATATCTGGATAAATGCCCTCTCATTAGATTTTGATTTTATACAAAATCAAACTGAAATGGAAAACTGAAATATTATTTTGGAATCCAGTCAGTAGAAGTAGCCAAATTCATCAAATAAATTACATTTTCTGTGGTGTTTTTTCCCCCCAAATAATCTAAATACCCTATTAGCCGCTTGCTTCAGTTTGCCACTTTACCTTCACAAACCCAGTATTCACCCATAGTCTTTGTCTATGCTTAGCCCGAAATAAGCATTTCCAAAATAAGTCCAATCTTATTAATATGATGCTCTTGGTTTCCCCTTCTAAGGCTGATTTGTCAAACTCAATGATTTGTCAGGTCTATTCATGCTTTCTGTTGTTCTTCATGTGCATCATGAATACCATTACTCTTCCCCTTTCAAAATTATCTGCTATACTGCACAGAGGAAGAGAAATGCAGAGAGAGAGAGAGAACATAAAATCTCTACTAAATACTTTTAACTTATACACAACATTTCTAGGCTTTCCTGAATACATTTTAATGGGAAGTAGTATCGCAAAGATCCCTCAGACTTAAAGCAAGCCCATCTTCCATTGGATTGAAATGAGACTAATTATAAATTGAGAGTCCTCAACATATGGATCATGACCCATTTCGGGGTCGCATATGAGATATTTTTGTTTGTTTGTTTGTTTGTTTTTTCTAGACAGGGTTTCTGTGTGGCTTTGGAGCCTGTCCTAGAACCAGCTCTTGTAGACCAGGCTGGTCTCGAACTCACAGAGATCTGCCTGCCTCTGCCTCCTGAGTGCTGGGATTAAAGGTGTGCACCACCACCGCCCGGCATGAGATATTTTTTATCATGATTTATAATACTATAAAAATTACAGTTATGCAGTAGTAGCGATGGAATTATTTTTTGGTTGACTGTCACCATAACATGCGGAACTATATGAAAAAGTCACGTCACTGGAAACATTAAAGGCAAGAGAGTATCCATTACATCGGACACAAATTTGATGATGAAATACACTTGCATTAGAAATTAGTGTGCTTTCAATAGCAGGCAAGCTTTCTGCTTGGCCCAAAACAAAGGATGGAGAATGACAGGAAACCCCGCCTCAACCTGATTCTCAGGAGCTTGATTGCTCTCCTCTTCAGTTCCTCTCAAAACCCAAAATAGACACCATGGCAAAACTGGGAGTTCTTCTTTGTGAAAAACATCCACAGGCACCAAGTGGAGTTGGTAACTTGGTGCTTCTGTTGGGGGCTTGAAAATTTCGTCTCATTTTCTAACCAAAACCATCACTGGGTTAGCAGGTTTTTGCTGGAGCATCACAAGGACAAATTAAGCAAAGAGGAGAAAAGTAACTTCCTGTACAGAAGGAGTGTATGTGCTTGTCACACCACAACCAATACCACTAATGTTGCCATTGCTTCGAAAAAAGATAAAGCTGTAAAGCCAGTGGCATAAAATGAGTGGGAGGAGCCCATGTTGTGTGTTCCTAGCACCTCTGCACTCACCATCCCAGCACTGTTCAAGCATCCTTTCTCTATACAAATGCTGATCAGATGGCCCTTAGGAAGATTAACTTGCGTTTTCTGTATCATTTCAGAGTTCTGGTATGCTGGTTTCAAATGGCGTGTGCTATTCTCTGCATATTCTCAGAACACACCCTTTCAGGAAACGGTAGGCTACTTCAAACCATGTTTTCTCTCTCTTCTAAAACTTTTTATGTATTCTCTTTTTACATTCTATTACAGCATAACTTCTAAAAAAATGAAATAAAGATTATAGGCAGTGCTACAGGACCTGGGGGTCTCATGTCTTGCTTTGAATACAAAAATGTGTTCATAGGAACCACAGTTCCATGTCTGTAGATTGTTCATCTCTCCCCACTGACCATCTCTGTAATTATTTCTGTTTGAAAATGAAAGGTTTGATGAGCACAGAGGTTATTTTTCTATGTCTATCTTTTCTCTCGTTCACTTAAACTACACATTTCCCTTGGTGGTGGGTTCAGGAGATTAAATCTGTATTTATTTATAATACTTATCTCTGGCATGAGGAGGCAACCAAACAAAAATGAAAAAGAAAAGCAGTCATTTTCTGTGAGCTTTTAAAATATTGCTAAGAATGTGATCTCTGGTGATTTTAAGGGAATTAAGGGAGTTTGTGTAATTTTTTAATGAAATGATATAACTTGGGAGTTAAGAAAATGGGTAGCAGGAGGGAGAGATAAAGAGAGAGGAAAACACAAAAAGGAGAAAGCAAGAGAGTGGAATAGACAGCGGGAGAAAAGAGGGTCAGACTCTCAGGGTTACGTTATCCAAAAATCCTGGCATTAATACAAAAGCTGTTCTAGTCAGTTGGCTTTAAGCAATTGAATGTGTTAGCAAAAGCAGAAAAACCATGAAGCTCGGTTATTAGCATTTCCAAATGTTTGTACCATACTGGCAGGTCAATATTATAAAGTTTCTATATACCCTCATTTTTTTCTGACCCAAAGCTTCGGTAGAATCCATCACTCCCCGATTTCAGTTGGATCACATACTTGTTTCTTTAGAGATAGTAGAAACAGTTAGTGACTTGCCTTTCTGTACATTCACAGCACGAGAGAGAGAGAGAGAGAGAGAGAGAGAGAGAGAGAGAGAGAGAAAGCAAGCAGGGTGGTAACTAGAGTTGGAGTTGAACTGCAGATGTCTGCTAAGGACTGATAGGAAGCTGATAACTGGTGCTATTGTCCTGTTCTCCTCATCCATCTTTGGCAACCAGACCTCAGTATTCATAGAATACCCAGGAATACAAAATCTCTTTCCCTATGAGAGTACCAAGATGTGTTAAGGGAGAGTAGATTTATTGCTTCTAAGATAAAGCAATAACTAACATAAAGGGGAGGGATAAGCAGAAGCTCATAAAGTAAGAAGATGACATAAAAATTAATTTAACCATTTATTTAGTACTTATTTACTTAGTTATGAAAATACATTCTTATGCTCTCAAAGTGGAAACTGTTGGCTCTCATACCTCTATCAAGTCTAAAAGGTCATAGTGTTCCTTTATTTTGCATTTTTCCTTTCTTTCCAATATTTTATCTCATTTGCTTACTTTCTCTTTGTCTGAGAGTCTCTGTTTCTGTTCCTTTGTCTTTCCTGGTCTTCTCTTTCCTTATTTTCCTCTCATTCCCTACCTTCATCTAAATGTCGTTTACTAAGTCCATTAATAACTAGTGACCTCTGCATAGTTTCAAGGACGGAGGGTGGGGGCATGTCTCTATTTTCACAGATTTCAAAACCTCAGTTTTATGACCTTCTTTTTCTTCAGACCAGACCAGATCATCCTGCTTGTGAAAACAACCTTGGATCACCAATGATTTTATTGTTAACTGACTAGAGTTTCTCAACATCCAAAATGACAAAATCAAAACAAAACAAACAACAACAACAAAAAAAACCACAAAAAACCCAGTATATCCACCCCTTTCCTCCTTTCTGAAGATAATATGCATAGAAAAACTCTGTCTACAACCAGGTGGGTGGATATGCTCTGCCAGAAACTGAAATTACACAATTTCATCTTTAATAGAACATCAAGGAAATCCTGTATTCTACACACATACTATACTGTGGGAAACCTGTATCCGTATAGATAGTGTAGTTATCTGGAATGTAGACAAAGAACATCCTTCCGTCCCTAAATATAGAAACCACCTTTTTTGTCTTCTCTAATGAGGATACTAAGGTTATCAGAATGGTGCGACAGGAAAAAAAAAAAGAAAAGAAAAGAAAAAAAACTGCATATGTAGGTGTGAGGTGGGCATGGAGGGCCTGGATATACTTTCAAGTGTGTCTTTTAATGGAATTTTAGGAATGGTCCCTGTATGAGAATCCTGACTCTCAGTAGGATACACTTCCAGTTCCATCTTATTGTGGTTCTTAGGAAACCAAGAATGTTTTAGCAAGTGTTCAACCTCTAAGGGCACTGCAGATCAAAACAGAACCACTGGCTTGAAGGGAGGAAAGGGTGCTTTGGAAATTGCTAGTGTGAAATTCCGAAGGAATACATCCCAGCACGTGGTCTCTCCAGCTTTGCTTGACTTCAGGCTTAAGAATTGTTTTGATATGCGTATCACTTCTTCCTGCACAAGTTAATTTGTTTAAACATTCATGAAGGAGAGGGTTTTTAATAGAAATGTGGCAATATTTTTTTCAATTACAGACGAACCAGGGTGTTTGCTGATCCATGAACAAAGTGAAGATTCAGTTGTGGAGAGTTTTATGGCCTAGTAACAAAGTTTTTATTTTTACCCTCAGTTAAATGCTAAAATGTGTAAGGAAAATGATGGGAAATCCTTTAGTGAAGGCTCTCTCACAAATGGCTTCTGGTGAAAGAGGTAGACATTTCGCTGTGGTTTTGTCGAGAGCCAATCACAAAGAGTTTTTTTTTTTTCCCAATTTTTTTTTTTTATTGAGAAAAGGAAAAAAAACAAGTTTCCGCCTCCTCCCAGCCTCCCACCTCCCTCCCCCTCCTCCCACCCTTCTCCCCCTCCTCCCATCCTTCTCCCCCTCCCTCTCCAGTCCAAAGAGCAGTCAGGGTGCCCTGCCCAGTCTTAGGTCCTCCCCGCTCCGTCCATATCTTGGAAGGTGAACATCCAAACTGGCTAGGAGCCCACAAAGCCAGAAAATTAAGTAGGATCAAAACCCCTTGCCATTGTCCTTGGCTTCTCATCAGCCCTCCTTGTTCGCCATGTTCAGAGAGTCCGGTTTTATCCCATGCTTTTTCAGTCACAGTCCAGCTGGTCCTGGTAAGCTCCCAGTACTATGCTGCGGTAAAAAATAATGACTTCTCGAATTTTGCATGCAAATGGATGGAAATAGAAAACACTGCACTGAGTGAGGTAACCCAGACCTAATAAGATGAACATGGGATGTACTCACTCATAATTGGTTTCTAGCCATAAATAAGGGTCACGGAGTCTACAATTGGCGAACCTAAAGAAGCTAAGTAAGAAGGTGAACCCAAAGAAAAACATATAGTTATCCTTTTGGCTATGGTAAGTAGACAAAGTTGCCGGGGGGAGAATTGGGATCTTGGGGGTGGGATGGGATGGGGGTAAGTGGAAATGGGGAGAGAAAAGGGAGAAGAGGAGGATAGGGGGAACTTGGGGAAAAAGGATGATTGGGATAAAGTAAGGTTGGATAGGGGAGCACGGAAGCACAATTCTTAGATAAGGGAGCCACCTTAGGGTTGGCAAGAGACTTGAACCTAGAGTGGCTCCCAGGAGCCCAAGGCGATGTCCCCAGTTAGTTCCTTGGGCAGCTGAGGATAGGGAACCTGTAATGATCCTATCCTATAGCAATACTGATGAATATCTTGCATATCACCATAGAACCTTCATCTGGTGATGGATGGAGATAGAGACAGAGACCCACACTGGAGCACTGGACTGAGCTCTCAAGGTCCCAGTGAGGAGCAGAAGGAGGGAGAACCTGAGCAAAGAAGTCGGGACCACGAGGGGTGCACCCACCCACTGAGACAGTGGATCCAATCACAAAGAGTTTAAGGTAGTGGGAGAAGAGACTCTAATTCTGACAGAATTAGCAGTGTGTTTTGGGAAGCTGAGATGCAGGATGGGTAGATGATGCCCTGTCAATTATACCATCTTACGGTAACTAAAATCAGGGCAATGCTTTGGAAAACGGTGTCAGAGACAGCTAATAGGTGAAACTTCCATGGAGAGATGCTTTAAAAACAAACAAAACAGATAAACAAATGTCTGGAATACAGGTATCAGGGCTGAAGGTCAAGAGAGAGGCAAAAAGTGAGCGCTATCAATGTGAAGACCAGTTCTTTTGGGCTGTGCCCCATATCTTCTCCCTAGCCGCAAAGGTGTGTGGGTATAGTCCAATGAGTGCAGTGTCATTGAATAGTTCTGAGGGAATGTACGTGGGCGAAGGGTGATAGAAAGATGTTTCAGCAGCTGACATTTATAATTAGGAAAGGTTTGTGCAAATGACCTGTTCCCAATTAAGAAGACTATGGTTCACAAGCAAAGTCCATCTTAGGGAGGAAGCAAAGCTTTTGCTATGATTCTAGGGTGTAATGTTACAGTTTAGTTATGATTTTGCTGTAAGAATTTTTTCCTCTGAGTAGAAAAGACCATTAAAGATCATTTTGCACTTAGTTGTAAGGAATGAAACTTGTAAGCTTCAGACTGTAAGCTTTGTAGATTCCCCTGGCCTTAGAACTGGATCAATTTTAGAGCCTGGGAGGAAACAGAAGTGGAGAACTGACCTCAATGCAAAACTACAGAAGACCCAAAAGTCAGAGAATAATAACGCAATTGGTTTCAGTCCCCTTTTATGGAACTTTGGGATATAAAGGAAAGCCGCTTGAGAGATATTTCTTCCAAATTACAACCAGAGAAAGGCTGCACGCTCCAAATCTCTTCCATCATGCCATCTCCATGGATTTCATTAAACAGAAAACTATTGTCCAGGTGAGCCTGACAGCCATGGTGCACATCCTCACTTAAATGCCTTCACCAGTCATGTCACTCTCTGAATATGGCTGTCCTTGAGACTAGTAACATTGTACTCAGGACCACTTAAATCTTCAGCCACCCAAGACAGCTGTTATTCACAAGGGCAGGTAGGCTGCCTGCTTCTGCTGATGTACTATACTATCATTGCTTCTATTATAAAGAGCTGATGGCATAACTTGTAAGAGATGCCTTTTATAATCTTAGAACCTCTTTCTGTGCTGTCTTCTCTCTTCAGGGTACCAGACTAGAGTTATTTATTTGTGTTTTACTTAAGAACTTCCATGAAGCAACAACACTATACCCCATCTTTCTTTGAGACTGTGTTTGAGGAAGACATATTGGCCACTGTCTTTCCTGACATGGGATAGTCTAGATGAAGACCATGGTCTAGATACAAGCAGACACAGGAGTTAGCTCTAGGTCTTAAAGAGGTTGAGAGCAGACGAAACCAAGAGTGCATTTACTGGCTCACACTCAGATAACTGTTGGCAATTTTAAGGCTTTAATAGAAATTCAAAATGGGGTTAGGTGCCAGAAGTGTCGCTAAAGTTGGTACAGAGACGACCTACCCAGCTTGGTGAGAAATGATGTTGAATTACAGAATAGCATGTGGAGTTGTTAAGAGTGACTCAAAATTAGTAGGTGATCATCAATTCCATTTATAAGCCTGAACTCATTATATATTATCTTATTAAGTTGATAGTCTAACTAAGAAAATGATATTTTAATTCATAATTTCATTTGAAATGGTTTTCATTGAAACACTAGTATTTAATTGACTGCCTGGGGACAAGGCAAAGGTAATAAACAGAAATGTAAATACTTGCAGGCAGGGTTGGGGATTGCTGTACTCCAACTTCTGTTTTGGATAACTTCATATTTCATAACCTTTCTTGCCTTCAAAAATGTTCTTTCCCTGTGTTAGTAGTTTTTTTGTTAAGTTGACACAAGTAGAGTCATTTGAGAAGGGGGATCTTCAATTTAGAATATCTATATCAGATTGTCCTATGGCAAATCTCTGAGACATTTCTTAATTAATGATTGTTGTTGGAGGGTCCAGCTGAAAATAGGCAGTGCCATACCTGTGTATATGTTCAATGTGGGAGGTCCTTCTGTCTATGTATTGTTTTTATTGGCTAATGAAAAAAGAACTGCTTTGAGCCTATGACAAGGGCAGAACAGAACTAGGTGGAGAAAAGCTAGGCTCTATGCTGGAACTTTGCTGGTAGGCCATGACCTCGTGGTGATATACAGATTAATAGAAATAGGTTAAATTAATATAAGAGTTAGCTAGTAAGAAGCTAGAGCTAATGGGCCAAGCAGTGATTTAATTAATACAGTTTCTGTGTGATTATATCGGTTCTAAGCTAGCTGTGAGGCTAGGAAGAACAAGTGGTCATTCTCCAACATATGGTCCTTAGTTGGATAAAACAGCAGGGTGAGCAAACCATGGGGAACAAGTCAGTATACAGTACGTTTTCTATGGCTTCTGCTACAGTTTCTTCTTTGGAACCCTTCAATAATCAACTAGAATAAGGATAAACAAGTCCAATAAACCCTTTCATCATCATACTGTTTTAGGCTGTGGTGTTTTATCACAGCAATAGAAACCTATGCAGGATATTTCCCTAAAGAAGGAATCAGAGAGAGAAATGCAGAAGTTTATGTAGGGAAGACTTCTTAATCTAGTTTATAAAGACATATATGAGCTGGGTGACTTCTAAACTCTTTAGGTCAGTTTCTCAGCTCTGAGTGAGGATCTGTGATACTTAAACTTGATGAACATACCCATCTTCTTGGGTTTGTGACCTCCCTAATGTCAGGAACACCAAGCAGTAGGCTAGTGTATTTCTACTCAGTCACCATATTTTTCAACAGTGCCCTCCAAGTGAAATGTTTCATGGCTTCTAACTTCTCAGCTGCTCTATTGTAACAAATGTGCTGCTGTTGAGTATCCTCTGAGCTGAGCTCTGGTGCATTAATATAAAAGAACTTCACTTTTTCATCATCAATCTGTCACTACTTTTGACTGTCTCCCTCTCATTTCTCTCTCTAACAGTTCTAAAAACTTTTACAAATAACAGAGAAGTTTTGGAAAATTTGCAGGATTCCCAGTATCAAATCAGTGACTCACAAAATCTGACCCCTTTCTATTATAACAAATTTATTTTTATATGAACAAAAACTTCAATTGACTATTCATGACAATCAACGAACTCTTCAACTGTGTCATTGTTGACACAGATCAACAAAAAAATTTAACTTGTAGTTATTCAATTTAAAAAAGTAAAATATCCCTCCTCTTTTTCAATTTGATGTAGATGGTAGTCTCCCTGTCACACAGACACTTTCAAATAATCACACAGAGGCTTATATTAATTATAAATGCTTGGTCAAAAGCTCAGGCTTGTTGCTAACTAGCTCTTATAGTTTAAGCTAATCTGTATTCTTTTATACACTCTGTCACATGGTAGTACCTTTATTAGCACAACACATGCATCTTCTGTTTCCTCTGCATATGGTTGGCAACTCCTGACTCCTTTCTTTTTCTTCTCATCATTCTTAGTTTGGTTGCTCCATCTATACTTCCTGTCTGACTACTGGCCAATCAGAGTTTTATTATACTCTGATTATTCAGGTGATAAATCTTTTAGTGTACAAAGGGATTATTCCATAGCATTTCTACTTCCTTTATGCCTACAGATCACTCCAAATCTGTCTCTAAGATTTTCTGTGTCTGTGTATCTTCTTCTTTCTCCCTCATCCCCATCTATCTATCTTTGTCTGTCTCTCCTTTTTCCTACCTCTCTGTCTCCTCTCCATTCTGTGTGTGTATCCATGTGTGTGTGTACTTGTGTCTAATATTCTAACAGTAGAATTAAAGATAGGCATTTATATCAATTCAAATCTCCTCATCTGAATTAATAGAAACAAAATTAAAAACAGGAGAAAAGCACGACTATATTTCAGTCTACTATATTAAAGCATTCTCAAAGCTTCTAGGTAAGAATTTTTAGAGCTAAAACTCAGGGTTTAGTAGCTATCTTTCTTATATTTTAGGATGTCAACATTCATCCTTATTTTTGCTCTCTAGTTTCCTTTACTGATTGCATTAAAAAACTGTAAGGAGAAATATCTTTAGCTATCCTTTATTAAAAACAAAACAAAACAAACAAACAAACAAAAACATTTCCCAGGAGTTGAAGAGGTGGTACAATTAAGAGCTTGTCTTATTCTTCCAGAGAATCCAAATTCAGGTCCTAGGACTCAAACTGGGCATCCTACAACTACATGAAATTCCAGCTCCATATTACCTATCAATCTCTTTTAACCTCTACAAGCACTTTCACATGACAGCAGACACAAATAAATGAATATAAAATGCCTTTAAAATGCATGAACTGGCTCTTTGGAGCCCATTCCCGATAGAGGGATAACTTGCTCAGCTTAGATACAGTGGGGCAGGGCCTTGGCCCTGCCAAGAGAGATGTGACAAACTTTGTGGACTCCCCATGAAAGGCTTCACTCTCTCTGAGGAGTGAATGAGGAGTGGGGTTGGGAGAAGGCTGGGGAAAAGGAGGACAGGAAGGAGAGGGAACTGGGATTGTCATGTAAAATAAGATTTTTTAAAAAAATTAAAAATTAACTTTTATCAGTGTCCAATGTCATGTTTGCCCTTGTGTCTGTTCCTCTCACATCCTGGAGACCAAATGTAAACTGTATACCTGTTATCTACGAAGTATTCAGATGTAAGGAGATACAAAAGTTGAAACTTACTTTAATGATCCTTCCTCCCCATGTACTGCTGGTTTTGGTGGCTTTGCTGTGGTATGTTATTGAAGGTGGTGGTATATTTTGTTTACTGGCCCTAGGATTAAAGAGGGTGTAAGTCACATTCATATTGGTGTGGATGAGTTTGTAGAGGTAAAAGGAAGGATAGAGAAGGGTAAAAAAAAGACACAATAAAAATTATAAATTCATAACTAGGTTATTGTATAGGATTCTCAATATTTATTATATACTGTGTGATTGTATCTTACACATGTTGACTAGTATACTAATTAAGTAGATTTAGGTCTTTGGCCCAGAGGAGAAAAAAGCAAACAAACAAAGAGAACAATAGATCAGGCTAGAATTAGGCTAGGATTTCAGTGTAGAATAAACATTCTGCATTCTTCAAGGTCTGGTCCATCATGCTTCTCTGTTTAGTGATGGATGGAAGGGTTTCCATGGCTTCAGGTCTCCACACTCACACTGTTCCAGCAGGTGCGAATCCAGTAGTATTTCCATGGTCATCTGGTCTGTTTGAAATCTGGAGGGGAATCTCACAACAAGTCAGTCTCTGTGACTGGTGAATCTGAACACATTTCTTTGGAAAAGCAGAGTGAATCTTCTGAACACCCTTTCTTTATCATCCTTACCCTAGAGTTCACTGCTCTGTGTTTGCTGGGAGTGGACAGGATTTGGGTTCACACCAGTTTTTGTCCCTGCCTTGTCTCCTGGAGACATCAGGATCTCCTCCCAAAGAGTCCTTGTTTGGATGTGTTTGACTATGTCGAACAGTCTGAAATAATTACCAGTCTCCATCCACAGAGCACCCTTTTTTTCCTTTGTGATGTTTCCAAGTCTTACATTTCTATGTTCCTGTTTTGATACAATATCTCCCTTAAAAGGGAAGGTCTTTTCTCTTTGTTTAAGAGAGACATATGTCCCAAGAAATTGTCTCAAGTTATATTAGGGAGAGGTAAGGGAGGGAGGTAGGGAGGGAGGGAGGGAGGAAAGGAAAGAGAAAAGGAGACAAAGAGACAGAGAGAAGACACACACAGAGAAAGAGAGAGAGAGAGAGAGAGAGAGAGAGAGAGAGAGAGAGAGAG
>NC_022020.1:17316239-17321368 GCF_000317375.1 Microtus ochrogaster | reverse complement strand
AGAGAGAGAGAGAGAGAGAGAGAACTGCTGCAGGGAGTTTTGTAACGATATTAGAAACTAATTATGGAAGACGCATATCTCTACTTACTCTTCTGTAGTCTGCGAGTACAGAATTATAAAATTAGACTAATTTTATAAAAAATACACAGATAGAAAGGGGGTGAAAATGTAATAAGTAAGCATATATGCTTTTCCTGCCTCTTGTTTTCATGGGGAAATACCTCTGACTAACTCACTCATTGAAATCGGGATTGTAGGCCCTGCTGACCTGCACTCTCTCCTTTCCATACCACAGGTCAGCATCCTTCTTTACTCCATTTTACTCTGGTCTGTGTAAATGTTATCAGTACTCATCTGGAAGCAAATATTTGTCTCTCTCACTTTTTTCCTAATATCTGTCTTTCTTTGCTCCTGTGTTATTCTTTCTGGCCACTCTCTGCATGATTCTTCTCCCAATATCTCTATCCCTGTCTCTCTTTAACTGCTTTATTTCTTCATTTTCTCTGGAGATGAGCAGGACTTAATTTCTGGCATTCATATTCTCTTTGTTTTCATTCCCCCCCAGTTCTATAATGTAATGACAATTATTGGAAAATAGAATTCACTCTGTCTCACACTATTATTTATAATCTACTCAAGAATATTCTTCACATTCTTAATATCCAGCTGTCGGAGAGAATTACAACTGGGAGGCTGACTGCAGGCCTCTGCAACAAGACAGATTTTCCTTTTTCATTGCGAGGTTGCGTGATTTCTCCAGAATGATTTGATATGTTATTATGCACTTCAGACCGTTTCTTTTTTTAAAAAAGAAACACATCACACTTTTAATGATTAAGTTTATTTTCTTTACTTTGTAGGAATAAGGAGATATAATTATTCCAGCAGACCAATGGAAAGGATATGTCTGTCCTCTCTCTGTGTGAAAGGAATCTAATAGGAGGGCTCTGGGCACTTTACAACCAGCCTTCTGAGCCTGGCAAGAGGTATTCATTCTGCTTTCTTCCTTCTTATTCAACTAGCCACATCTTCTCCTATTCCCTCCATGCTACCCTCCTCTCTCTCTCTCTCTCTCTCTCTCTCTCTCTGTCTCTGTCTCTGTCTCTCTCTCTGTCTCTCTCCCTCTCTCTCCCTCTCTCTCTCTCTCTGTCTCTCTCTGTCTCTCTCACTCTCCCTCCCCCCCCTCTCTCTCTCTCATACACAAACACTCTTCTTTCTCTCACACATATAGACACACTCTCTCAATAACCTTCTTGCACTATTCATCTTACCACATATGGTAAAGTGTCACCATCTTCTGCTTACCAGAAAAGCAAGACAAAGCAGAGGTCTTCCTTGACTATCCTATTATCTGTCTGCTCTCTGCTGATTTTATTTTTCTGAGTAACAATATCATCTTCTATACACTAGCAGGGTATGTCACACCATACCCGAGGGTCAGAAAAAAGTCCCCCCCTCTCTAGATAGAGAAAGAAAGAATGAAAAAAAGAAAGAAGAAAGAAAGAAAGAAAGAAAGAAAGAAAGAAAGAAAGAAAGAAAGAAAGAGAGAGAGAGAAAGGTAAAGTTTCTACTAAAGTTAGGAACTAATAATGTGTATTAGATGTCAAACTTTTTTACTTGAGAGCAAAATACAAATGCATAGATCTTAAAGCATAACCAAAGTAAAAAAAATGATTGGACTCTCAATACATTCATCTTTGTATCTTTGTTCAGTAGAAAATGTTTCATGCTTCAATTATATATACTTACCTGATTAAACACAAGGATGGCTTACTCTCTTGGTTTTAATATCTAGATTATTGCTATAGGTGAATATTCTACCAAGCTAGTTAAATTTTTCAAACTTTCTTCTTTGCTATATACTGTTAATTTTAATCTCATAATACATAATAAAATAACTTGAGGATATACTTTAGATTCACAAGAAACATTGATTCTGGAACCAAATGGCTAGGGTACAGATCCAGGCCATGATGGAAATTAAACAAATAATGTACTTGAAATGTATCTTATATCACATAACCAGACATAAACTGACAATCTAATATGTATCAGGAACCCTAGCAATGCCCTGACTTAGAGCTAGGGTCATATGATTACAACTGGTTTAGTTTAACAGGTTGCTTTTTTAAAAGATTTTCTATATAAGTTGTCATCAGTGTTTTTGATCTTGGCCATTCTTATAGGTATAAGATAGAATCTCAGAGTTTTTTTTGATTTGCATTTCTCTGATGGCTAAGGATGTTGAACCTTTTCTTAAGTGTCTTTCAGCCATTTTAGATTCCTCTGTTGAGAGTTCTCTGTTTATGTCTTTACTCCATTTTTTATTGTTTGTTCTTTTGAATACCAATTTCTTCAGTTCTTTGTATATTTTGGAGATCAGACCTCTGTCTGATGTGCAGTTAGTGAAGATCTTTTACCATTCTATAGGCTGTTGCTTTGTCTTGTTGACTGTATCCTTTGCTTTACAGAAGCTTTTCAGTTTCAGGAGGTCCCATTTATTAATTGTTTATCTCAGTATCTGTGCTACTAGGATTATGACAACTTATGTTGGAAAGGTTTTGGGGTAAAGGGAACACTCCTGTATTTCTGGAAGGAATGCAAGTTGATACAGCCCCTTTGGATGTCAGTGTGATGATTTCTCAGAAAATTAGGAAACGACCTCCCTCAAGACTCAGTAACACTACTTTTGGGTATATGTCCAAAGGATGTTTAATAATGCCATAAGGACATGTGTTCAACTATGTTCATAGCAGTATTGTTTGTCATATCCAGAACCTGGAAACAACCTAAATGCCCCTTGACTGAGGAATGGGTAAGGAAAATGTGGTATATTTACAAAATAGAATACTACACAGCAGAAAAAAATAACGACATCTTGAATTTTGCAGGCAAATAGATGGAGCTAGAAAACATTTTGAGTGAAGTAACCGAGACCCAGAAAGACAATTTTCAATGTACTCATTTATAAGTGTTTTTTAAACATAAAGCAACAAAAACAGCTCACAAATCATAATCCCAGAGAATCAAGACAACAATGAGGATCCTAAGAGAGACATACATGAATCTAATCTACATAAAAAGTAAAAAATGACAAGATTTCCTGAGTAAATTGAGAGCATGGGGACCTTGGGAGAGGGTTGAAGGGGAGGGGAGAGGCAGGAAGGAGAGCAGAGAAAAATGTAGAGCTCAACAAAAATCAATTAAAAAAAACAAAAAAGTTACCAAATATTTGAATTAATGTTCTATTGTTACCCTGAATTCTTAAAGACAGTCCTTTGAGCTTGAGTTTTACAACTACAATTCAAATGAATAGAAAGGAATCATACAAGTGATACACATACTGCCAACAAGTATTATTTCAAAAGATGCTGACAAGTGTTTGCATTTAAAAGACCAGCGTGGGTGCCCATTACCAAAGGATACATCACCAACTCAATCCCTAACCTAACATTATAGAAGATGGGGTAGAATGATTGTATGGTCCACGGGACCAGAAAAGTTATTGTGACATTGTGCCTTTCAGATATGTCAGGAAAGTTTCACCCATGAAATCTCAACAATATGATTGCCTAAACAAAGACAGCACAAGTTTTCATGCCAGCCCAAAGTTGATGTGGGGATTCTCAAAGCAATTATTAGCTACTGAGAGACAGACAATCTATCTTCCCTGATAGGTTATCCAGTCACAAGTGATCATCCCTCAATACATGTACATAGAAACAACACTTAATGGACTCAGCTGGTCATATGTATTCAATAAGATCAAAAAAAGTCAGGGTTTTTGTGACAGAACTATGATGGGAGGCCACACTGCCCTCTGAACAAGAACTGTCACTGAATGTTAAATAACACTTATTTTATTATGGTAGTGATAGACAATTGGTGATCTCTCGGGTATTCTTTGTTTCTTTTTTGTTTTTTTTTTTTGCTTTTTCGAGACAGGGTTTCTCTGTGGCTTTGGAGCCTGTCCTGGAACTAGCTCTTTTGGCCCGGGTTGTCTCGAACTCACAGAGATCCGCCTGCCTCTGCCTCCCAAGTGCTGGGATTAAAGGCGTGCACCACCACCGCCTGGCTCAGGTATTCTTTGTTAGCCGAGTTGCCAGCCTGTGAATTAGCTAACCAACTACCATAATACTGATACCTTAGAAGAAAGGGAATGACAGGGTCACACACAGTTATGTTCTCTGTGATTCCTCATTATCATTAAGCCAGAGGTAGAATGCATTCAAAAGATGGCCAGTGACTGAACTACAACATAGTTGAGTCAGTTTCATGAGTGGTCTCTATCAGTGATGAGAGTCACATTTGTGCGAGTAGATGAACTTGGAGCATAGATGACCCAGTATTGTTCATTCCAGATAAACTTCAATTGCTCTTAAATTAGTGATTAAAAACTGAATTGCAGGATATAAAAATGAAAAATAAAACACATGATAACATTTAAGTAGATTTTTTAGAGATTGTTGCTAAAAAATAAATTTAAAAGTCACATGATCAACTGAGCTACAGACCCTAAAATAAAAATTTAAAACCTCTATTTTTCAACCTCTTTAGTAGGCTTATGTCACTGGTTTTCCAACTGAGACTTTGCAATTTCTGTTTTCATTGAACTCGACTGAGCATGTAAACTGTTCCAACCATCAGTGCTATAGTCACGACTAGCAGCGGTTCTCAGCAGAAGCTCTACAGTTAGGAATCACTGTAGAAACTAGAAATAAATGGGCAAATTCACAATTAGGATCAGGACTCTACCTTCTGTATTGAATACTATTCTCACCCTGTCTATTGGTTACTAATAACAAGAATATGTTTTGCTTTCCCACCAGCAATGGATGAGGGTACAATCTTGTGCAACCACTTTGGAAATCAGTGTTTCGGTTTCTCAGGAAATTCGGGATCAACCTACCCCTGGACCCAGCAATACCACTCTTGGGAATATACCCAAGAGAGGCACTATCATACAACAAAAGTATATGCTCAACTATGTTCATAGCAGCATTGTTTGTAATAGCCAGAACCTGGAAACAACCTAGATGTCCTTCAATAGAAGAATGGATGAACTTTTCATATTGCAATGTGACATCTACAAATGTGCTCCACTCAAAGCTGTCCTAAGATCTATGCAG
>NC_022020.1:17293886-17315324 GCF_000317375.1 Microtus ochrogaster | reverse complement strand
GGGGAGGGGAGGACCTTGGACTTTCCACAAGGCAGGGAACCCTGACTGCTCTTCGGACTGGAGAGGGAGGGGGAGAGGAGTGGGGGAGGGGGAGACTTGTGGGAGGAGGGGGAGGGAAATGGGAGGCTGGGAGGAGGGGGAAACTTTTTTTTTCCTTTTCTCAATTAAAAAAATTGATAAAAAAGAATATGTTTTGCTTTATTTATTGCCTTGTGTGTGTGGTGCATGTGCACAAGTTCACACCATTTGTGAAGACCAAATGAAGGTGGTTGGAGTCCTCCTTGATTCTTCCCTGCTTTACTCCCTAGGCAGAGTCTCTCACTGAACCCAGAGCTCACATTTTTTTCAGTTAGGTTGGCCACCAACATATCCCAATAATCCTTAGATCTCTGTTCTTGGTTCACAGGAGGGCTCAGGACCCTGTCTAGCTTTTACAAGAATCCAAACTCCAATCTCTATGACTACACAGTAAACCTGACCACTAAACCTCTCTCTAGCACCAAGGAAATGCTTTATAATGTACAATTATTAGATTCTGAGAATCACTATATTACTCATTTTGCATTTTGTTCATTTTCCAGGAAGAAAATACCAGCACAATGTTTGTACCATGTCCGTTCACCTAGAGTTGATTTTGTCTTACCTGATTGTGCCCATCACCTCAGTGTCTCCTGTGATACAATCCTATCCTCGCTTGCACGTTGATTGTATATAGTGCCCCAATTCCCCAGTCAAGCTCAGACTAAGTCAGCATCCACTGAGAACTCTATGCCCCAAATAATTTAGAAAAGAAGCAAATAGCCGTGGCACTGAATAGACTGTTGTTCTCATATAACCATTATAATGGTAAAGGGGTTGCATTCTGAGTTATAACCTTAAATTTCAGCTCTTGCTCCTTGCTTGCGTTTCCCAGAGATAAACAATCGTGTCTGTTATCATCCAGCCCTGTCTTCATCTTGCCAGAATGGGGCTGTTTGATACCACTACTGCAATTTATTGTTGTGAGAGAAATGATAGCTCTTATAATTGAAAGTGATCAGGAAAACACTGGACACAATTTCTAAAGGTAAGAACAGTCTGAATCTGTCTTCAAATGATGCAGTCCCTGTCTTATTCAGACATCTTCAAATCCTATCTCATTCATGTAGCAGTATCCTGAGCAGTGAAGACGTTCGTTCCATAGATTGTACTGCGCAATTGACTTGCTGTCTCGTGGGTATGCGAGGAGCTCCCTCTCCTCTGGTGCTTCATGTATCATGTGGTGCCAGAGGCAGTAAGAATACAACATTGATGGACCAATGGACTGATCCAATATGGCAAATCCTATATTCCTGTTTGGGTACAAATGAATAACCCTCATACAGTTCTGCACACATTCAACAAAATGATGAAAAGGAGAGAGAGAGAAAAAAAAACAAATGGAATTTCCTGATCATTGCATTCCATTTTATTTTTCTGTTTTAACTTCGTAAGTGAATTCAATGTCTGTACAAGGCAATTGATGGCTCTAAGAGAAAAAAATGAAAGAAAAATGTTAAAGCCCCAAACCACACTCTGAACACTGTAAGGCAGAATTCTTCCCTCTTACTAAAATCCACCGCTGGTCTCCTCCCTCTTAGCTTTCTAAAACCATCTCAGCATTAAGGGCCAAGGGATTCTGCATTCCATAGGCCAGGGTTGCCTCAGATGACAATGCTGACTGCTTATATTTGTGAGTACCCTGGGAAGATCGCTGAGCACAAAAGCTGAAGAATCACAAGCTCTCAGGTGTCTCCTAAATCTTCTAAAAATGAGGCTTCCAGTTAATCACTTCAACTCCACAGCCTGTCCTGTACTTAATTTCAACTTCTAGTTTTCTGGAATGTTCTTTGATTTTTTTTTTAATCCAATTTCATCCTTATGCTGTGTAATTTTTATTTTTTTCTTGACTTCCAGGTATCAACTTTTCCCTAAGGAATACAAAGCAGTTACTGAGTTTCCATACTATGTACTATATATCGGTGGCTTGATATGATGTTACTCTACATTTTAATTTTGTTTTGTACAAATAAATTGTTATAGCTTTCTATTTAATGTGTTAATTAAGAGTAAGAACAGAATTTATCATCTATAGCTTTTTGAATAGTTTTTATGCCAATTCAGAGTTGTTTTTATCCCTAAAGTAATTTTATGAGAAAGTATTTTAAAATGTGTGTTGCTGTGCATTGGTTCAAGATAATTCTTTCAGAATTTGTTTGTTATATGTTCAATATTAAGGTAACAAAGTTAGTTCATCTGTCATGACACTTCTAGATTAGGTCAAAGACAGAGTCAGTATTTACAAGTAAGAAGGTATATCGAGCAATACATTGTTCCATAAATGACAATTTTGTCTTTTTCTTTACTCAAAATCAAAGGCAAGGGCATTTGATTCCAACTTCATTATTTTAAGGAGCCAGTAGAAAGGACCATGACTCTATTGGCAACCCCATGAGCCAAGTTAAAAGATAGACCTTATGAACTGCCTAAGGGGAACAGAAACAGGACAAACAGGCAGCGGGGTGGCTGGGCATCAACCATGTATGCCACCTGGGAGACAGTGCTGTGAGAAAAGAAAATAGCTCATACATGCCTGAATGTGAGCATTTTACATAAGTCCAGATGAGAGATACACCTCAACCTTGAGGTGAAAAGTCCCCTTCAGTTAGTCAGAGCCTTCTAGTCAGAATGCATTAAATCTTGAGAACTGTTTTCTCCCGTGGCATTCATGTTCTACTCTTAGTATTGAATACATTAAAAGTGGATACACTTGCAGCTGGGTGTTTAATTTCTGTTTTTTCTTTTCTTCCCAAATGTCTGGTATTGGCTTTAGGGTAGATCAGAGTAGTTGGGTCCTAGTCAACATTTTACTATGGCCTGTAATCATCAACTTGAGGTTAGCAGGCTTCCTGATGGGAATTATTACTGTATGGGAGAATCAAAAAGCAAGCTGCTTCAGTGAGAACTGGCTAAGCTCTGGGGATCCAAGTCTTTTTGACTAGGGCTCCCAATAATTATGAGAACAAACTTAATAAAGCTTGCATATACTTGAAGCAAAATAAACCTCCATTCTATTGTGGAAATAGCTGTGAAAACTAGATTGTATCAACAAAGTACAGCAATGCTGGCTGGATCAGGCCTTGTCCTGCCTGCTTCTCTGTGGTCTCAGAGGCAAATTTGAACCTGACTTCTAAGATAAGGCTGCATTCTTCTTACAGGTAATGCACGGTGATCACAGAGCCCATAACTAACTCCCGTGAGCAGCTTCCACTTCATACAGAGACTTTCTCAGCACAAAGCTCCAAAGGATCAAAACTGGATTATGAGGAGGAGGATGTTCTCCAGCAGGCAATATTTATGTCAAGGAGGGAGCTTTGCTCTCTACCCTCTCTGCAAGAATAATAAGGAAGAAAAGTGAGTCTGAGCCATGATTCTCAAAATGGCAGGATGTGGGCAGGATCCAAGAAATACACCTTTCTAATTCCCTGGAAATTTATGCATCTATGCCTAAGTATCCAATTAGCAGGCACAGATGTCATTTTGCATTAAAAAATACAGGGCTTTACAGCTGCAAACCAGCTGTGTCCATAAATCTCACCAATTACTTTCAGAGTTCTACCAAGACTTGGACCTGGATCTTCTGAAATCTGTTATCCTCAGAGTTACAACAGGCAAAGATTGACTAGCATATTTTGTTGAGGGCAAAATTGTTTTCTTTAAAGGAGGATAGAAAATCAAAGCAAATATGCATGTAAAGATTTGGAGAACTCAAAAGAGAAATATAAACTGCTACCCTAAAATTTCTGTGAGTTGCAGAGGCCCTACCTAGTGGGGCTTTGCTGTGGTGCTACTCTGTGCTGTCTTTGCTTTTTGGCAGCAGCTTGCTAAGTGCAGGGAAAGAACACTTAAAGCACAACTAGGGCACCATATCCTTGATTCATTTAACTTTCACTAGTGTCAACTTAATGAGCTCTGATGATCATTTTGAGCAGCACAATGGGTCACCATGACACTCATATGTAATAAGTCAGCAATGACAGTCTCCAGGCTTCTTGCCAGTCATGAAGCTTTATACCATTCACTTTTCCAGGCTGCAGTTTTGATAGGCAAATGTTAATGATTATTTTTATTTAAAGTATTGTTGAATGATGAAATGTGTCATGTGCTTTATTTAAACTCTTCTCTAAAGCAATGTACATCTTTACACCTTACGTCTTTTTATTCTCGTTTTCCCCCCTTTACTCTCCTCTTTCTAAACTCATTTTATTTTTTCTCTCTCTTGTCCATTGTTTGGACACGGATTAAGAATCAAAAAGAATTATGACATTAGCAGTGTATTCTCTTCAGGATTTGGTCATACCGATCTTTTCAACACACGCAGCGTTCTAAATGAGCAAGTTATACAATATAATATAGGGTATATACAGCAGATAGGAAGTAGTATCCAGCAAACCTATGGAACTCGGGGCATTTATCTTGTTATTATAATATTTGTTGAGTATGATAGATATAAATCATTAGAAATCTTATTGAAAGAAAAAATGATTGTTTCTGGGACTGGAAGAAAGGACCATAACAAGATGGTAGGATTAAGCAAAGACAGGGAGAAGAGAAAAGGGCTGTAAAGATAGGGAAAAATATAAGGGTAGCAGTAAGGAGAATAACAAGAAGAGGAGAGGAAAGGGGACTAAAGGAGAAAACAGATGAAAAAGAGAGGAATGGGACAGATATACATGATGTAGAAACAGGTAAAACTGTAAGATTATTTTAAATTTTTAGTCTTATTGTCATTAACATTACAAAAGCTTAATAGCTGATGATTAGGAATTTAGTAACTCAAATGAAGGAAATGTAATCTCAATGAAGCTGTGATTCAAAAAGTTTAAAAGTAGATGTGGATATGCCTTAGCTGGCAGAGGCATAACTAGCCTACAAAAGACCCTGAGTTCCCATCCCAAGCACTGAATAAACCTAGCGATTTGGCACATGCCTGTATTCTCTGCACTCGGAAGATGCAGGCAAGATAATAAGAAGTTCAAGGTTGTCATAGTGCCATATTGAATTTGAGACCAGTTTGGAATATCTGAGATTGTCAGAAATTATATATAAGAAGAATACATACTAATAAAAACTGTTTATTGCCTGGTGCAGAAGAAGACAACCCTGGGCTGGTTTTTAAACTGTCTCCTATACCAACTCTGTCATAAATATTAATTGTATAATGCAGGAGGATTTGAAGATTCGTCATATTTTCCAGAGTCTTTATTGTAGTCACCTCTGCCCTTCCATGCTCCATAGTAGTTTTTTTCCCTTTTTTTTTTGTTTTCTAGATAGGGTTTCTTTGTGTAGACTTAGTTTGGATGGCCAGGAACTAGCTCTGTAGACCAGGCTGGACTTAAACTCACAAAGATCTTCCTGCCTCTGCCTCCTCGGTGCTGGGATAATAGGTGTGTGCTACCACTATCATACCAATGCTGTCTTGGTCTCAGTCTAAAAGTCACATTCCAATCTCTGCTCTGTCAACTATACTTTGTGATGTAGCTCTTTTCTCCTGCACGCTCCCTAGGTTTTATCAATATAATTTATCTCCTCTCAAGTTTTTGGCCTGTGTTTAGAGAGCCATAAGCATTAAGCTTATACATGAAGTTGACACTTTCATTATGAATACAGAGAAAAGTAACAGAAAAATTAGTCAAGCAACTAAAAGACCCTAGAAGGTGGAGCACAGTGGAACACATCATTATTTCCAGTACTCTGGAGGAAGGGACAGGCAGATCTCAGTGAATGTGATGCTAGCCTGGCTTGAATATTAAGTTACCCAGCACTATATAATAGAGAGATGTAGGATTCCCCTCTGTACGCTGTATGTTTTATTACCATTGGTGAATAAAGAAGCTACTTTTGCCCAATGGGTTAACAGAGTAAAAACATGCGGGAACTATGCAGATCAAAGAGATGCTGTGTAGCTGCTGAAGGAGACAGAAGCCTGGGAACTTTGCCAGTAAACCACAAGCCTCATGGTAAAATAATAGGAATGAGTTAATTTAAGATGTAAGAGTTAGTGAAAAATATGTTTAAGCTACTGGCCAAACACTATTGCAATTAATATAGTTTCTGTGTGATTATTTTGGGTCTGGGCAGCCAGGAAACTAATGAGGAATCTCTGCCTACAGAGAGACCCTGTCTCAAAATAAAAATCATAGCCACCAGAAAAGCTTTTGACTATGTGATTAAAAATGACTAAACAAAATAAAAATATGTGTGTTATCTTTGAGAGCCCATGTAATTACTAGACTTGAGTTTGTCCAACCATAGAGAAAGAAGAATGGAATGACAGTATAGGAAATGAAATAAGGATTCATTATTGAGTGAGGTGATAACACCCATACCTGGTTATGAGATTCCATCAACTGTGTCTCCTTTAAAAGCAAAATGTTCACATGGGCATTAATGAAGATATTGACAGAAGAATGGCTTCACTGTGCAGAATGTGCCTGAGATGAATGCAGGATAAAACCCAGATGAACATCAGACTCAATATCAGAAAGGACTGGCCTGTAACACAGATATCAAAATGGTCTTTCTCACATCCTCCAGATTCAGGCTTCTCCATGAGCTTTAGAGAAACATTGCCAGCACTTTTTGATACTATTCTGCACACCTTTGGAACTTGCAGCACAAGTTCATGCTTTATGGTTTAATTTAAGTCTCATATACTGGGTTCAATAGCTCTTTATTAAAAACCCTTTTATTTTCATAGATCCTATATTAGAGTGATTTTTGTGGAATGAGTATAATCATTAAGTCTTTGAGATCTGTGTGATTAAACATAGCAGGGCTGTTAACCAGAGACTGACTGCTGACAGGCAATACCTTTTCTGTTCTTCCTTACCATCCCTTAAACATGACCTTTAGTCATTAAACGGACAAACTTATGGCCTAACTACGGCTCAGAGCAAACACTGAAAAGTAAAGACTGTGCAGAGGGTGAACATAAGATACATTTACTTGTGTTCCCTGATGTTTGTAAGACAGTGTTGACCTATTCATAGAAATGTTGTGCTTTTTACACTGTCCAGTCTCTTCACTCTCATTTGGAAGAGAGTATATGGGCATTATTCTCTCAATTTGAGAGATGTATAAACTGATGTCCAGCAAAGTGGGTGTGGTGCTGAAGGTCTCTAAGTGGAACAGTAGTGGAGAGGAGAACCCATCCAACCAGGCGCCTTAATGAGTAAGCCATGTCAATTATGGCATCCAAGAAGATCAGGTAAGTTTCTTCCTAGGGGAAGTCAAATAAGCCTTTGTTTAAATATTTGTCATATCCTTTTTTCCCATCCATATCAGTTATTAAAATGTGATACCTTCTGTACTGTCAGAGATTTCTAAGAAAGGCATTGTTACTTGTTGTGCTCAGGAGGGTTTGTGGAGGGCTAAATTGCATGCCATCCTGTGATGGCAGCCGGCAGTCAGCTGTGATTGCTGGTGTGCTATCCACAATGCATTTCATGTGGCTGGCAACACTTGCATTAAGGTCAATTAGTTTGCCAAAATAGAGACTCACAGCCGAGAGATGCTTAGTATATTGCATTGATGTTTGGCAGGAGAAACAAAACTGAAAAACCTACATAAGCTTGGTATGCCAGCTGGTGGGTGGCCCTATCCATGCTGCTGTAATGCGATTCGATTCAATTCAATAAATATTTATTGAGTAAGTAGATGTGCAGAGCACTGTGCAAAGGGCTGAGGGGCTGGCAAGGCAGCACAGCCCACGACTACAGCCTTAGAAGATGTTCCAACAATAGATGTACAACCAAAAGAGACGGCTTGAGCATCTATGCAGACAGTCTTCACTTCTCTGTCTGCATTCACCATTATTATGAGCTTGGTAACACCACTATGTCAATGAAAAGACTCTTTTGAGGAGGAATGGAACACTGTCATACACTGGGTAGTTTTCCCATTCTGGAGATTTCATTGACAATATGAAATAGGATTGGTCCATGCATCTTACTTTGGTCAAGATACTGCTCAGCAGCGAACTGTGTTGCTTCTTGTGGAAGGGCACATTATCTTCCATGATACCCATGTGTGATCAAATGTTGGGCCTCCATAAATATGGGCCTTGAGGGCAGAAAGCAGTACATCAAAGAGATTCCCAACTATATAAAGAGTTGGGGGCATGGTTCATCTTGAAAAACACTTGCCTTGCGAATGTAAACACTTGAATTCAGACACGCAGAAACAGGGGGAAAGGCTGGCAGGTGGATCCTGTCCACCATCCCAGAGATGAGGAAGCAGGGACTGGCACATCCATGGGAGTTGACTGGTCAGCTAACCTAGCCCATTTCATCCAGTTCTAGGCCAAGAGAGATTCAGTCTCAATCATAACACAGAAGGTGGCGGAACAATGCCTAGGGTTGTCTCTGACTTTTACAAGAACCAGTATATGAATGTGCAGAGGTCATCTACATCGCATATGTGCACCCTTACACACACACACACACACACACACACACACACAAACACAGCGGGTGTTTGGGGAGGGACACACACACACACACACACACACACACACACAAACACAGCGGGTGTTTGGGGAGGGAGAGAAAGTAGCTGCAGTGGAATGTCATTCAAGTGCTTGAGATCTTTGCTTTGGTAGCAAAACACAACAGAAAAGTGAGACAGCAAATAAGTACATACATTAGAATAAAAGGCATCAGGTTAACATAAAAACCAAAAGATAAGGGTAAGTCTCAGTGAAAAACAACACTAATAAATGTGACTGCCATTTGTTATGCACTTAGAGAACAAATGTGGCAGACTCAGTGCAAACATTGTCTCCAACACTAAAAACAAATCAACAAAACTGCCATGCACATTTTAATACACAGCTCAGAATTCAACCAACCCTTGAGATGCTGTAAAGTGATAGAAAACTACAGGTACAATCAGTTTTTTTTTCTTTCTCTAAATGTATACTGATTACCACATAGGCTAAGTGAGAAAAAAATCCCAGAAACCCTCCTATTCTAAGATGTTTTCTCTACCTACTCCACCCATTTCTTCCAAACATGTCATCATGGACACCATCCCCTGGAAGAATATTGTTCTAAGACTCTGAATGAAGACCCGAGTGTAGAGCATTTCCTGCTCTTAATGCAAAATACTGTACCGCACACGTTCTCTGTCCTCGTACTATGCCAACTTCATCTGTATCAGGTACCTGGATTCAGCAATCTACCAGACAAACAAGTCTTCCTCTCATTTTATTGTTACTGGAGATTGAACCTAAATCTTTCCACATAATAAGCAAATATTCTACTACTTAATATACATATTAAAGGTCTAGAAATATATCTTATATAATATATAACTAATACTATATTAATAAACACACATATTGTATAATTAATATAATATATTATATTAATTATATATAATATTATATATAGGATAGAGTCCATTGCAACTATGATTGTAGAATCTGAGTTTTTAAAAACATCATTTCATTTCAGTAGGAAATCTTTCTATGATGCACCATTTTAGTTTGACAATGTAAGGATATTCAAAGTGCTTTTATAGCACATACAATGATAATATAGAATAATTAATTTTAGAGATGGTTGTGCAGTCAATCCTAACTCAAGTCCTGGAGACAGACTTAGGTTAAATTACAGTGAAACCATCTGCTAGATAAGGGTTCAAGTTGCTTTATCTGAGTCTCTAGCTTCTCAGCTATAAAATGGTGATAATAAACAGAATTGACAAGATCTCTATAATTATTTTTTTGAATTTCTGAGAAAAATTTTATTGGCCCTGTGGATAAAATTTATTTGCCAGGAAGGATGATCCCATCATACTTTTGCTGGAACCAGCGCATGGCTTCCTCTTTGCTGATTCTGTTTGGCCCCAATGCAGCTTGTCCCGCGCTTCTTGTCTGCGATGCTGAAACCTGGCCTGCCCAGCACCACATAGAAGTACAGGCCATAGGTCCCAATGCTTGGGTAATATTTGATGCCCAGTTCAATGTGTTCTTGAATCCCAAATCCGAAGTTCCCAGTATCTGAGAACTTATTCTTCCGCAACTCATACTCCCGCACCTTCAGGCCTTTCTCCAGAATTTTTTTTCTGCCTTGGCTCCACGGACAGTGCAGTGAACAGCAATCTTTTCATTTCTCCTGATGTCGAAGGACCTCACGGTGTACCTAGCTTTGGAAAAGACGTGTGTCTGGCCTGTGAGCTGCTTCAGCACCTTGGCTGCTCGGGTCAGTCTGTCCCCGCTCTCCCCAACACAGATATTGAGGCAGAGCATGCGGATGCGAAGTTCCCGCATTGGGTTCTCCTTTTTACCTCGATCTTGTGACATAATGGAGAACAGCGGTCTCTGTAATTATTAAACACAGTGATGCTTGGCATCAAGAATGAGCATAGGAAACAGCTCTTGCTTTTAAAGTGCTATTTTTGGAAGCAACGATCAAACGGCAAGATACGTGGAGAGGAGAACTGACACCAGGCTGATGTGACATTATCTTTATTTTATTTTTTATTTATTTTACATATCAACCATAGTACCCCTCCATTTCCTTCTTTGCCTCTCACCCACCTTCCCCCAACCCAGCTTCATCATCTCCTCAGAAAGTGTAAGACCTTCCATGAGGAGTGAACAAAGCCTGGCACATTCAGTTGAGGCAGGACCAAGCCTCCCCCCCGCCCTCCACTCCCACCTCAAGGCTGAGCAAGGCATCCTACCATATAGATTGGGTTTCAAATGCCAGTTCATGCACTAGGGGTAGGTCCTGTTCCCACAGCGAGGGGCCACATGCTGAGGGCCTGGTTGGGCTGCATGCAGGCAGCTATTAGTCTAGAGTCTGTGACCTCCCACAAGTTCAGGTCAACCTTCTCTGTGGGTTTTCCCATCATGATATTGACCCCCCTCCTGTGCTCATATAATTTCTCCTCCCTCGCCTCTACTGGAATCCCTTAGTTCAGGCTGGTCCTTGGATGTAGTTCTCTGCATCTGCTTCCATCAGTTACTGGTTGAGGTTTCTATAATGACAGGTAGGGTAGTCACTAATCTGATTATAGGGGAAGGTCAGTTTAGGAACCCTCTCCACTATTGCTAGGCATCTTGGTTGCAGTCATCCTTGTGAATTCCTGGGAATTTCCCTAACATCAGGTTTCTTTCTAACCCTGTAATGGCTCTGTCTATCAAAATACCTCTTTCCTCGCTCTCCCAGCCCATTCATCCCCAGACTGTTCCCTCGTGTTCTCTTCCCCTACCCCCTCCTGCTTACTGCCCACCCTGCCCCTAGGTTATCCTGGAGATATCAAATATTTCCCCTTCTCAGGGCAAGCATATGTCTGTCCCTCTTAGTGTGGTGTCACCCTTGTTGCCTAGCTTCTCTGCAGCTATGGATTGTAGTCTGGTTGTCCTTTGTTTTGCATCTAGTATCCACTTATCAGTGAGTACACACCATGATTGTCTTTCTGAGTCTGGGTTATCACACTCAGAATGTCTTTTTTCTTGTTCCATCCATTTACTGCAAATTTCATGATGTTTTTGTGGTTTTTTTCCAGATGAGTAATACTCTATTGTGTAACTGTACCATATTTTTTTTTATGCATTATTTGGTTGAGAGGCATCTAGGTTGTTTCCAGGTTTTGGCTATTATGAGTTATGCTACTATGAACATAGTTCAGCAAGTGTTCTTATGGTAAGATTGAGCATCATTTGGGTATATGCCAAGAGCATTACTACTGGGTCTTGAAGTAGAATGATTTCCAGTTTTCTAAGAAAGTGCCATACTCATTTCCAAATTGGCTGAATAAGTATGCACTCTCACCAGCAGTGGAGGAGCGTTCCTGTAGCATGAATAATAAGAACCCAGAGACAGATATAGGGGTTCAAGCTGAAGATCAGAAAAGCAAAACAGTTAAGCCACCAGAAAAGTCTTACCTCTACCAAGGTTGGGTGAGTGCAGACTGAGCCCCAAGCCTCTCTCTCCTCTCATTTTATATCCCCCCTTGGAGCAGGGATTAAAAGCTCCACATCCTCTCAGACATAGGCTCCCATTAGTGTTTTTGATCTTAGCTATTCTGACAGGTGTATGATGGAATTTCAGAGTCATTTTGATTTGCATTTCCCTGATGAATAAGGATGTTGAGAAATTCCTTAAAATTCTTTCAGTCATTTGAAAGGCTTCTGTTGAGAATTCTCTATGTTATCTGGAATCCATTTTTAAATTGGATTATTTGGTATTTTGATGTCTAGTTTTTTGAGTTCTTTATATATTTTGGAGATCAGCCCTCTGTTAGATGTGGGATTGGTGAACATCTTTTCCAATTTTGTAGGCTGATGTTTTGCTTATTTAGCATGTCCTTTGACTTACAGAAGCTTTTCAGTTTTTGGAGGTCCCATTTACTGATTGTTGCTCTCAATGTCTGTGCTACTGGTGTTACATTTAGGAAGTGGTCTGCCATGGCAGTGTGTTAAAGGCTACCCCCATTTTTTCTTCAGAGAGGTTCTGAGAAGCTAAATTTATATTGAGGTCTTTGATACATTTGGACTTGAGTTTTGTGCATGGTGCTAGATATTGGTCTATTTGCAACATTAAAGTCAGAGAAGCTTCTTAATGTATTGATTATCTACCTAATTCCACAATTAGATTCACATAAAACAATGACTAAAATACTAATTTTTACTGGACTAATGATTTACAAATTACCTTGAATTTGGAAGGTGATATGAGGGGACAAAGATTTTTATAGTGTAATGAGTTTTAATATGTTGTCAGATGCTGAGAATTTACTAATTAAGGATTATTGATAAGTATATTAAACATAGATTTTGTATTTTATTTTTGAAAATTTATTGTTTATAGCATTTGTATCACCCCTTTCTTCCAATTCTTCCTGTGTCCCTTTCATTTCTTCTCAAATTCACAACCTCCTATCCTTTAATTATTATTGTTACACACACGCATGCATATACACACACACACACAGACACACATACACATTTATAAATGCAGCCTACTCAGTTCATTTACAGTGCAACATGTAAATGTGTTCACAGATAGCCACTTGAGACTGGACAACTGTCAGAGGACTCTTCCCTGGAGAAGACTGGTTCTCTCTCTTTGCAGATCTTCACCAGGATGTGCGACTTTGAAAGTTCCCCACCCACACTGACAAGCTGACTGGTATTTCTAAAGTATTTTCAAAGTTGTTTCTTCAGAGAAACATCTCTGATACTATCATATTCAGATTGTTTTTGTCAAATTTGCACATTAAGCTAATGTCCAAAGATGGAGAGGATTTAATATCACTCATATAGATAGCAAGAAACTATCAACAAGGATTCTAATGCTAATGCTAGCTCATCATCCCTCTTATTGTGTTTTGTACAACATCAAGTATTGAAATCATACGATTTTTGTATTAGTAGTATTTCCATCCATTCTATTGTGTTTTTAAATTTAAACTTGCATATATTGATAGAAATATCAACTTTACACTATTATATCACATGCTGGTTTCCCGAGTAATTTTTTTTTATTCTATAATACTCAATTTTACATCTAGGGTTACAGATGTTTGTCAGCAAATATAGGCTTATGCAACGTATCAGTAGTTTTTCACATTATTAACTGAAGGGGAATTATGTTTGTGGAATTACCTAGTTTTATGAACCCACTATATTTTATGTCCCTATAAGAATTCTTGGGGATACTTTTATGACAGAATATACCTTATTTCACTAAAATACTTCTGTTCTCATGGCTTTTCCTATATGATGTTCAGGATCATTAAACACAAGCTATTTAGTGTCTTATCTTGGATATGTTGAAGCCAGAAGTTGAGACAAGAAATAAAAATGGGAAAATGAGAGAGACAAGAGAAAATGTGGGCAGGGTGTGGTGGCCAAATTTGATATAGCCAGTATTTACACTATTCTGGAAAGGTCTAATTTTCTGTCTTTACAAACATATGTTGCTAATTGTGAGGTTTTCAATATTGAAAACCAAATTCCAGACATTCCACTTTGTTTCTAATATCAAATATCAGCCCACAAGCACTCAGTTTGACCCTTATCAGAAATTCAGTCATTACATTGCATGTTATTTTCTATTTGAGATTACAATATAATTGTATCATTTAAACCTTTTCCTTTCTTCTCCCCCAAATATTCCATCCCTCACTCTCTTTAAATCGTACATTATTTTGTAAAAGCATGTATTCGTAAATATATAAATGTAATTTACATTATGTTTATGTTACATATGTGTATGTTTTCAGGGCTGACCATTTGGTATTGTATAGACAACTGGTCTCCCATGAAGAAGTATATTTTCCAGCTGTCATCATTCTCTATTTGCCTGCAATTCTTTGTCTAGGGATTACCTCTTCCATGTAAGAATATCTCTTAGCATTGTCCTTGCTTAGCCTTTTTTTAGATAGTCATGTTGATGAGAATTCGTGGGGGTAGCTTCTCTGATATTTTTTAGGAAACATAATCTTATAGCATTTTTCCTGTTCCTATAACTTTTACAATATTTCTGTACCATTTTCTGCAATGATGCCCTGAGCTAAAGGTTGGGGAGTTGTATTATAGATACATTAATTGGAACTGGGTTCTACAACTTGCATTTTGATTGGCTGTGATTTTCCGTAATTCTCGCCATCTGTTGCAAGAAATGTTCATTTTTTTTAAAAAGTATGACATTATCATTTGGGTATGGAAGCTCTATTTTGGCAAATATGTTCTCTGAAAAATCTCTGTATCTATCAAAAATAAGTGAAGGAGGACAACACTTAATAACACTCATATTCAAATTTTCTGTGCTAAAATATTGCATATTAAGCCAGTGACCATATCACTAATCATTCTGGTAAAATATCCAGGAGCCTACAATCATGGCAGACATATACTGGGGACAACAACAGCTGTTTAGTTTTTGTAGAGGTTTGAATAAAAATGGCCCCCTTTGTCTCTTAGGGATGGCACTTTAAAGAGGTGTGATCTTGTTGGAAGAAACTTAGTGGTGCAAGCTTTGAGATCTCAGATACTCAGACACTCAAATTAGGCCCAATGTCTCACTGTCTCTTCCTGTTGCCTTTGGATCCATATGTAGAACTTTCTGCTACCTCTCCAGCACCATGTCTGCCTGAATGCTGCCATAGGACCATGAACTAAAACTCTGAGCAGTAAACTAATCCCCAATTAAATCTTATCTTTTCTAAGAGTTGCCATGGCTATAGTGTCTTTTCACAGTAATAGTAACTCAAACTATAATAGCTGTACTCAAGACCAGCTAAATAAGAGCTAGTTCATGCCTAATACTATAAACCTAGCCAACTATCTGTGCATGGTAAGTTTATGGACCTAAAGGGAGAACTGACTACTGCTAATTTTCTAAACCAGCATAATTTCTAACTTCCTTCTGTAGACAGGTAAGTGGAGTTCTCACTTCTTACCAAGGAAGGTTTTTCTTGTAGATGAAAGAGATTCTTACAAAAACTCATAATTGGGCAAAATTGGACATGACACTCAACCTCAAATGACACATCTACAATATAACTCTTATACTCTAAAACACAGAAAATGTGGTAAGAGAGGGGGAAGAAAGATTGTAAGAACCAGAGGACTAGGGTAACTGTTTTGGGTTATTTATGTCTTCTATATAAGCCAGGGAAGATATATGTGTCTTTTATTTATGCCAGAAAATATGTAGACATATAATCTCAACAATATGATTATCTAAATAAAACTATCACAGTAACACCAGCAGCTGACATGCCAATGCATATATATGTTAATTAGTTCGATGTCATATATATTAGATATTATATATGTATGGCAATAATTATAAAGAGGTCATGCATCCATGAGAAAGTTTGCAGGTCATGAAAGAATTGGAGAGGAAAAGGGAATGCTGAAGAAATCATGTAAATAGTATGCTTATGATTAAAATTCTGAAAACAAAAATTTTAATTACAAGAAAAAATGCTTTTTAAACTCTGTTACATTTTTTTATGTACAGTTTCTGGTTTCTCTTTTTATAGCTCTAATTTTTTAATAAATTAATAAACTCTCATTCCTGTTGATATACAATGGCTAAAGAAAATGCACATAAAGAAATTCTTTCTTAACAGGGTTTTATTTTAGTTTTTTTTTTTCTCCAAGGAATAAGGTGATATCATTACAAGCGGAGCTGACTTGTGTTTCTAGTCTTTCTCTGATACTAATTAACTAAGCAACCTTGAGAAAGGCATCCTACCTTCCTAAGCCTTCATTTCCTTATCTTGGAAATGAGCTATAGTACTTTCTATATAAGCCACCCCACAGAATTGTTTGAAAGAACAAACATTATCACACCAATACATTTTGGAGGTGCACAGCGCCATATAATTGGGACTGCTATCATGAATAGAAAATAATAGAAAATACTCTCCGAGTAGGCAGAGCTAAGAAAGCATTCAGTGATACTCTCTTATTTTAGTGATGAGGGTGCTGTATGCTAGAAGGTTACAAAACTTAGTCAAAGTCACAAAACTGGCTGGGGACACCACACAGGCAACACATACATTGAATCTCCTGGCTTTACTAAAATTCTGGATTCTGATATGCATCCCAATTCATATGGCTTATCCAAATAATTACTTATCTTCTTCTGTTCCCCAATTCTCTTTTTGTGACTCATGATGACTCTTCCATGATAACTGGTACAGGTCAGACTTGTGGTCCTTAGCCACTATGTAGGCTACTAGCCCCTCAGAGACTGTAAATTTAAGTTCTGAGCAGCTATTTTAGTGAGTATGCATAGATGTCAGTGGACATTTTCCTGTGGCGGCCTGACTGCTAAACTACCTTGGAAATGACAACGACATCTTTTTTTCTTGTTTAGTATGCTACCCATCTATTCACAGGCATTATTTCTAAATGCCTCCCAGATGCTTCCACATCTGAACAGCAGAAGTGATGCTTGAACCCTGTAGTTGTCAAATTTTCCAGTGCCTTTAGCCATTTTCACCCTTCTGGGGGTCCTCTTTCATGCCACTGATGAGCTAACCCAGGAGCTGGAAGGTGATTTCCATTTATCTTAACCACGTACACACAGTGCATGAAATTTTAAGCACTGAAATTAAGTGCAAATTTCATCAAGAAATCCTGACCCGATTTCTTCTTTGTCAGTTTTCCTTCTCTGAGGGACGTATTATTGCCTTTTATTATTTTTCATCAAGTAATTCTTATTTCCAAGCATAAGAAACACAAAATTGCTTGATTTACGAACACTGCTCAATTCCTGTTTTTCGTATTCTTAAAGAGGAGGCTATATCTATTGCTCCTGAAGCTCATCCACCCATTATGTCTTTTCACGGTGAAAAAAGTCCCAGAAAAATCTAAACATTTCCCATAGCAGTAGCCAGATGAAACTCAAACACAAATGGCTGAAAGGCTCTGTGATAAGTTGGACGTACAGACTGATGACAGGTGTTGTATATCTCTTTGTTTTATTTGCTTTCTTGTTCTTCCAATAACTATTCCCAATTTTGATTTGCATTGTCTATTCCCCTAAACCATACTCCCGGGGCTTTTATGTTTATAGGTCCCACTTCCCTTTTCATTCCTTTTATGTCCTTTTGCCCCTCTTTTTCTTCCCTCCCCAATTATTCTGTGAGGTTTTATTGACTCCAGCCTTTGCTAGCTCTATGTATTTGAAAGCAGCCATTCACCACCTTCTCCGGAGAAGTACCAATAAAGTAAAAAACCATTATCACAAAACAGTTCCTCAAAGTTTTGTCACATCCCAGACAGCTTCATGAAGATATGAGGAAAGGATTTGTTTTGTTTGTATTTGCCTTAGGGATTGCTAAGGGCAACAGCCAGTCCTGAAAATATGGCAAAACAGGAGCTATTATGCTCACCTTTTTTGGTGGGTGGGGGAGTGGTAGTGTCATTTTTTCTGTGATCTATTTTTCTTTCAATTTTCTCATAATTATTTTCTACTATTATATGTTACTGCCAAAAATATTAGAGATTTTTTTTTCTTGAAATTTTAAACTTTCTCTAAATTAGTTAAACTTATTTCCAAATAGAATTCTAATTGGTAGTATATTAAGTAACAAGTGACATAAAAAAGGAAGGAAGGAAGTGAGGAGAAGATGGGAGGGGATATGTTATTGTGTATTTTCAAGATGGCAACAAGGAACGAAGACTGCTATGCGTCGATTGTTATGTTCGGAGACTCTCAAGGGAGCACTCAGTCTTCTCATAGGAGAATGTGGAAAGTAGAGGGAGCTCATGGGATGTTCTACTAGAACAGTTTTGCTCTGAGGAGTTATGTCAATGGACAGAAAGTCTCAATATCCCTGACACTAAGTCATAATGATGGGAGATATTTGACTGATGGTGAGAAGAAAAGTGATTATGAGAAATACTTTTAGCTAAAACCTGGACATTCCAAAGTCTGAGGATCCTGAAGGTGCCCAGGCTGAATTTCAAAAAAAAAATGGTTTTTAAACATAAAGCAAAGAAAGCCAGCCTACAAACCACAATTCCAGAGAACTTAGACAACAATGAAGACACTAAGAGAGACTTACATAGATCTCATCTACATGGGAAGTAGAAAAAGACAAGATCTCCTGAGTAAATTGGGAGCATGGGAACCTTGGGGGAGGGCTGGAGGGGGAGGGGACAGGCAGGGAAGGGAGCAGAGAAAAATGTAGAGCTCAATAAAAATCAATAAAAGGGAAGAAAATGGAACTCAGGAGACAGGTCCTGATTGTTTATACCTTTAGTAACACTGTCCTTGTCATACCCATATAGTGCATGTAGACAAACCTGTAGTGAAAAATACCTTTAAAAATATTTCTTTGTTTCACATATCCCCAAATATTATATTCTATTGGCATTGCTCTTTGTTATCTATCAAGTCTGTAAAACCATGTTACTTCAGACACCACATACTTGAATCATAACACAAGAAGAACAAAGCTATTACTTACCTGGAAGCTCCATCTCTACAGTTTTCATAGTGCTAGAAGGTGCTATGCAGCTACCAGAAGATAAAAGTCATCATCAGTCTTACATAGCTGTCAATCCTACAAGCTACAATAATGACTGGCCTGACAGGACACACTCATTGGTGCAATAGTGTCATGTACTTCATGGAAGTAACCAACCACTTTGTGGTTGGATTTAAGTCCTCTTCCCCAAGATGAGACACATACCTAGCAATATCAAGCCAAGAACTTAATGCTAAATGGACATAGTATTAGACTGACTTCTAATAGCTTGCCATTATTCCCATATTCTCATTCTTTATCTGAGAATTTTATACTAGCTGTAGATAGTCATTAACGCAGAGACCTACAACTCTAGGTTGTGATGCAGAGAATAAGAGTTTAGAAAATTTCAGCTCTAAAGGGAATATATATTCCTTACTCTTCCATGGTTCAGCAGTTAATGCAGAACAAAGGACAAAAAGAATTTAAGATCCTGAGGTTATGGATAAGTTTCAGGAAAGATTACCTTCTGGACACAAAAGGGCAACTGTACATGAACTCACAGAGATTGTGACAGCATGCACAGAACATGTGCAAATTCAAGCCAGACCAAATCCCAGCATGGAGAGGAGAGTTGAATATACCTTTCCACTAAAGGCTGTGAAACTATTGCAAAATTATTCCCTGCTGAGCAGGGGGAGACCATTTTCTGTGAGTGTAGACCCTGATAAATCAGTTCTTCTCCATCACAAGACCAGATATCCAAGAATATTTAGGCAGCTGAATTGATTTTGGAGAGTGTATTTTAAAGGGAAAGTTAGTTTGTAGGGAAGGAGGGTTTCTATGGGAAGAGTTAGGGGTGAATATGATAAAATATCTTAAAGACCTAAAAATATTATAAAAGATAGGTCTTGGTTTCATAATTTCTCAGTTTAATAGTGCCTATCAGATCATTTCCAGAATAGCTGTAACTATAAACAACCAGGGACAATGCTACAATTCTATAAGCCATGAAACACTTTCTCTGACCCTAGGAGATCATGGCTTTAAAGTTCTTCAGTGTTTAAGCATAATAAGAATTATATTCAATTACATCTTTTACTTTTTCAATCACTAAATATTAAAGCCTGATTGAGATATGAGTACAAAATAACTACACATTTCCCCCCTCTGGGGCAGATATTATATAAGAATGTAAATTTGAAAAAGAGGTAAAGAGATGTTTAACCATGTCCTACATACTGGACATTATTTAAACATTTAGAGGAAGGCACCAATACCATTTTCTATTATTTTTCCCTTCTTCCTTCCTTCCTTCCTTCCTTCCTTCCTTCCTTCCTTCCTTCCTTCCTTCCTTCCTTCCTTCCTTCCTTCTTTTGTTCCTTCCTTCTTTTGTTCCTTTCTTTTTGATATTATATTACATTATTATTGCAATATTTCTCATATTATATTATAATTACATCATTTCTCAATTCTCTATGCAATGTCAAAATACCAAACAGAACAATTTAAGGAAAGGAGGATTAATTTCGGCTTGCTCTCACTCTGGAAATTTCGAGACATCACAGCTGAGAAGACATGGTGACAGAGGAGCTCAGTCTTTATTGGCAAGGATATGAGCCTGACTAGAGGTTGGCAGGCAGGAAGCAGAGAGAATGGGACTTTAGCTGGCTAATCATTTAGAGGCCCACCTCCTCTGATGCATTTCTGAAATGCTCTGTATTCCCTGAGAGCATCACCACATGCAGGAGAGCAAATGCTTGACCCATGAAGCTGTAGGGAAACATTCCATACTGATAACCTGATGGGCGATGGTTAGATACGTGGAAAAGTGAACAAGTCAAGGGAACACTAACTTTTATGCATTTGGTAGAATTTTCATAAGACTCATTTTGCCTTTCTTTACTCTTCCAGTTTTTCAGTCCATGCACATCATTTGTGTTGAGTCATAATCAACCAAATGTCAAAGTCCTACACATTTGTGACTGTTAATTTTCCCTTCCTTGCTTTCTTTGCTCAGTTATTTATTTAAAGTGCTCTAAAATTACATTAGAGGAAATAATTTTCTACATGTTTATATACTGGCACCACACCTTAACCTCAGTTTGGAGTTTGAAGGCAAAGTGGATTTCTGTAAGTTCAAGGCTATTCTTATTTACATAGTGAGCTTGAACTATACAGTGGGATCCTGCATCATATATATATATATATATATATATATATATATATATATATATTATTCTTCTTTCCTTAAATTTCTCCATTTGCTAATTTGTCATATCATTATAAAAGGGAATTGAGAAGTGATGTCATACACACACACCCCCACACACATATGTATATATGGAGAGAGGGGTGGAGGGAGAAGGAGAGAGAGAGGAGAGAGAGAGAGAGAGAGAGAGAGAGAGA
>NC_022020.1:17286722-17293786 GCF_000317375.1 Microtus ochrogaster | reverse complement strand
GAGAGAGAGAGAGAGAGAGAGAGAGAGAGAGAGAGAGAGAGAGAGAAACTGGATTTTGTATGCATGTAATCCATTTTCTGTTCTTGGGATAGAATGGCAAAAACCTATGTCCATGTATATCTTTTGATTAATTCCTTGAATTAATTCTCTACAGAATTCTATTTGTAGCCCAATTTATAGAAGATACCCTAGATGTCACTAATTCTATTGATCATAGAGTCAATTATGTTTTTGACATGCTACTGTACATCATGGTATATATAGGCAAGATGTAAGTCATTTTCAAGGACACTTAATCTTGATTCTGCTGGTATTCACTTATACATCAAGAACATGTTAATGGTGTATTCATAAACACAAATCTTCATAAGCACAAATCTAGGGTTGGGGTAAGTTCTTAAAAAGGTAAGATGTTGCATATAACACACGTTATCTTATTTATTTATTTGTCTGTGCAGCAGCTTGCATATTCTGGGTGTTTTCTATCTGCCTAGCTCACCACTAAGAAGAGGTAATGTATAATCTTTCTTTTGTGTCATTGGCCACCATCTACCTTCAGTTATTGTTTCAAGGGTACACCTGTCTAAATGATCCATGAGTACAAACCCAAATACAATTATTGCCTTCCAACAGGGAGAAATGCAGAGCCATCTCTGGCTGCTGAATCCACAGAGAGTAGCAGAGGCTCCTTTAAATGCAGTCTTTCTTTGTCTTCACACTCTCCATATGTTGTGTATCTCTCTGCTAATTCTATCATAATCCCACCCAGATGTTGCCAGATCAGTTATAAGCTGTGGACTACAAAGTAATTATAGCTACCAACACAATGCAACACCTTTAATTCAGTAAAAGGAGACTAATCAGAACATATGCAGATCCACAGAAGCCCTTGTAGCAACTGGATGTGAATACCTGTTAAGACACTCATCTCTATAGGGCACCATAATACTCTGACATTTTCTTCAGGAAATATTCTACAATCTTAGTTCTTCACAATATAAATACACCAGAATTCTTTGAATAATGGTGTGAGATACATTCCCAGGTTTCAGGAAGTCATGTTTCTATATGTTTTATTTATGCAAAGCAGTGGCAAAATGTTTAAAATTTAGTCAAAGATTATGGATGGCTATATGGAAATATGCAAACAGGAGATTCTCTAGCTGAAATGTCACCTGCTACCAAAATTCATTACTAGGATTTTCGAGTAGGCTTATTCACTCTCCTTTCTCTTGTGCCTACACAATCAAAGAGCTTTGAATTGCAGTGCCATTTTCCCACTGATTTTGTTGGCTCCCCAAAAGTGGACTTACCCCCTGAGGAGAGAATTGGGAACAGGAAGGGAGGGATGAAGGGGGCAGAAGAAAGGGAGATATGAGGAACTAAGGTTGATTTATAAAATATGAATTTTTGAAATAAAAAACAGCTGTTTTCAGTATGTTTTCTTTTGTCTTTTCTCATGATATATGGACATAAATAATATTTCCAACAATAATCCACTAAGAAGAACCACAAGTCACATAATCTGTCATTTCCAAAGATGGACTCAAAATTTAAGTGACCGAGGAAAGTTGGAAGTGGCCTCACACTGTAGATGAATACTTTGGAAAACATACTGAGTCTTAATTTTATAAAGCTAATACACCTCTGCATTAGACCATATGGTTTTCTGTATTGCTTATTTTTACATTACTATGATAAAAGACTATGATCATAGTAACTTATAGAAGACAGAGTTTGTTTTGGCTTATAGTTCCAGAGACAAGCCTAGAGGCATGCAAAGTGCAGAAGCAGTGAGTGAGAGATCAAATATTGAACACAATATGAAGCGGGGAGAGTTTGCTGGTAATAGCATGAGGCTTTGAAAAGTTAGAACCTCCTGTCAGTGACACTTTTCCTAGCGCAGGACCACACCTCCTAACATTTCCCAAACACTACCACCAGCTGTGGACCACATGGTCAATTACATGAGCTTAGAAGAGAAGAATTCTCACTCAAACCACTACAGTTGCCAATAACATTCATGGTTTCTCTTCTTGATTTCAGAAATAATTTCACTGTTCTCAGCTCACTAGCCTTCCAGAAGACAGCTGTAAATGACAGAAAGATGAGAGAGCCACACCATCCCTGTTCAGGACAGATTGGAGAACTAGGACACCATTCCAACAAGGCCAAACTGAAATTGTACCAGTAAAATACAAGATTTGATGAGTTAAATTGCTGAGAAGTTATGGCCAACACCTTCTCAGCAATTTAACTCATAAAATCCACATACCAAGAGTGGTAATTAAATCCCCTTACCTTGATTGGTGTAAGGATGGAGGTTAGACCTGACAAATTCTTTTTCTGAAGAACCATTGCATATTATGTATAAATACATGTACATACATACACACATATATTTCTAAATACATACATATATCACAAATATATACATATTGCAAATATGTCACATATTTGTTTATGGATTTATATTATAAACACACACACCCCTAAGGATATATAGTGTTTTCTGTGCATATTATATATGTACTCTTTAAAGTAAATATATGAATATATAAAAGTACATATTTACTATTAAAAGAAAATAAAACATATAAGACTTAATTTTCTTAGATATCATTTTGTTGGCAGAAGTTGTCCATAACTTTAGTGGGCTGATGAAGTTTAAATGGAGGTAAGGGTTTAATTTAATGGAAAGTGTTGAGGAACAATAGACCAGTGAGAAAATCACGCTGGGGATATTCCCAAAATATAGGAGAATCTGGATCAATTCCAACCATGTATCCTCTACTCAAGGGAAAACGAACACAAAACTATAAACTTATAATACATACGTATACTAATAGAATTTTTTATATAGCCACATGATGAACTAAATACAATGCAAATACAAATGCTAATACCTAATGTTGGTACCTAGGAAGGTAACTACATACAATTTCTAATATGGTATGATAAATGAACAATAGTTTCATATTGAATATCCATAGGAGGGACTGAGAAACTCCGTCTGGAGATAAATTTCAGTTGTCTGTGGGATGACAATGGCTGCACCACTGATTGATTATGAGTTAACAGCCAAACACCAATAAAACAAATAAATAAATAAATATCAAAGCATACTAAAAAAATTCTATGAAACTCAACCAAAGCAAAAATAAAACTTTACCATAGAAAATGAATCTACAAAATTTACTAATTCTATGCCAGGCATGGAAGTGCACATCTCTAATCTTAGCACTTGGGAGGCAGAGGTAGGAGGATTTCTCTGAGTTTGAGGTCAGCCTTGTCTATATAGTGAGTTCCAGGACAACTAGAGCTGTTATGCAGACATATCCTGTCTTGAAAAGCTAAAAACCAAAACCAAAAAATAAGAATTCTAACTTTTAGCAAAATAATTCTTTTTTTTGTTTGTTTGTTTTTTTTGAGACAGGGTTTCTCTGTGGTTTTGGAGCCTGTCCTGGAACTAGCTCTTGTAGACCAGGCTGGTCTCAAACTCACAGAGATCCACCTGCCTCTGCCTCCCAAGTGCTGGCAAAATAATTCTTTAATAAATATTATTCCTGAATGCATAAGCTATAGGACTTAGTAAGTATTACAAAGACATACAAATTTAAAAAACATATTCAGACAATTCTATTAGTTTTCTTTAAGCTCCCCTTTAATTCCCTTCTTGGTTCCAGAAAGATGGCTCAGTAGGTAAAAGTACATACCGCCAAAGGATACAAGCCTGATACCACCTGAGTTACAGGAACAGTGGAAAGAACAAACACACACACACAAACACAATACCACACCAAACACACACACACACACACACACACACACACACACACACACACACTAAATTAATTAATAAAATAAAAATAAATAGCTCTCTTTCTAGCCCAGTCTCCTCAAGTCAGAACATCCAAAACATGATCCAGATTCTAGATAAATCTATTCACAATGCCTTGAGTGAAATTTAACACATATTTATCTTTAGGTTATAGGAGAAGCAGTTGGGGTGTTGTCTGTTACTGCTGAGATCCTAAGAGTGAGGGAAAGAAAGCTGCACTGCTGAAAGTTGAAGGAGGTGAGCGGAGCACAGAAGAGCCAGGGGTTAAGGAATCCCAGCTGCAAAATCTGGAAGTGCACTCAACAAAGCCTGCTGCTGAGTGAGCTCTGCACTAATGTGTGGGTGTGTATTTGCAGTGTGTTCCAGAGAAGCCCTCTGGAAGCACTGTTAGAAAAGCACCCTTCTCTGCATTTCTCACATTCAAACATTCACAGCCGTACAATATCAGAGTTAATTCTGTTGCCATTCTTCCCTGCTCCTTGTAAATCTGGCATCTCCAGGGGCCCCAAAACCTGCCGGTCCTGGAGCAGCTCCACCTGTGACTGCCAACAAAGCTCTCTGAGGACAAATTGTGAGTTGACAAACATGTGCCTCGACTTCTCCCTAGTGAGGGGGGTAGACTCCAAAGACAGGTGTGTGATGCCGCAGAGGGCTTTGCAGGAAGGGTGCAAACATGTTGTGGTGAGTTTATTCTCTTGTTTTGGTTCGTTTTTAATTTTCTGCTTTTATTTTCCTTTAGGAAAATATTTAACAAGTGATCAAGAGCTGGGGAAAACAGTAAAAGAATAGTGGGAACCTGAGGAACTGTTCTGATGGAATTTTGCAAATCCTTTTTCAGTCATTCACCCTGCTGATATTCATTGCAGAGAGGCCCCTTCAAGTCTTGTCAGTGAGTGTTCAGCAAACACACATAGGCAATCTGACTTCCCTCCTATTGATTTTTGTATCTTTTTCAATTTTCTACTTGCTATCCACAGGCATTGTTATTCCTCTATGCTTTAAATAGTAAGGGCTTATATAAGCTTCAAATAATTGATCATTATTTTCATGAAAATGCCACTTACAAGGACTTTGGAATAGTTGATTACCACATCCCATAGTAGAGACAGACTATGAGCCCAGATTCAATAGCTGTCGGTTAGCAGTAGCATCATCTTTCATGAAGTTTGTTAAGTGGGCATATATCCAGATATAACTTGGTCATGATGATAACACATGCCTGCATGGGTTCTCAGCACTTTTGATTTAGCCTTTATCTAAGGTCATCCTGATGTTGATGAAGACAGCCTATGATTCTGATTAATTCTGGCTTATACTGCAATGGTCAGGCTTCTCAGTGAGTTACCCAAAGCCCTTACAATGTTTTTCTGGTGCACAAGTAGTTACAAGAATTAAAAGAACACCTAGATGATGGTGGTGAAGTAAGTCAGTGTCATTTGTCTACTCTCTTTCTCTGTATTCTTATGCTCCATAGGCTATTTCCTGAAACACCGGGAAGCTAACCTAACAGCGTTGTCAGCTGTTCGTAAGAGTCAAACATCGTTTTCTCTCGTTTTAATAATTATATTCTTTTTGTCCATATTTTCTATTACTGTGAAGAGATACCATGATCATGGCAACTCTTATAAAGGAAAAACATCTGATTAGAGTGACCTACATTTTCAAAGGTTTAGTCCATTGTCATCATGATGCAACATGGTGGCATGCAGGCAGGCACACAAAGTGCTGGAGAAGTAACTGGGCATTACACATCTTTACACGTAAGCAACAGCAAGTATTTTGGGATAACAGGAATTGGGTGTGGCTTGAGCCTGGTCCTTACTGTGACACACTTCCTCCAACAAGGCCAGACCTACTGTAACAAAGTCATACCTCCTTAATATTGCCACTCCCTATGAACTCATGATGGCCAATTACATTAAGATTACCACAGTTTCTTAACCATTTATAAGCCAGAATACCATTGTGTTTCAAGTCTCTTCTTTTTAAATTGGGATAGGGCTTTTTTTTTTTGCCATGTTTATTCAGATTGTGCAGGCTCAAAGCTAAAGATAGCCCACACCCACATGATTTAAATATTTAAATTATTTGTGCTGAAATTATTATTATTGTATACTAAAGGAGTTTTACACTGGGCCTTGCAAACAATATAAATGGTATTGTGTGAAATGGAGGAGATGATCAGGTGACATTAGCTGTAATTGATACAAATTCATTGTTATTAGGACTTTTGAGAGTTTCCATATTCAACCTTGGGTCACACTGGGGACAAATTGTCTTTAAGAACAACAATTGGCAGGTGAACAAAGAAGGAAAAAGCTTAAATGATCAACTTCAGAGCACTTTAATACTGACCCAAGCAATACTAATACTTTATCTGAGGTCACATGAGAACAGACATCTATGGCTCAGGTACTTAGATCAAGATTGCTACCTTCAGGGTGAGCTTCATTTATCAGTACTTGAATTAATAAAATGTGGCACATTTACACATTAGAGTACTACTCAGTAGGAAAAAAAAATTGAGAGATCTCATGAGGGACACCTGAGGAGCTCAGAGGGCAGGGCCTAGCAAGTAACTGTATAATCTTGAAACCTGATGTGGCCTCAGGAAGGAGGAGAATTATAGCTCCTGACACTGCAAAGTAACAGGAAAGGAAGCTAGATGCTTACAGCCGACACATACACAGGAAAAATTAAGAATGAAAGCAACTGACAGGCATTTGCAGATTCAAACAGCTGGCCAATATACTTTTGTTTCATGAATTTCTAATTCATTTACTACTTGCTTTAAGTTAGAATGTTGATATCTATGATATTATATGTATGCTTACACACACACACACACACACACACACACACACACACACACACACACACATATCAATGAAAACAGAGATTTTATTCCCTTGGATGAAACCTGGCTAACCTATGGGTCTTGGGAACTAGCTAGAGACTTAACTCAGTGGTTGAGAGTACTAGCTCTTCTGCAAGAGGACATGAATTTGGTTCTCAGCAAGAGGATCAGAGATAACAGTACAGTAAGAAATAAAGATGGAATCCTCTTTCATGTCAGTAGTGAGAAGAGGAGGAGAAAGAGTGAATGGTAGGATCTGTCATCTGTCTCTCTGTCTACAATATTTATCGCTCCTCCTCTGGGTGTATGTGTGTACACACACACACACACACACACACACACACACACACACACACACACACATAT
>NC_022020.1:17266043-17286622 GCF_000317375.1 Microtus ochrogaster | reverse complement strand
TATATATATGTTAGTGCACATGCAGGTAAAAGCTGGAGTAGGATGCAAGATACATTGTTATTTGCCCTCTAGCTTAGGTTTTGGATGGGGATCTCCCCAAAAGCCCAGAGCTCAAAAGTTTTCCTAGTAAGTGTTCATCAGTCAACCACTAGTACTACAGATGTGTGCCACCACACCTGTTTTTTCTTTTATTTCTTTATTTGTTTGTTTTATTTTCGAGTTGCTTTATATCAGAACTCAGGTACTTATATTGAAAAGCTATCACTTACCTACTGAGCCATCTTCTCTGGCCCTCCTTGCTCTTTTTTAATAGGTCAGTAACCATATATACTATATTTGTTTATTAATTTGGTATATTGACTAATTTGCTATATTAAATCCTTCATACTCATGTAATTAATTTTGTGTCTGTGTATATTTAAATAAAAGTATGTATATCGCTACATTCACTTTTCTCTCTCTCACTAGGTCTGCTTTCTCTATTTCTGACACATAGGCAGAAGTACATGGGGATGAAGCTGACTATTTTAAACACAATGGCACTTCCTTGGACTGGTATATCATCTTTTTAGATCAATGAAAATGCCTGTCACCCTTAATTAATAAAAATTAGCCATATATCTACCTACTTCTCGTGAGAGGACCTTTAAAATCTGCTGTCAGGAACCTGAGGAGGATGTGTGGCAGGGAGTCAATCAAGAATCAGCAGGAACTGGCAGCAGAATCTGTGATGTTTTAAAATACAAACACACACATATGTTTATATAGCATTTTTGCCTATCCCCGTGCAGCTCACATATGACTTTGTTTATGAGATCTCTTCACAGACAGCTTTTATAATGCCAACCTTATACCCTAATCTCCCCTTTCCATTCCCTCATCCTTAGTTTGCTACCCCTTCAGTGCTGGAGACCTGTGCAATATCATTTTCTACATAATGAAATCTGGAGTGACATTAATATAAGTGTAATTTTGTAGATAGAAATGGGTCTGGTTGATAGTTTCTACCTGCTGTGTTTTGATGATAGACATCGGGATGTCACCATCTGTGTAATGAAATTTTACCTCAGTAATGGTTCAGATTATCAAACGTTCTTCCAGCCTGGGTCTGAAACTATTTATTTATTTATTTGTTTATTTACATACTTATTTATCTGCAAAGGGTGCTGTGTGCTGTTTATCACAGAGTGCATAAATGAAAGGGTGAGAAGTGCATTGGAGAGGAAGTAAAGAAGTAAACATTCACATTTCTCTTTATCTTCTAGATACAGTGATCATGAGAGAAATTACACTTTTCTGCCTTTCACTGTGCTAGAATATTATTTTAACTTAGGTAGAGATATATTTCATTTGTTTATGCTTCAGAATATTACTTTAACTACGCAAAGGTGTGTTACATTTGTTTCTGCTGCCTTTGTTAACTATGTAAAGATGTGTTACATATTACAATTGTTTGCAATGCAGTTGTGTAATTATGTAAAGTTGTGTTGCATGTTTCATCTTACCTGCCTTAGGCATCTGATTGGTCTAATAAAAAGCTGAATGGCCAATACTAGGAAGGAAAGTGACAGGTGGGACTAAAGGGCAGAGAGAATAAGTAGGAAGACAAAAGAAGAGAAGAAAAGAAAAGAATGAGGGAGAAAGAGAGACACACCTAGAGTCAGAAGCCAGACAGCTACCAGACAGACACAAAGAAGCAGTAAAAGTAGAAGGAAGGAAGGAAGGAAGGAAGGAAGGAAGGAAGGAAGGAAATACATAAAAAGCCCCTAGACAAACATAGATAAAGAGAAACAGATTTAAATAAGAGCTAAGATAAGGACTAGCATTCATGATTAATAACAAGTCTCCATATCATGATTTGGGAGCTGGTTGGGGCAAGAGAGAAAGCCTGTTATATTGGACAGTATATAGTCCCTCCACATCAACCCTCTCATACCCCAACTATAACATACCATATGATAAAGAATAGTAGTAACCAAGGTAAGTAATACAACATTGTAACATGTCTTTTAGATAATATTTGTACATTAATTCATTTAATTCCCAGACTACACTGTCTGATTCTAATGAAGCTTGTAACCCCTATAACGAATTCAAGACCATTGTGTGCTACTCACAGAAAGAGTATTAGGTCCTTTATAATCTCATAATGTTACCAAGAGGGAATAACTCTTCACCTCAAAAAATGCATGCCCTTTGATCAATCCAATTTGAATCCTGGGAACCCCACCCAGGCCAAATTCGGAGAGGCAAGTGAGGTTCCTCCAAGAGAATCTGAAAAACAGTGTATTCAAGTCTGGATTCCAAGTGTCTGAGTGTTCTGTTGACAACAATGATCAAATATTTGCTTGTTTTCAGTTTTTCTCATGGCCTGGCAAGGTAATTCCATTAAGAAGATAAAGAAGTTAGAAGAGAATAAATAGTGATATACAATCTCTTCTACTATATTCCAAACTGTATATAGCCATTCTATTCATGAATAAACACTCAGAAATGAAGTTTACATTTTATCTAGATAGCAAATAACACAATTTATAATCAATTTCTAAATATTATTGCAGATTTTATCTTCTGTCTATTATTTGCTGATAATACTAACTCTTGATTACCGCAGAGCTTTATCATTTTTATTTCTAAAACTATCAGAACCACTTTTCACCCAGGGTGATTCTTTATACACTAAAGCTGTTTATAAATGATAAATCATAACTAAAGCAAAATGTAAAAAAGTTGAATCATTTACCGTTCTTGCTTCTTGCAATATGTTCACATCAACTCAATAGTTTACTTCTTAAAATATTATTTCCCTAGGGGAGAATTCTCAAGGAACTTGTTTTTTGTTTTGTTTTTGTTTATTGTATGTTTGTTTGTTTTTTCAAGATAATTTTCTCTGTATTATAGTCCTGGCTAACCTGAAACTTATTTTGTAGACAAGGCTGGGTTCAAACTCGCAGAGATCAGCCTGCCTCTGCCTCCTAAGTGTTGGGATTAAAGATGTGCACCATCACGACAAGGCTTCTCATTTATCTTTTCTGTGAAGCAAAAAGATGCACCCATGATAATGACTTTGATCAAAAACCCCAGTGTTCCAAACATGTCATGGTATGTGAGTGTGGGAGACACTGGAAACCTTGTCTTCATAGAAGCTAGAGAACCTCCAATCTGTTGTGCACCTGGCATCTCATCTCCTCAGGAAACCTATTTCCCTGACTTTCTCTCACACCTCTATTTCCTAATTCTTATTTGGTAAGGTCTGTTTGTTCCACATACAGTATAATTGCCTCTTTTAATCTCACTCTCCATTATCTGTCTCCTGCCACAAGTACACTAAGAGAGTTGAAATTTCATTCATATATATTCAACTACTTTTAAAACTGGAATTAAGGCTAAAAGAAATCTCTTAATAGATATGTAGATGTAATTGGGCATCACATGTCTACCCATACCAGTGGTTTCTGGATGCATTTACTTTTAAGTAGGAAGTTTCCCCATAGCTTCCCATCTTTTACCGTGTTCATTTATTTTCACCAGGGAGTTCTGAGGCTTTCTATACTCCCTCAGGCAGAGGTATGAAAGGGGAGGATGTAGAAGGTCATCCTTAATCACAGTTTCATGTATTCAGGAAGAATCAAAATACATAATACCTGGACAGATGGCCTTGTGTCACTAGGGTGTGACACTGGCAGTGTTTTCCTGGTAGAAAGCACATGCTCTCCCACTTCCGGATAAACAAACCCAGTGGTGCAGCTTTGTTTATCAGCAGGGGGTAGTGAGGAGAGGTAGTTGACAAGTCTATTTTCTTGACATCTTCCATATGGGTATTGAGTAAAACCCCCTGCTAACTCAAGTTTAGAATATTTGCCTTTAGCATATGTACTTCATGGCCCAGAAATCATTGCATGGCCTCAAGACCAGAGCCTAGAGCACTTGCTCTGCAATAACAGCCTATATCTGGGTGCAATTAGACTGTTTAAATCCCAGCTGACTCTTTTCCTTACTCCAAGTGAGCTTCTCTTTAAATCAAATACCAAACTTTGCTAAGCGTTGAAAAGCAAAATGCCAGGCACATATTGGCCTTAGTTCAATCTAGAGCATTGGATGAACCTCAGTATTACTTATCATCTCCTGTTTAGTTTCCTATTTCTTTCCAAGTTTCCAAGGTTTCTTTGGGGAAATTCCTTTTTCCAGACTGAAGAACAATTATTCAAAATGACTTACTGTGAACATTACAGGTAGGTACACTTGGCTTCTAATCAGAAATAGACATCTTAAATACTCATAAGTAAATATGAAAGACACTCACATGTAAATACTTAAGCTTCATTATTTCTGGTTATGGTTTTTTGTTTAGTTTGCTTTTTGAGTCACTCTCCATGGTGTGAAAACTTCATTTGTATTGTCACAGATTCTCTTTATAGATTAACACAGGAAAGGTGAGTAGTTCCGAAGACTTCTGTTTCCCACACAGCTCTGTAGTTCTATCCATATGAGAAACTCAGGTAAGGTTTGGGATTCAATGACTTGGGGTTTCAACCTACAAACTCAGCTTGAGGAAATCTACCTTGATAGAAGATGAGAGTACTCTGTGCTAGAAAATGTGAATTGCTCTTCTTGGCATCATGCATTTGGATACTTGATGTCCACATGATGCCACTGCTTTAGAAGGCTGTGGAACCCTTATGAAAGAAAACATCACTGGAAGAGGGGCTCACACCAGAGCTGAAACTGCTTCCTGTTCTAGCTCTAATTCCTATTTTCTTCACAGGAAGATCCTATCACCCTAGGCTGACACAGTTCACTGCCACACATCCCCAATTGAAGGATCATTCCCTATGGACTGTGAGTCAAAATACACTTTACATTAATATACTCCCATTGGGAATTTTGTTACTGAGACAAGAAAAGCAGCCAAAAGAAAGAAGAAGCCAGGAAGAACAGAAGAAGCCAATGATCCAAAGTGGTATCAGTTAATAGCTTTCAAGAAGCAGAAAAGCATGAGGACAAAGGTCAGGATGCCAAATTATGTGTGGGTGGAGCTCATGATATGGCTGAGATAGTCAGAGCAATGCCATGTTATTATAGGTCTCAAGTCTTTGAGATATCTAGGTTTATGAAAAGTGATATAGCTATTGTCACTGACAGTGCTTGAAAGACAAGACTTGGGAATGAGGGGAAGAAAACAGACATCTTCAAAAGCAGATGGTTCTCCAATAAGAACAGTAGGGGGACTGCAGTCTCTCTGCATAAAGGAAATTGTGCATAAGTGACATGGGGAAATCTTCAGGCTTTATGGGATCCAAAAGGGGGACATTTGTGCTGTGAGCTAATGCGCTTGTACACTGTAAAGATCTGCTACTTGAATTGGTTTAATTAAATGCTGATTGGTCAGGAATTAGGCAAGAAGTATAGGCAGGGTGACCAGACTAGGAGAATTCTAGGAAGAGGAAAGGCAGAGATGCAGTCATCAGCCAGACACAGAGGAAGCAAGATGAGAATGCCTTACTGAGAAAAGGTACCAAGCCATGTCACTGAACATAGAGAAGAATTACGGGTTAATTTAAGTGGTTATAGATTAAGTAGTTAGTAATAAGCCTGAGCAATAGCTCAATTACTTTATAATTAATATAAGCCTCATTGTGTTTATTTGGTATTGATTGGCTTTGGACCAGGCAGATAGAAGCTTCTTGGTAATTGTCTTTACTCCAATAGACTCTCTGTTTATTTGCTGGTGGTAAGCAGAGCTACAGCTCCTTTAAGAGAGGCTTCCTGATTCAGAGCTATTAGGAAAAACCTCACAGCTCTTTTAAGAGGCCCTGCCATCAAACACTTAAATGATATTCATGAGTGGCCAGCGGCATGCTTCTTGGTGGTAGCATTGACTAGAAACTCCACAGAGCTGTGGCAATAAACTTGGCTCCTTCTAGTACCTTTTCCATGAGGATAGACTCTCAGAAAGCTAAAGAATGAGCAGAGCCAATTGCCAAAGACACAACTTTAATCCTTGCAATGCCATTTATTGGATTATAGACTCATGTGGTCAGAAAAAGATAAAGATATACAATGAAGACAAATTCAGATGAAAAAATAAGACCTCTAAATGGTTTTCTGTGTGTTTTAAAGTATATGTTTGCTGGGGAGAATAAAGAAACGCTTGTAGAAAGTCCTTAAAAAAGAAACAGAGTGCCTGGGTGTGAATAGCACATGCCTTTATTCTGAGTATGAGGGAGGCAGAGGGAAGCAGATCTTTGTGAGTTTGAGGACAGTCTGGTTTACAGAGTGATATCCAGGACACTCAAATATACAGAGAGAATCTCTGTCTCAACCCCCCCCCCAAATTAATAAAAATAAAAAAATAGCATAAAAAAGGCACATAAAGATGGAAAATACATAGAGAATCTGGATACTGCATGCTATTGTGTTATCTTTGAACCATTTGACTGTTGAGCAAGAGAGCAACATCTGCTAAAAGGTATTTGATTTTTTATGATTTTAATAATAATAATAATTAAGAAAAATGGCGTTAATAAAATTTGATTAAATATATATATATATATATATATATATATATATATATATATGGGAGTCTTGAGCATATACACAAAGGATGCTTCATATTATCACAAAGACAAGTCATCAACAATGTTCATTGCAGTTTTATTGATAATAGCCAGAACCTGGATACAACCTAGAGAATCGTTTATTAAAAAATGGATTAAAAAATTTTTGTACAGTTTCACAATGGAGTATTACTCAACTGTTAATAACATCATAAAATTTGCAAGAAAATGCATGGAATTAGAAAAGATCATCCTGGGTGGATTAATTTAGTCCAAGTAAAACAAACAAGGTATGTACTCATTCATAACTTGACTTTAGCTGTTACGTTAGAGACACTCATGCTACAATCCACAGACTCAGAGAAGCTACGTAACAAAAAGGGCTCAAAAAAGAACGGGAACTCGAATAGATTTTTCAAGTGAACTGGGAGTGGGTAGGTCTAGGAAAAGGAAAAACAAGTTGGAAGTAGGAGAGAGAAAGTACTGAGAGAGATGATTGTAATGGGGGGCATTTCAAGGATGACATAAAAGCATAGTGCAGTAGAAACTCCATCGAATCTATGAGAAAGACCTAATGAAATATCCTGCTGATAGGGGATACAGTGCCAAAACTGGTCATCTTCAATATTAAATAAGGCACCTAGCAATGAGACTAACATCAATCAAACCACAAAACCTTTGACTAAGGACTTGTCCTACATGCAAAATATACTGGAGTAATGGTGATGCAGCACTTGAAGGGGTGGTCAACCAGTGACTGGTCCAACTTGAGGTACATGCCGCATGAGGGATGCTATTTTTGTCACTGCCTGGATGGTCAGGAATCAGAGGCAGGACAGCCCAAAGACCTAGGATAGAATCAAATATGATTGGCTAAAAAAAAAGTTGGTGAAATATTTCCTAATGATATTCTGCTGTACTCATAGACCAAGTGTCATCAGAGGGGTGTATCCAGCAAATAATGGGAGTAAAGGCAAAGACCCACTGTCAAACAAGAGGGACAGCTCATAACATTACACAGAAGACAAGAGAGGACGGATTATAAGGGCAAGAGGAGTGGAGGACCCCATAAGAATATGGACCAACAGAATCAACTACGCAAGGCTCATAGGGGCTCACCGAGATTAAAGCATCAAACATGGATCCTATAGTAGACTTTTCTTGACTGTGTCCTTTCCTTTACAAAAGCTTCTCAATTTCAGGTGATCCCATTTATTTATTGCTGCTCTCTTTGTCTGTGCTACTGGTGTTATATTTAGGAGGTAGTCTCTTGTGCCCATGCATTGAAGGCTGCTTCCCCTTTCTCTTCTATCAGATCCAGTGTGGTCAGATTTATATTGAGGCCTTTAATCCATTTGGACTTGAGTCCAAATGGGAATAAGCATAGATCTATTTGCATTCTTCTACATTCGGACATCCAGGTAAGCCAGCACCATTTGTTGAAGATGCTTTCTCCTTTCCAATGTATAATTTTAGCTTCTTTCTCAAAGATCAGGTGTGCATGGGTCGTGCCTCAAAGCAATGTATTAGACTTTGTTGACAAGCCATGGGAAGCCTTAGCTCTCTGAGGAGTGAATCAGGGGTGGGAAGGGAGTTTAAGTGGAGGGAGCAGGTAGAGGGGAAGGAGCGAGAACTTGTACTGACACGTAAAATGAGAAAAATGAGGTTTTTTAAAAATTAAATAAATTAAAAGAGAGAAAGAAGAAGAAAGGGAAACAGAAGAGGACGGGGTGAAGAGAATCTGTGGTCAGGATGTAATATATTAGACAATAAAAGGTAATAAATTAAAAATAGAAAAAAGAATTCTTAGAAAAGAGAAAACAAAGCAGTCTCAGAATTTTCACTAAGTATCCTTAGATGGAGGGAGTGTAGAGAGCTCTTCTCTAATCTTTTTCACTCTAAAGTTGTTTATACAAACTAAGGTTAGTGTCAACAGTGCTAGAGAAAAAATTCTAACTGAAATCTGGCACATGCCTTTAATCCCTATATTGACAAGGCAGAGGCAGAAACTCTTTAAGTCTGAGACAAGTTTGGTGTACATAGATAGTCCTCGGACAGACAGGGCTACACAGTGAGAACTATCTAAAAAAAGTCACACACAAACACACAAAAAAAAAACTGGAAAGAACTGGTGCATTTAATGATGATAGTTGTATTATTTGGTTTAATAAATATCTCTACAAGTAGGAAAAAAACAGTGATTAATTTGTGTTCCATATAAGAATCATAATTGCCAAAACAGAGTTTGAGATAAAAAATCTAATTCTATACATCAATTCTGATTTATCCCTTCTTTAACTAAATCAGGTGCAGATATTCAAAGATATATTTCAATAATTAAATGAATATTTTTCAGCGCTGATCATTTGACCTTAAAAACTCTTGTTATTTCAGACAGTGTCTGAAATCCTGATATTTAGATTTTTTTCTACAATGGTTGCTGACTTAAGTATCTACTTTTATTCCATGCTAAAATTATAGCTCATTATTTTCTAACACATTCTTTCCCCTTTCCTGTACTTTATGGTTCATGAAAAAAATATTACTGCTCACACAATTGCTTGAGTTAAGTACCTAAAGTCCACCCCCACTTCACTTATAGCCACGAGTTATCTTAATGTTTCATAAAATCCTGTGTGATATTTCATGCATACTTTTCTTGAGCACTGATGTCTACTGTGGCTTAAATCATCCCTGTATCTCCTCTGGATTCTCAAAACAAATTCTCGAAAGCTGTGATCACCCAAACCCATTCTCCACACTGTACCCACATTTTCTTCTATGTATCAGTTTGACCATGTCATATTACTGCATCAAACCATTAAATGTCTTCGTGATAACCTGGGACAGAACTATAGCTGCCGCGCTGGATCTGGGAGGACCTTTATCACTGTGCTTATACTGATGGATCAAGATGCTGCGTCTTTAAACCTAAGTGTTTGCTTGTTACTCTGCCAAGACATTCTTTTACCATATCAGCTCTAACTCGTAAGAACAGGACTGAGCTCCAAGAAATTGCTTTATCAGAGGAAACAGTCTCAACTATCCCGTTGAATTCCAAAATCCACCCTGATTATAAACCTATCACATTCTGTTAATTGTCTCTGGCCCCCGAAAGTAGAATCAGTCTGGGCACATCAGTCATGACTTCATGATTTTTCCATCACTAGAGAATTCAGCATGCCTGACACAATTTGATGCTGCTTCAAGTAGCATGATAAATGAATAGGATGAAAGGAATGAGTGAAAGAAGTAAGGAAGAAAAACCAACATGCAATGAAGAAAAATGAAAATGCATACCATACGGACCACAAAAAATCAAAAACAATAGTTCAATAGTGTTGGTTTTTAGAAATCAGTGAAGGACCTGAAGCTGGTATCATTGTATGCTGGAAATGTATTTTAGAGACAATAAATTATAGTGTGCTTCTTGTATACAAAGCTGTAAAAACCATCACGTTTTGCTGTAAATCTGACCCTCCAATGAATAAATATGTTCTATAATCTCAGTGTTTTTCATAAACTAATATTCTAGTCTTTAAAAGAACAGAAATGATCTAATCTTCACCTCCCAAACTTTATACTTCTCAAAAAAGGATTATTTGAATTTATTGACTTGACCATGGCAAAATGGCACAAGTATATTTTGGAATTAAAATGAAATTTTATACACACACATACACACACAACTTGTTGGTTTTTTCCTTTCATGACAAATCGACACTGACAAACACACGCCACATTACCATCCTTGATTGCTCTGATGGAACTCATTTTCATCTTGTGTTTCTCTAATTACATGAAAATTGCACACTTTTTATGCATGACACATTTTGCACAGCTTTAGCAAAAGGTTGTGAAAAGAGGAAAAAGCATTTATCAGTTTCCCCGCTTTGCTGCTGCCATTGATCATCCTCCCAGCAATCCATCTTACTTTATGAGCCCTCCCTCTCCTCTGTTGTTGTAACCAAGTGTCAACAAAGGGCCACCACACACAGAAGAATGGTGGGGACTTCAGTGGTTTCCTCTACCCTTAGTAGATAAGATTTAAGATGCTCTTGATTTCCAACGTTTGGTCTCGTGTTCTCCTTACTCTCTTTCTTTTTCTGTTCAGATTTCAAGATTTTCCCTATAATAGGAGTGTTAGAATCCACATGCTTCTCATTTAAACCACAATACTTCACATTTATGGAAATATTTAAAACTGTCAAACATTTTCTTATCTCTTTTTTGCCTATAATTGTGTAGGAAACATTGATAAGAGACAACCTACACTTTAATCATGAGGACACAGAATGATGCTGGGACAGATGCCTTTCCTAAGCTGATATGATTTTTGTTGTTTTTGTAAATCTTAAATTTGACTGCTAAGTCCTGGCTTCTAGTCCTAGATTTCCCTGGCAAATTTAGATTCTCTTTGATGAACACCTGGGAAAATAATTTTCTTGCTACCTAACATTAAGAACACATACAAAGAATACCCCAGGAATAGACCCTACAGCCCCGAGTTACAAGCAATGAATGCATGGTTTCCTTTGCCTTTCTTTATTTCTGTTCTTTCAGAGAAAGAAGACATTGGCATTCACAGGAAGCTTGGCGCCATTGTATTTAACTCAAAAGGGATTGTAGAAGGCACATCTCATTCCTTGGAAATAATGACAAATTATGCAATTTTTGTTTTACTCAACTAGATTGAAAACGCCTGGGGAATAGCCAAACTGCCTGGCAGAGGGAGGTATTTGATGCTCCTGGCTTTGGAGTGGAAGGGACAGCATCGCTGTTTTAAACAGGTGTGGGCTCCTAAAGCTGAGCTACCCCAACCCCCAATATTTTTTTGAACAGGCACAGAGCCTGACCAACTTCAGAAGAACAAAGCCTCAATCTGCACTGAGGGGAGGGTGCTGGGCCCCTGTGAAGCAGGCAGAACAAGGCCTTGCTACCCTTTGAAGTGCTGGCATTTCTACTAATCACCTGGTAAAGTCTTAATTTAAAGATGAGCTCAGGGAAGTGGGTGGATCTCAAGTATATTTGACTTTCTTATCAAATTTGTCTAATTTTCATTTGGCTTATTAAAGTAGACAATGTCATATGTTTTAATTATGAACCCTGCCGTAGGGGAATGTAAAATATGCCCTTTAGTGCCTCTCTCTTTGGTGCATGGAGGTTCCCATTTTATTGCTGTGACCATGGAGTCTTCATGTTTGCATTACATTTTGTTCTGTGTGGGACACAGATATTAATTAACTCTTATGGGATAAACTAAGGGTGAGGTTACATGCTTATAAATGTTTAATTATATAATAATAATATCACTGTGAAATGGCATAAAAATAAAATCCTAGAAAATATGATGTTTTCCCCACATTGGCATATGTATTCCCTAAGGGAATTTACTTATATTAATCTACAAAGTCATGTTTTTAAAAGCTAATTTTTGACACATGTTGACTATGAGATGGAGGAACTGTATATATTCCCATGCTATTAAATAATAGAAATTTTAAAATTGAGTACATACATATAGTTTGAGAATACATACATACAAAATATAAGGAGTCAAAAATTTCCCAGTCTTCTTTCTGACATTAAATGAACTACAATAGAGGTAAGATAGTTCTGATGATGAAAGGATGTGCACTGTTTGTGAGAAATAAAGTCATCTGGAGCTCACCTGAATATTAGAACAAACTCAATGGATTTTGGAGTGAGATGATATCAATCTAATAGTGTTCTCTTAAAGGAGAACCTGCTTGGTTAGCATTTGCAAGGTTCTGGGTTTATTTCCTGAAAATGGCAACAATAACAGTAACATACATACATACACGCATGCACGTGCACACATACACACACACACACTCAGAAAGAGAGGGGGGAGGCAGAGAGAGACTTGTATGGGGTTTGAAGTTGGGATGGACTGAGTGTGCTTGGTTTTAAGGAGTTAAAAGCAAATTATGTAGAGTGGTGAACCAGTGGACTTCTGAGCGACATTTACCAGGCCACAAAAATTTTGAAATAATCTCTTTAAACTCCTTGCTGTCTGACATATCTCCTTGGGGTCCTACAATTAAAGCCAGTCCATTGTTTCATGATCTGTACTCCAAAATACCCATCACTTCTCCTTTGGAATTTGTTTCCAGTTGGAGAATTAGCAACACAGGCAACCTTTATTGACCTGACTTCAGTAATGCTGTATGTGAGCTCCACTAAGCTTGCTTATCTCTTGGAAATATACACCGCATCTGTATGTTGGAGCACATTGCTAGTGACGGCATCATGACTGGTTTGAGGACAGTGTGCTTCAGATTCCTCTGCATGTAAGTGCTCACCAAATTACATTCTAGAACAAAAATGAACTTCTCCAGAGCTGCAGCCGCACACAGGCCTGTATACAGAGATTATCAAGATGGAAGCTGGGAGTAGAAAGATGGGTGATAGTTAGCACAAAAACCTATTTAGGGAATTATTTATTATGCTGGTTTCTAGTTCCTGCTTATAGCATCTGTAATAAATAAACAGGCTCCAGGAGAAGCACGACTTAACAAGGAGTGGATGAGATTGAATGCTGTGACTCCAGCCCTGTACAAGAGGCACTGGCCCATTAAATGAATGTGTACAGCTACTTCTTAATGCTCGAACGAAGTAATCAATTTCTGAAAATACCAAATATTTTTAAAACAGCCATGTCTGACCTTATTCTCTAGTCATGCTGGATAAGTTCTTGCTGATTTGCCTACCTTGTTTTTAATCAATCCAATTTGACATTTTCAGTTTTTGGTTCTTTTCCTTGGCTACCTTGTACCTTTCTCTTCCCTTGCTGACATTAACTGGTTGACGTCTTAATGTTAGAGCCCCACAATGAAGCTTAATATTCGTATATTCGGGCTCCTCTCGTAATAGGAAAAGAAAATGTGAAGGCCCCATTGAGTGGTTAGAATACTCTCATGCTTCGGTGGGATGCGGTTTTTATCCAGTCCAGAAGAGAGTGCGTGAGGAGAGGACCCGTCAACCTGAAATATTCCATGCTCAGCTTTTGGAGAGAATGGAAGTCAGTGGGAAGGACTAAAATTATCCCATTCACTCCCTCTCTTTCCTTATGATTTCATATTTTAGTGTTCCCACTTCCTTTGCTGACACAAAAGAACTCAAGGAAAAGGATTCTATCTGGATTTTGTTATATACAATTGTATAGCCACTTGTTTGTTTATTGCTTTCCTTGTAGCAAAAACTGCATCTTCCTGGTTTCTCCTCTTTATTATTCTCCCCACTCTCTCTTCCCCCCTTTCCTGTGATCAATTTATTTTAAACATAATCACAGTCTAATATCTCTTATTCATTAGTAAATACTGATAATATAATGCTACCATTGAACTTTATGGGTGCTCATGACAAGGGAGGGAAAAGAAATTTTATTAAGATTAATTTAGGTTTTGAGAGATTTGAAGTGATGTCCCATTAAAAAATTATATGCTTTAGATAATGACAGAAATGAATTTGACAGATGAAAAGATGAGCATTCAGGGAAAAACTTGATCCTTAAGCAACAAGTGGATAGTTATTAAAAGTAACTATGATGATACTGGATATTCCAGATAAAGGGTTATCAGAGAGTGAACTAAGTAGAAATTATTTAATGTAGTAGACCCAGAGAGAAGGTACCACACTTTATCTCTCTGAACAAGTGTTGGAGACCATCAAGCTGCTCATACTAAGTATATCTAAGCCAATGACCTGGGGGATTTTAGTTGGTTTAATAGTACCAATAAAAAGAATAATTTTAACTAATAAGTATAGCCACCCAAATCTTTGCAGTATTCTAAACATAGTCCATATAAATAATTGGACAAATGAGGTAATGGAGCAGGTGGTAAGCTCTACTGTCATGGTTCAGAAACCACTGGGGACAGTGCGATGTCACACTGGATAAAAGCACTTGCCACCAAGCCAAATGACCTGAGAGTTTTATTCCTGAACTTACATAGGAGAAGAAAAACAGTTCTCACAAGATATCCTTGAGTACCCTAATCATATCTATGCCATGACATATAGACACACACACATATACATACATACACACACATACATACATAAACACATACACAAAAATAAATAAGTGTGTTTAAAATAACAAACTTAGCTCCTGGGGAAAATCTAGCAGCTGTGTATTCTGTTTTAAATATGTTTTTTAATTGAATAGGATATCACTTTTCTCATTCCAGCCCTTCCTAGCTGCCCTCCCTCAAATCCCCTCCATGCCCCCTCCCTAATTGACAGCCTCTTTTTCCTTACAATTGTTCTTTACATATGTCTGTGCATGAAGTAAAATATATGTAAATACAACCTGAGGTAATTGTTAACATTTTTAAAGTGTGTAAGAAATCAAAAGAAGAACATATTTTTTGATAGCCAAAACTATACGTAATCCAAATTTCAGTATAGTAGATGCCAGTTTATTAGGATGCTTCCTAACTCATCCCCTTTCCCTGTTGTGGCTTTAACGGTTCAATGGATGTCTAAAATAGCCACCTACCCAACATATAGAAACTTCTTTCAGCTTTTGATCTGTGAGCAATGAATCTAGGGAAATTGCATGGTGCATGTATTTAATCCAGCTGAGCTTGAGCAGGTATTGGCTGAACCAGGTCTAATGTTGCTGCTTACTACATCTGAAAATTCATTGTAAATATTTATCCATTTGTTCCCCTAATAAGCCACTATTACCTGAAGGAAACATAAAGAGCCCCTGAGCCATTTCTTGGTTCACAAAGACAGAAACCGCCAAAGGAGTACACAATCCAGTCTTTCCAAAGAGGTTTCAGGCAGCATCTGCTGGGACCAAAGATGTGTTTGAAGCCTTTGTTTAGGTAGCAGAATCATTTGGTTTAGACAAGAAAGATTCCTTGCCTAATGCTACAAATTTATCTTTATCTCTTGGGATGAATCACGAATTCTTGATTGTAGATTGACTATGAAATATGGTGAAGTATATTTCAGAGATTTAAGAGAGAGACTCACTGAACGCAGCTACAAGCGGTAGGTGAGGATACATATGAGTGGAGGCTGCCCGGCACTGGTGACACACGCTTTTAATCCCAGAACTCAGGAGACAGAGGAGGCAGATCTCTGTGAGATCAAGGCCAGCATGGTCTACAAAGTGAATTCCAGGACAGCTAGGGCTGTTACACAGAGAAACCCTGTCTCGAAAAAAAAAAAAAAATTAGAAAAGACTAGTGGCTCAGGGACAGAGAACTCTTATGTGTGTGATGTATGTAGTATGTATGGATGATTTTCCATGATGGTGAAGGAAGGAATGAGTGAGACATTGGTCTTGGGGTGTGCAGGGAGATAAGGGTGTCCTGTGGACTATTGGGAGGTCATTCAGCACATACAGAAGAATGTGATAGAATTATCTGTGCGAACCTGAGAAGACTGTGAGAGTTGGCCATAGGGTGGCTAGAAGTACCTTAGAAGGCAAGAGAGACTGAGTGTAAAATAAGGGGATTGTAGGGTGATTAGAAGAACAGTGATCTCTTACAGAACCATCAAAGGGATACAAACTCAAATCTCTCCTAAGCCTCTTTAAGTCTTAAACACCTTGCAAAGCTCAAGACTAGACCACACACCAAATAGCTGGGAAGAACGGAAATGTGTTTATGAAGAGCTCTGGTTAAGATGACCTTAATGCCTTGTTCTTTACTCTATGACTATTTTTTTAATATTCCACCTATAACAGCCATCTACAAAGTAGAATGATGTCAATTTGCCCAGTGCTCAGAGAGCTGCAGTCTCCATTCCATCTCTAATTAGTTACATTGTCATTTCTTGACACCCCCCTTATTCCTAGGCTGATCATATTTTGTTTTTCTACATCTCTCTTTATTCCTTCCTTCACCCGTTGCTAAGCACTCCCTTGTTGCTAAGTGGGATATGAGCACTTAATTTACTCCATTCTTTTTTCTCGTACCAGAATTTAGAAATCGCAGATCCTGTTTAATCAATGTGTAAATGCAAGGCTTTTGATGTATTTTTCCTAAGAGCAATATTTTGATCATTCTTAATGATACTTAATGAAGTCACTGCATGATTTCTGATTGTACCTAATTGAAGCTTGTGACTTGCATTTCAATATTATCATCTTACAGCTTGAGGTCTCTGAGATGAATTTTTTTTTCAGGGACCAAAATATTAGATGACTTGAAGAACTGATGTTTTATTTTAAATAAAAATGATTCCAAAATAGATGAATGTGCAGATGAATATATATGTATATATGAAATTAACTGGAGCTTGAAACAATTTGCCCAAAAGATGTTTCATATGCTTATCATAAGTCAGAGATCTATATAAGAAAGAAATTTAATGCTCACTTTAATCTTATGGCAAAATCTTAATTAAGGGCTTTAATGTATTTTAATTGTGATTTTATTATTGTGTGTATGCATGTATATGCATGTGTGTGGTGTGCACTTTCCACTCTGAGTTCCAGGGACTTTCTCAGCTTTTCAGGCTTGCATGTCAAGTGCTTCTCCGCACTGAACTATTGCACTGGCCTATGAACTTTAATATTAATAATGTTATGAAAGCTCCATGTTGAACCTAATGTGGAATACACCATTCAAAGAAAGGCTGACCCTCTCAAAAGGTATGGAGCATATATTTTTCTGGAAGTATCTTCTAGAGCATCAGTCTTAATGCTTAGTGGCGCAAAGCCAAAGGTTCAAAATTTTATCCAGAGACAAACTAATTCCCATTCTTTTTATTTTGTTTCCCCTTCATTTAAACATGCCCATCATGTGCTGCTTCCTCAGGGGTCTTTTCTCTGCTGCAACATAGTGGGTAGTAATGGCTTAATCAGATACAATAACCCCTGCTAATATGTTAACTAGTTAATATATGAACCCTCCTAGGATAACACATTAGCCTTGACCCAGATCAGAGGAAAAAAATAGAATGATAGCTCCAATAGAAGCCCTAAAGGAATGAAACTATTACAGCAACTTAACCCCATAGGAGGCCAATGGAGGAGTTACTTAAGGATGGCTGTTAACATCCGTGGTGTCATGTGGCAGTCTGTAAGGAGAGTCAGTAGTGAAAGTAAATAGTAATTGTAATGGTGAGAGAAATCAATCTCCCTAGTTACTTGTAAAACCCCTCAAGGTTTTTCATGAAAAATCATACGTGAAATTCCAAACATAAATGTCATTAAGTATCTTCACAAGAACTGAGAAGAGACCAAATTCAAAGTGAAGAAACTCTTTTATTATGTATATTATTTTCATGCCTTGGTACTTTCCTGGTAGGATAAATTTGCAAAGATAATTCTAATAAATTTTTTTATTGTTTTCAATGCTTTGAAAGGGTGCTAATGTTTCTTCTTGTTTTATAAATAAATAAAGTAGCTAAACAAGACCCATATGATATAAATTAAATGATTCCAAATTTAGCAGCTACCAAAACTGAGATTCATATGTGAGACTTTTTTTTTTTTTGCAATAGCCAACTATATTCAGAGCATCAAACCATTTATATTCTGACGGTTGAGCAAAGTCATATGTGTAAAGCAGCCGATCACAAGAGCCAGCTGCACCTGGGGGACAAGCCACATATGACAGAGAACCAGCACATATTTTCCACAGAGGAATATAAAGAAGTAACAGAAACCAGCTGTAATGAACAAACTAAAGTGGACTCACTCCTATTCTCTACACCTGGGAGGAACATCGAAACACATCCCAAGAACAATTCTGCTTTAAAGAGACAGAGATCGGAAGCCTTTTTCAGACTTTGCCTCGCATGACTCCATCCTTGGACTGTATTCCGACGAGGACGTGATCTAAATGATGTAGTTGAACTATTTCTTCACATTGACTTTGGTGCCTTCTCAGGTCTTGTGAAGATATCTAATGAAATTTATGTTTGGAATTTCATGTGTATTTTGCATTAGGATGTGGCTAAAAGCTATAGGGATCTGGGAGTAGAATGTGGTGGTTTGAATTAGAAGTATGTCATTGAGAGTGCGATGTCACTTAGCCCATTCTAAGGCAAGAGCCTTTTGAATTCCATATCTGTATATTCTCTTTATATGTGAGAATCTTCCACACTTCAATTATATTTAGACGTAACTAGCCTTACTATAATGAATGATATGAACCAAAGTGTAGTCACCAGCTACCATAAGCTACCATGAGATGTCTGTTGCATGAAACACTTTTTTTGTGTGTGTCTTCAACAGAACTGATATTTTTTTTTCTCTATAGCATGGTGAGGTTAGAGGTGGGGAGTAGGGAATATTAGGATTATAGTGTCTTGGTGATTTGGTTCATTCTACTGATATAGTTCTATATATGCTCTGTTTATTCCTGATTTCCCACAGTGTTTCTGAGAAGCAAGTGTGGAATATGGAATTTCTTCCAATAGTCCTGTACATCAATTAAGAATGTGTCCTAGTGCCACAGTTTCTGATATACTAGAAAGAATGCAACCCCTCCTTCAAGGACACTAAACCAAAGAGCCTCAATCGTGAGACACAGAAGGCAAGATATTGCTGAGACTTCTCTAGGGGGACCTCATCTGTAACTCCATTCTGACTTCACTTTGATTTGTCATCCATGTTGAGATTTTACTGCAAATTGCAATTCAACTATTCAAGTTTCCCACTGGTAGGCATTAGACGTGTGTGTGGCCTAGAGAATAACTATATAAAACATTATATAGGGACTTGGCATATAACCTACCATTAATTATGAAGCAAGCAACCCTATGCCAGGCAGAATGCATATTTAGAATGGGAAGACCAATATAGTCTAAGATATTTGTATATATCATCTTGTTTAATCATCTTAACAAACCTTTTATATGGGTACTATTGTTATTCTTTTTTTAACATTCTAATTTTACAAATACAAAAACTTACTCAAAGAAGTTAGCAAATGGTTCCACTCACCCTGGTGTGTCAAAGGCAAGATTTGCTTAGCTGTGTTGGACTTCAACCGTAACCTGCATTCCCTTTTCTTGACCTTAGGCACATGAATTGTTACTAATCACTAAAATTCAAGTGAGTATAAATAAATGAGCATATTTGCTTAACAATGCACAAAATATCCTATAAGGAAGTTGTGTGGCTTCTCTTAAAGTAGGATTGGGTGGTTAATTTCCCGAGTTTTGTATTTGAAGAATTTATTAATTGGTAGTTAGTTATTAGAAACAGTTCTCTTATATGCTGCCTTTATGTGTGTGTGTGTGTGTGTGTGTGTGTGCGTAATTTGCAGTTGAAGGGTACAAACAAAGAAAGCAGTTATTCTATATATTCATATATAACAAAAATAAGCAAACAAGCATGTTAAAAGTATCTTCCCTTAGAGAATACTAGAATAAGAGTCCACTGTTTACATGGAAAGGATCCAGGAGATTCAGGGTCCACAGACTGATGAATGAGTCTTGTCTACCAAGGATGGAGATTGGATCTTTATGTACAAAACAAACTATAAAAGACTAATGATAGGAAGAATGCCTGAACCATTTTAATGAATAAAGCTTTGAATGGATTCATCAAAATCTTAAAAATTTAAGTGTCTGCAATGGATGGTACTGGAAAGATAATACTTAATAAAAGACTCTTAAGGGAACTTGTGGTTGATTAGAAATTAGAAATATATAAATAAAATAAATAATTACCGATTAATAAATTTTTTAAGTCATTTTATTTGGAAAACATTAAACAGGAGTCAAAATCATCTAGATTTGGCTCCAAAGACAATTATCATAAGATTGTATTTAGCCACAAGGTACAAGATAGAGCATTTTGTACTAGGTTCATAGAAGAACACTAGAGGTTATATAACCACCACCAGCAGCATTTTAGAATAGATCAATGGCAATGGGTTTCTGATCCTACTGCACGCACTGGCTTTGTGGGAGCCTAGGCAGTTTGGATGCTCAACTTGCTAGACCTGGATAGAGGTGGGGGTTCCTTGGACTTCCCACAGGACAGGGAACCCTGATTGCTTTTCGGGCTGAGGAGGGGGG
>NC_022020.1:17257661-17265943 GCF_000317375.1 Microtus ochrogaster | reverse complement strand
ATGGGAGGCGGTGGCGGGGAGGAGACCGAAATCTTTAATAAATAAATAAAAAAAAAAGAAAATGAAATTGGCTGAAGCTGTGAGAACCGGGAAAAAAAAAGAATAGAACCTGGGTAGACTTCGAAGAAAAAATCTAAAGGAGAAAGCAATAGATCTGTTTTCCTCTTTGACACACATATCAAACTATATATGGAAAGCTAAATTGGTCTGAGATCACAGTCTAAGCATGATGGTGACAATATAAAAATAGTCACATGAGAAGAAAATTATTTTAAAGTTTGTGATAAATAAGTCATGGGAGCAACTAAATGCACCACTGATATTCAACATGCAGATGATTCCTAGTAAAGGGTACCATTTAGTGGGGGATAGAGAAGAGGAACTGGAATTGTTACGTACATCTCCTGAAAACCATCACAATTAGTAGACAGAAGCAAATTCTCCATGTAAATTCAGATCAGCACCATTCATGTTACTGGATTGGAGTCCATTTGACTATCTCCTGATAAATATTTAGTAAAGATCCCAGACTAGAATGACAGGTAGACATGGATGACCTAAGCCAGACCCACCTCTAGGTATTTATTTGATTTAGTTACTGTTTATGTTGTGATGAAACATCTTATTAAAATAACTTACCAAAAAAGGGCTATTTTACCTCTGAGTACAAGGTTCAGTCTGTCATGTCAGGGCTTTAACACCACAGCTGGAACTTTAAATAGCTGTCCACATCGTATCTGAAGTCAGAAGAAGCACAATGGAATTCATGCATTTGAGTGCTCTGCAGACTTTCCATGCTTTGTACAGTCCAAACTCCCTGTTGAAGGAAAAATGCCATTGAAAGTGGACTTTTACCCCCACCTCCTTAAGATAATTAAGATAATGTCTCATTGACATCATCAGAGAACCTTGTGATTCTAAATTTTGCTAAGTTAACATTATTATAATAGCATCATACAGGTAAGTACCTCAAACTCAAAGAAATAGAGTAATTCTATTGTTTAGTCACCAATCATGAGTGAAGTGTTATAATTCATGATCCATTGAAAAACTTTTTTTTTCAGAAAAACCCCTCTATCTTAAGATGTTCAAATATTTATTCATTCATAGGAACTTTCACAACAGATCAGTCACCCAACTTTGACTTTCTTCCTTTCTCCCTCTTTCAGCAAGGAGAAGGAATAGCAGAAGGTAATGTTCTCCAGCAAGCAGATTGGAGGAAAAACTGATGCCCAGCTAATCATTCTGTAGTCAAGTGGGCAGTCCCAGAAAACCTTCACTTTGTCTCATTTATACTGAATGGAGTTCAGTGTGAACCCTTGTGCATACCTATCCCAGTGGAGGTAGTGAGGCTGTGACTGATACAGAGAGGCATGTGGGGGGAAACTGGCTTATTTCCTCCAAATTTATGAGGCAGAAAGACAGTTATCACTAAGGAAATGGAATGCCACCCTTCTTAACTCTAAGCCCTTATATACTGCCACAGAGAAAAGAAAAAAAAAGGACAAAATAGCAATCTAAACTCCTGTAACTGCCAAATCGCCTTTCTTTCTTCCAGGATCTAAGTCACTTCCTTGAAGAAATTGATCATTGTTTGATGACCATAGAATTTCTCCCTAGCTATAAAACAGAATCTGCAGAGCTGGTGACAGGTTAAAAAAAATCAATCAATACTTCAGTCAATTTGCTGAGCACTGACTGGGTACCCAGTCATTTTGTTGGCATTCTGGAAGAATAGAAAAGAGGAAAGATTTGGCCTTTGGAGGGCTATATCTTAAGTTCAGACTAGATACCTGTCTGGAAATATTTCTAATGCTTTAAAATTGGCTGTTCTTTGCCTATGTCTATATAAGTGTAGGTATTAGATGTTTGTTTGTGTAGGTGGAAATATCAATTTAATGAAAGTCAAGCCACAACAGGCTACTTTTTATTAAATATTTGATGAATGATAACAGTTTATGGGTTTGTGTGAGTGACACTGATGGCCCTGGAAATCTATTTATCTCCTTGGCAGGAAGTTTCTTCCATTTTCTGTGAACATTTATAGATTTCAACACATTACAATCAATCAGTTGGTAATATACCAACATTGTGCCTCTCAGTAGTTATAATGGTGACTTTTGTAATGAGTCTACTGAATATAGCTGACTTGCTATCACCAGTACATGACCTAGACTCTGATGGGCATTGCCTACTCTATCCTGGAAGAAAACTGCTCACGGGAATGTCTTTTTGTCCTCTTTTCTTTCTTTTTTCTCCTCATGTGTTTATTTACAGTGTAGTTCTATGTAAATAATAGCTTTGGTGTACATGACAGGTGAGAGAGCGAGTGAATAGATGGTCCTGTCATTATTGTTGACAGTTCTAGGGACAATTCCCCTCAACAGTGAAAAGTAGAACTTTAGATGGTCCAATGAACAAAAATTGTGTGCCAAACTTAAAAGAAAAATGATGACAATATGAAGCATAACATTCCTGAAGCTAGTTTGTTAGGGTGTGTGTGAGAACTCACGACAAGATTGAGCTTGTGGGACATAGAGGTAGGTCTCCTGAAGCATTGTCCCCTGAGGACACCACAGGGCATTGTGACGTTGAGCAACTGTGGAACTTTTCTGAATTTCCTAAATTTGTATGTGTATGTGATCTGTTTCTTTATGCTTGTTTGTCTCTTTGTGTGCTTGTTAGCATGGGGTATATGTGTTTGTGTGGATATGGTTTTGTTGCTTGTAGCTATGTGTTTTGGTGATGGATTTTGTTAATTTTCAGATCCACTTCTGTTGTCTTATCATTTGTGTTGCTTTGTTTATTCTACAAGAAGTTATTTATCAAAACTTCATTGACTTTTTAAAAAGTGTGTCCTGTAAGGCATAAAGAATAGAAAAAGAGGGGGAAGAGTTACACTACTTACTTATTGATTAGCTAAAAATTTAGATCACTAAGTTAAATCCAAAAATCATAAAGTATTTAATCACAGCTATATTTATATTTATAATTCCAGATGGAGAGAAGGACCTTTGAAGAACCAAAGAGCACTTGACATAGTGGATTTTTGGATCAAACATTCACGGCTGTGGCTGAAATGCACAGCCTCTCCTCTTTTCTTCTCATACCCTCTATTTTCTTCCAGGAAACACTCTCCTGGTACTAACCATTTAGGCTTTCTCAGGGAAATTTGTAACAATATTTCAAACCTTAGCATATAAGAACAATTAGACTTTATCAAAAAGCTGAGGTTGTGACAGAGCACAATGGTTCACTGGAACTCAGATGAAGTCATGTAGTGACATAAACAGGTAATCATGTGTATCGTATCAACCCTTCCTAAAACAAGAATTACTTTTTGGCTAAAAACTTACACAAATAGCCAGGCGGTGGTGGCACACGCCTTTAATCCCAACACTCGGGAGGCAAAGGCAGGCGGATCTCTGGGAGTTTGAGGCCAGCCTGGTCTACAAGAGCTAGGGCCAGGACAGGCTCCAAAGCTACAGAGAAACACTGTCTCAAAAAACTAAAAAACAAAAAAACAAAACAAAAAAACTTACACAAATAAAATCAAGTTCCTCTTGAATTACAATCTCTCCTAGATCTCCTGAAATTCTAGTAAATGGAGGCTTCCAACTTCAAGAGCTCATATCACATGGTGGAGTTCCAAAAGTCCTGTTGGCCCAGTTGTTGTGCAAGCACACCAGTACTGCAACAGAACACATATTAGTGCCTCTTCCGGTGAGAATACATATTGAGGTTCCCATTGGCTAAAGGCTAATTGCAACTATCTCTCAGTACCTTTTGGCATTTTTAGAAATTGTCAACATATCAGTCATGTTCTTGATAGTTTATACAAACTTCCTTTCTCTTTATGGATAGTAGGTTCACCCAAATCCTCTATTATAGCAACATGTACAAAGTCAAATCAACAAAAGGCAGTGACAAACCTAGCAAACAAATATCAGAAGTCCCAATATGAATTAGTTTCTTTGTATCTTTGGCTTCTTCAAGAGAAACCCATAAGCAGAAGACCTAGCTTAAGTTGACAAACCCTAGTTGCTTCAACACTTGGCTCCTGCATTGCCAAGCTGTTCATGGAAGTTACACTTGGTTTGCTTCAATTTAGTGATCATAAAAGTTATCACATTCATCCATGATATTGCTCTAAAAAGCTCAGCACAGTGTCTAAAACCTTTCTAAAAGTTTTTGGTACTTGTAATTATGGTAGAAACTCATGCTTCTTTGTATATGATGAAAATCAAAATTATATATTTCTCTGTGACTATACTTAAGCCTTCTTTGTGAATGTCATAGTTAAATGGCTCTCCTGAGATGGACAAGTTGTTTTTTGGAGGCAAGTGAAGTGATTCTACTAAAATTGGGAATCCATTACTAAGTTTGCTAAATAGCTTTGTTGAAAAGATGGAAGTCAGTTAAATAGACAAGAGATAAGTTGACCAGTTAAGTACCACACTGCATGCTTATACTACTTTGATTTGATTAAAAGCAAAGTAAAATTTGATTTAAAAAGGACAAATTTATATTCTTGCTTAATAAATTATGCTATAAGTGTAACATGAGGTTGGACACCATTCTGTAACATGTGGGCCTGCTGCTTGTTGTCCCTGCAACCTGGCTATCTTATGCCCGAAATAATCACATAGAAATCTGTATTAATTAGATTACTGCTTGGCTCATTAGCTCTTATTGGCTAACTCTCACATCTTGATTAACCCATTTATATTAATCTGTGTTCACCATGAGGTTGTGGCTTGCCAGCATGAGTCTAACCAATGTCCATCTTGGGCAGGAGAAGCATGGTGTCTGCCAGACTTCCCTTCTTCCCAGCATTCTGTTTTGTCTACTCCACCCACCTAAGGGCTGCCCTATCAAAAGGCCAAGGCAGTCTCTTTATTCAACCAATGAAAGCAACATATAGACAAAAGACCCCCCACACCACTATAAGCAGTAGAGGTAAAAAGTCAGTAACATTAAGAAGATGCCTTACAATGGATGTTGTAGAAACTGTAGCATGACTGAAAAATCTAGGAACTTTTGAGAAAACATCTTCCCCTGAGCTGTCCTTGTCCCTTCAGGGAGAATCCTTCTGGAGATAAAAGGATTGGGTCTTGACTGAGATAAACCTGTCATGTAGTTGGCTCTATTAACACTACAGCTATTATAGATCCACAGAGAAGCTACGTCTGCCTTCGTTTTCGGAGAATTTAGGATTAAAACAAGGAGGCCCTTGTTTTTTATGGTGTCCACAGGCTTTGGCTGTTAGTTTGCTCTGATGACTTACAAAGAGAATATCAAGGGGAAGGTGTATCTTGCCATCCTCTCATTCTATTGTGCACAAATCGTCTCTTAAAGAATGTGGGTGGAGTAACAGTGAGCAGCATTATTATATCCTAGATATCAACTACCTAGTATTATTCTACTAATAAAATTTCTGAGACAATTGAGTAGAACTGAAGATAATAAACAGAATTCTCAAAGATTAAGTTGTCATTACCAGTGTTTATGAGATTTGTCTGAATGAAGTGATCAGGTTTCTGTAATGAAGGAATTCAAGCTAAAATACCCAGAAGGTGTTGGCGCAAAGCAAGCTGCACCAAGGAAGCAAGCACTAGCGACACATGTTTTTAGGGTTGGAGAAAAGAGTTGAGAAGGGTTTCTTGAAGCTTTTGTGATCACTATAGGCTAACCCAAGGGGGTAAATTATGCTTACTCAGCACGTAGAATACAGAACTGTAACTTATAAAATTTAGTCCAAAATAAAACCCTATGCCTAGGAAAACCTGTCTAGATGGGCTTTTTTTTGGGGGGGGGCGGTTAGCCTATACTAGTAGACAATTTAAATTTACCAAGTGAATCCCCTGTGATACAATGCAGAATTTTACCACATCAAGCAAGCATAGGAAACAAACACAGTAGTGGTAGCAATAGCTTTTGTAGTCATAGAAGTTGTCTCTGCTGTGTTGAATTCATTTGCCATTCCTGTTCTACCAACTCTGCAGTCCAAGTCTAGTGACAAGCTTCGATGACATCAGCATGATCTAGCATGGCATGCTGCACTTCTGCTTCACCTCACTTCATACGGTCAAGGTTGTCACCAGTAGCAGCTTAGCCACATGGAGGCATTTTGGAAGTTTGATTGGTTGAAAGTTTTTTGTCTATGCTTTGTTTTCTGAAAAAAAAAAAACATACTGGGATATTAGTATAATTCAGTGGTTAGAAGGTGGACAAGTCATCTTACATGCAAATATTGATTGCAGCCTCTACACAGATTTTCAATTCTTTGCAGTTGTTCATTTATCTAAGATGCTGCGATTTGGATGCATCCTCCAAACTTAAGTGTTCTCCTGTCCCATCTGAAACATAATCAGATGTGAGGCCTCTGGAAGGTGATACAAAGGTGTATGAATGAGGCCTCTTGAGAAATAAAAGATACTGAGAGTGGGAGAAATTGTCTGCCCCAGGGAAGAGCACACCAGTTGGTTAGCCAATGTTTGCCTCTGAAAGCATACATACAAGTAACATTATACAGACTGAGCAGACTACATTTAGAAATATACATATCTGTATTAGTATAATCTGTATATCTTCTGTATATGTATCTGTATCTATGTCTGTATATGTACGTGTATCTGTATATGTATCTGAAACTGTATATGCATCTGTACATGTATCTGTATCTATATCTCTATCTGTATATATGCATATAACAATATTTAATGAAAAATGAAACCAAGGTTTTGAAAGAGAGAAATTAGCAATATATGGGAGCATTTGGAGGAAGGGGATGGAAGACTAAAATGATGAAATTATTGTAATCTCAAAAAAATAAAGGAAGTAATTGAAACAAGGTGTGGTTATCATGGGAGCATGAATACCGCAGAAATTCCTGATAAAAGATCAGTTTGTTTTCTCTCTCCTTTTTCATCTTTCCTGTTTTTCTTCCTTCTACCTCACGCAAACAGCTGGGCTTCAGACTATTCTGTTTCCAGGGACATGAGGAAATCATGGCTTTTCTCTATAAATGTCTAAGTATAGGGTCTTTCCACCCAGCAACACAATGTAGACTAAGACTCAGATAAAGACAAACATTGGTGTTTTACATAAAGTACATTTTATGCTGTTTTTCTATTAATTCAATTCTCATAAATCAAAAGATGACCAGTTTTATTCACAACTTTGTTTTTCACTAAAAATAAATCAGATCAATGAAATTGTCTAGTACTTGACACAGTAATCCACAATGGGTTAATCTGATTTATAGTGGATTGGTGCATGGAGAACCTGATGTATAGGAGAAGATATCCAGCTGCAAAATATTTCTTTGTAAAATTTTCTGTATGCCTTTCAACACTAAAATGCAAACTCTCTCATTTTTATTTTATATTCTTTTCATTTTATCTAGCATTATAAAAGTCAGAATGTTACATTGCTTTTGAAAACAAACTATGTCAACAAGTTATATTTATGAATTCTACTTCGTAATACTGCATTAGAAGGTATATTAGCCTTCAGTAAAAGGTGTTAGGTATAAATAGACTATTTTGATACAGAATTTTGAACACAAATGAAGTAAAGAGTCCCTTGTTCTAGGTTCAAGCTTTCTATATACTTGTAATATCTAATTTCTCAGACTGGCTTTAGAAATATGTGATAAAAGGGACTGTAATGCTTGTCCCTAGGAAGAGTTTTTAATCAGACTTTGTAGAACACAGCTTCTCTGAGGATTTCTCATAAACAATTTCTTACTTGAATTCTATGCTATGTACAAATCATGTGCATTACTGTTTATAACCAGTGAACTCGCCATACCTATTTTGCTTTCTCCATTTCACTCCTTCACAATACAAATTGACTTCTAGATGTAATACCTTACTCCCTTTGCCACCCCCAGGGCCAGCTCTGTAGTGTCTCTCCAAGGCATTGCTGGAGAAAGGATAAGAAAGTATATGCTGATATTCTAACTTTTAGTAAGGCAGAAGAGAAGACCAGAAGGGAGAACATTTTAGGTCAGTTCTTCATTCAATAACCTTATAATTGCCAAAGACCAAGTCTTAAATTCTACTTCCTACAACTAAGAGGCTCCTGCAAAGGAAACAGATTCTTCAGGACTCTGAAAGATGAAGAAGAAGAAGAAGAAGAAGAAGAAGAAGAAGAAGAAGGAGAAGGAGAAGGAGAAGGAGAAGGAGAAGGAGAAGGAGAAGGAGAAGGAGAAGAAGAAGAAGAAGAAGAAGAAGAAGGAGAAGGAGAAGGAGAAGGAGAAGGAGAAGGAGAAGGAG
>NC_022020.1:17225584-17257561 GCF_000317375.1 Microtus ochrogaster | reverse complement strand
ATTGTATACATAATAAATAAATAAATAAATATTTTTTTAAAAAAAAAAGAAACTAGAGCTAATGGATCAAGCAGTGTTTTTTAATTAATACAGTTCTGTGTGATTATTTTGGGGCTGAGCAGCCAAGAACCAACAAGCTGCCTCCTCCTTACTACACATACCAAACCAACATGTTAACTGAGCTTGTACACACAGAACATGGACACACATATTAATCCCAATGGGTCTGGTTTACTGTGAAACATGCCATATGGGCTAAACAAGGCTACCCTGTGACCATGACCAAGACAGCAGAAACTTTTTCTATACTTCAGACCTCATCAAGTAAAGGCTGGAATAAGGCACACAGGGAATTTTAGTTACAATGTGTATGCACAGGAACTCATGGGGCATTGCTTCTGAGTCTTTATCACTCACTCCTATAACTTCTTACTGTCACTATATTTCTGGGCTTTTGCTTATTATTTGATCCTAATAACCATGAAGATGACATTACCTCCTACCAGATCATATCAAAAAGATAAGCCCTCAATAAAAATCCTTCTCTCTTTGTTGCTGACCAATTGTTGTCCTTTTCAGTCAATACTTGGATAAAGTAAATTCAACATCTAAATTATTTTCCTATTAGCCAATCAAAACTACTGCTAGCTACTATATTACTATTAGAATGTAAGGGGGGAAATCGTGGTGAAATTGATAAATAATTTTATATCCCCTTCCCCATAAAAGAAAAGCAAGAAAATGAGGAGTGGTCAATTAATTTTATTTTTTATAAAATTCATCTGTATTTTATGGGAAAAAAGGTTATTTATATTAACATCACTTTTCTACAAAAATGGTTTTTAAATTCACTTAAAGATAATAAAATATACAGATAATCTAATAGGGTATACTAGACAGTACTCAATATTTTTGTACAAGTTGGCATTATCAAAACCACCTGGAAACCAGAGAAACAGTTTAAGGAAGATTCCTGTTCTCTATAAGTCCTATGTCCTCAAGTTTGAGACTGGAAAGAGTCTCCAACTTCTAGCAGATTGTCCAAGGGAAACTGCTAGTGACAATGCTGGAACCACCATCACAGAGGGTGCAGAGCAAGTGCGTAATCTTCTGTAAAAATACGGTGGCCATTGGTTATCACGTTAAACTCAAAAAGGGGAGGAGGAGGAGGAGGAGGAGGAGGAGGAGGAGGAGGAGAAGGAGAAGAAGAAGAAGAAGAAGAAGAAGAAGAAGAAGAAGAAGAAGAAGAGGGGGGGGGAAGGAAGAGAAAAAGGAAGAAGGGGAGGAGGAGGAAGAAAAAGAAGGATAAAACACAAAACCATTGCTCACGAGCAAAATACACTACACATAGAAGCTTCACTCTGGTATTGACTTGGCTATATTTCCAACAGAGTTTTTTTTCTTTAATCTTTCAATCAGTGGCAGAATGGAAAAGGGGGAAGTGTGCAACTCTAGGAGATTGAGATATATCTTAGACTGTATAATATTAGCTGGTCTAATTTTCATAAACATCCCTTCCACAATCTGTCAGAGATGTTTCTCTTTCAAGCTCTATATATACTCTTACTAAAAATCAATATGAAGCTTGGCCAGGCCCAGCTGAGTTGCACCTTGTTTGCAGGCACAGCCCAGGCACTCTGTCAGGCAAAAGGCCCCACGTCACCATTATTACAATACAAGCCTCTTTAAAGCAGATACAGCTGCCAAGCCATGGATGCACATCACATAATGAAGACAAATGTGGCCTTGAAGCAAGTTCAAAGGGTGGAATTCATTTTGCATTGGAATGTTATTGCCTTCTAATTAGAGTGACATTTGGTCATTTTTGTTCTATCTGGACTCAGCACAGAGATGTGGAGTGAAAAACCCCTCTCTATCCAGCCCCATTCCTCCAAAACACACCAGTTTCTTGTGTTAGAAAGATGAGGATTCTTTTTGACAAGACTGGCTGTCAAACCTACTGATTTTTAGTTGTTTCTAGATAAAGGTGTCAGAAGTGAAGACAGTTTCCACTTTATACAGTTAAGATTAGCCTTTTGTAATGGGTTTTCCCCATTTCTGTCCATTTTCTGAGCAAACTTAGCAGTAAACAGCAGGTGATTATAGGTCTTGCTTTTCTTCCCTTAAGGAGTAGAGCTCTGGAGGTAAAGGTGATTCAATAGGTGCTTCCCTTTCCTCTTGAGAGCTCATGGGCAGGGCTGATGACTAACCACTTTTGTCAACTTGGAAATTCAAACTACAGCATGTAATTAGGTGTTAATAAATATTTAGAGCCTCCACACGCATGCAGAATTGTAATCTAACACTGATTCTGAGTCCCTATAAACTCATTATAACTTGAAAACATAGCAAATTGAAAATGTGTTTAAATCTATTATTTGTTGAAAATCATTACAGCAGCACAGTGCCCCACAGAGCATCTATGAAAACATGGTTCCTTGGAGCCTCTGCTTGGCACCAGGAGAGGGGATGCCACTGCCTATCACTGGCTGGGACACAGTAAAAATTAGCCTCAGGGACAGTTTCCACTGAGGACACACAGCTTTCGCAACACAATGATGTCAGAAAATCATAAACCAAAGGATGCTAAGCAGAGAAAGGCTACATTCTGTGATTGTTCAAAACCACTGGTTCTGCAGGGAAGGTCCTATACAGCCCTAGAATGCCTAACACCAGTCAAAGGAAGTGTACCACTGAGGGAAGGGTTGATTGTGTCTCGTGATTCTTGTGGCTGCAAATGTTGTCCCCCATAGTCCTTGCTTTCTCCCTCACAGCTTTCAGGTGCCAGGCTTTACCACTTCCAGGCACTTCCAGGTATTGACTGGGCGATTTTTCAGCAGACCTCTGCTCTATGAAGGCATGGGCAAACTCTCCTACCTCATGGACTTGATCATTGTCCACACTAAATAAGGGACCTCTCGCACCCTCTTTTCTCTCGCTGGTAAGTTGTTTTATCACATAAAATCAAACAAAAATGCAGTGTATGAGACAATAGCATGCAAATTGTTCATTGAATTAAATTTCCAAGTTCTTAAGCAATGATCTCCTCATTAGAGTTATTAGCATATTCATTATAGTTATTTTAAATATGTGATGTGTTCATGCCAACATCTCTGCCACATCTGCCTGGTTGTGATATATGTTCTCTCTTGAAACTGTGTTAGCAGTTTATTAATATAACCATAAGGTTTTCTTCAAAGTGAGAGGAGATGTGTGGGCTTGGTTATATGCTCTGAGAGGAATGGGCTTTCAGTGTTGTGATGGTCAGAGGAGCACTCCACATTCCTGTGTCTAAGACTCAATCCTTTACATCTGTTTGCTGGTTTTTTTTTTTTTTTCATTCTTCTGTTGTCCATCAAACCCTTTTGTGAGATGGGAGGTTGTCCAAGTTTTGTTTCTGCTGCTGGGATAAAAACAAACTGATGAAAAGCCAGCTGAAAGGCAAAAGGAGTTTCTTCTTGTTTACCCATTCCAGGTTATAGTCCATTGTTTTGGGGAAGTCAAGGTAGGAACTTCAGACCGCTAGTCACCTCACATCCATAGCTGGGAGGAGAACGAAACACATGTTTACAAGCTTACTTACTGGTTGATGCACAATTTCTCTTCTCTAATAAGTCTGTATCACCTGCCTAGAGAATGGTGCTCCCTAGAGTGGACTAGGTCTTCCAATATCAATTAATTTAATTAAGAAAATTCCAATGAATTCCTCACAGGAAGCAGGAGCTGTCTCTGACTTTATTACCTGCTTTGGGGAACATTCCTTCTTATAGGGCTGCCTTGTCCAGCCTTAATAGGAGAGGAAGCGCCTGTTCTTACTGCAACTGATAGCTTTAGGAGTCCGGCCCTTTTCCAAAAAGAAAGGAGGAGTGTGTGTGGGGGGGGGGTTGGAATAGGGGAAGTTGTAGGGGAGAGATTTAGAGGACAGGAGGGAGGGGAAATGGTGATTAGGCTAAAATAAATAAATAAATAATTTAATTTAAAAAAGAAAGAAAATCCCCAGGGACATGTTCACATTTCTTCACTGAGACTCTTTCCAAGTTACTGCAGGTTATGGCTGAATTACAGTTAAAACTGACCACCACATATGTCTGAGGAATAGCTTCTGGAAAAATCTTCATTTCCTTGACTCTAGAAAAGAATTTCACTTGAAGACCCCCATTAAAAAGAGAAGTGTGGTCCAGCTTATTTTCCAGCACCTCCCTTCTCCTCATGAGGACAGAATGAAAAGCTCTTTCTCCTCAGTCAGCACTGGCAACTCTTTCCTCAAGTGGGTCTTCCTACCCACTTCGGGCCTGTCTCCTTTGTCTGCTGAATCATCCGCAGATTTTCTATCGGATTAGGTTTTCTTCCCTACTCTGACTCCCAAGAAAGTGTCTACAGGTCTGAATTATGACTCCATACCTATTTGTGGTGTTGTGGGGTGATGTTCACCCCCCCACACACAAAGCAGTTTATTATAAGATATAAGAGGATTTGCTGGTTTATGTTCAGGTTTGGAAAATTTTGAGCTTCTTGCATATAAAAAAATCTTTTCAAATTATCATGTTGGTTTAATCCTATGAATTGTCTAGTGATTCTTAATGTTTTGCATATGACTATGCAATGTCTACAGAACCACAATAAGGAATTATTCTCCCTGCTAGAATACTTCAGCCCTAACCTCTGAGTTATGCAAAGTGTAACTGTAACTACCTGTGTTGGAGTAGAGGCAGTGCCTAGTGTGAACACTTATAAGATATGAGGGGTGCATCTTATTCACTGTCCTCCCACTGAGTATCTTTGACCAAGGCTTGTCTATGTACACCAGACCTCAACACCTCAGCACTGGCACATGTTAACTTGGATGGGGATCCCATCATTGAGGCTAATGTGAGAATATCACAAAGACACTTAGGTCCATGGGAAAAGGGGATTCATTACTTGTGAGGTTGTCAGGTTTTTGTCTTTCTTTCTTTCTTTCTTTCTTTCTTTCTTTCTTTCTTTCTTTCTTTCTTTCTTCCTTTTTTTTTTTTCTTTTAACAGAAGCTATACACATTGATTTTTGGTTCTTTCAGCGTTAAATTTCTAAATCAGTTAATTTGTGTGACATTAGAATGATTTGAGGTAATTATAATTAAATCTGTCAATAGTTCACAATGACTACTATTACAGATCTCCGGTCGTAACACATTACATATGACAATTTCACACTGCAGAATCATTTGTACCCACATGTTCCTTTTAAAGAGGGTAAGAATTCCTTTAATGTTAAGAATGTATTAATATTATTATGTTTTATGTATATGGGTATTTTTCCTGATTGTATGTGTGTGTCTGGTGAACTAAAAGGTGAAAAGAGAAAAATCCAGTTTCCTGGAACTCAAGTTACATAAAATTGTAAGACACCAAGGAAGGTTCTGGGATTTAAACCTGTAAGACTGGAAAAACAGCCATTGCTTTCACCATTTGACAGGGTTTTTGGCTGTGTTTTTCCATGTTGAGAGTCAAGCCATGATCCTGACTTAAATCAAAGGCTTAATTGCCTTTCATGTCTGCTTGACTATTACCTCATATTGAGGAAAAACCATGTTTTTAGATCATTAAATGAACTATTTGCCTTTTCTAAGTAGATAAACACTTATAAAATAGGTGAGATGAAGCAATAATTTCTTTTTGTACTACTAATTCATGATAAATTATTCCTAAGTAATTCAGGTAATAGATTATGTAAGCACAAAAAAGCCCATACAGCAAGATATTTATTTAGGAAAATCTTTGCATCAAAATACTAAATAGAGAAAATAACAGTTAGGTTCAGGATTATTTGTACACCCACATTCTTATTTAAAAGAATGGAGATCTTAAAAATATTTAATTATTATTATCAATGTTGTATTTCTTAGGTTTTGCTTGCATTCCTGGTGCTCAAGGAGGCCACAAAAGAGAATCCAGTTTTCTGAAACTCAAGTTACACACAATTGTCAGCTGCCAACATGGGTTCTGGGAACCAAACCTGTGAGCCCTTTGGGACAGCAGCCATTGTTGCTGTCCTTCTCTTCAGGCCATATTTATTTTTAAAATAGACACTACACTAAAATACCTATAAACAATGCCTCTAATAATGTGAGGAGCAGAAAGAATGGAAGGAAGAAATTTTTAATTCCTAAATTGTATTTTTAGTCATGTTTATTAAGTGGCAAAAAAAAAATACACTTTAGAAATAATACATCTACTGCCATTGTAAACTGAGTGACATGACCTGGAGACAGACGCTGGAATGTGGGTTTATATCCCCCTGCCTGCACAACACACATTCCTACGTTTCCCAAAATCAATGAATAAGTAGAACATTAGTGCTATGCAAATATGTGTCTGAAACAGGCTCTCCCTGGATCAGGCTGCCTTTGTTTGCAAGCAACCAGCATTGTAAACTGTGAAGTAATTCCCAAATTGAATTTTCTTGGTCCCCAAAAACATATTCTAGCTGCCCTGCTGGTGAGAGACCAGGGAAGCCACAGCAGACACCTCTTAGTTATTCATAAATTCTTTCTCCTAGAAAGAAAAAGAAAAAGTTGTTGTTTTAAACACAAGGGTAGAGATGAACCCCAGAGCCCAGAAACCATTTTCATGCAAAAACAGACAGCTCCTATACCAATAAAGACCTAGCAGGGAACTCAGCTTAGCAACATAAATACTCACATCTGGTATAAATAAACAAGAAACATTGTTTTACGATTAATGCCCAGCTCATGAATAAGCACACACAATGGAGACAGAAATATTTAATTCTGTGTTGTAGAACATAATTAGAAATTTATTAAACAAAGTCAGAACACAGCAGAGATTTCTCGACATGAAGAGGCCCTGGGTCCAAGCTGGGTGTGCTTGGGACTACTTTTGTCCAATATGAGACTTTTTTTTTTCTTTTGTAAATGATAATCAAGAAAAGCTGCATCTTCCATGTCTCATTACATAGCTCATGAGTAACTCCTGCACTCTCTTGTTTCTTCCTTCTGGGAGTTTAATGCAGTGTGATAAGATAAATGTCTGGTTTTTAATGACAATCACAACCTATTAGAAAGTCTCACCCTGTTTCTGATAACGCATGAGATTATGAAAGATGAAGACATGAAAAGTCCCATTACTCTTCCCTGTTCATGCACTTTACTTACTGTTGGTGTTCCCTTGTCTTGGACTTCTAAACAATGGCTAATTTTTATGAGTTTCTTTTTTATTTTACTTTGATTCTTTTGTATTGACAAAAATCTTTCCCACTTTTTATTATTTTCCTAATCTGAGAATTGTAGTTGTTCCATTAAAGTTCACTGTAGCTATCACCGAAGCCTGGAACTACCGTACAGAATAAGAAGAGCCAGGATGTATTGCCATTGTTCTTCAAGCTATAGTAGCAGAGCACACTCCAACGGAAGAGCTGAGGAGCCCCACCTAGATCCATGTGAGCATACAAGGTCGCTCGCAGGCACACAAAGATAGAGCCATTCCAGGAATCATGGGCTGATGTCCTTCTGAGTCTCATTTTGAAGGAATCCCTTAATCTGAATCAGAAAAAGATAGTACATTTATGCCAACTTGATTGGTAAGTTTTAAGAGTCAGCTAAGAAGAACTGAGAGAGAACAATGCACTAACAAAACAGATTGAAATGCAAGGATTCTTGGCTTTGCATTGTCATATTACAAAAAGCACAACAAGGAATTTTATCCTCAGGGTCAAAGAGAGCTGTCCTTGCTTTTTATGGGAATGACCCCTCCATCTGACTTACCTCTTTCTTAGCGACCGAAACGACACAGCTGCTGTATCTTTGAATTCTAACCTTTCTCTCCCATCCCCTGGCAGCCATTTAACTCTTCTTTGTTTTGAAAAGTAGCCACTTAACAGAGCATCTTCTTTACTGGCTATTTATTCTACTGACCTGTGGGGGAAGCTGGAATTGAGACAGCAAATACTCTCGCCTAACAGGCCTGTAATTGTGTTAGTCCTTTATGAGGCCATTGCTGTAATTACACCAAAGGTTGTTATCAATCCCACTGGAAGCCATCTCTCAGCAGATGCATGGAGGACGCGTTCCAGCTTGTGTCTCCCTCATCTGCCATTTTCATGTCTCTGTGTTCTTCCCTGTGTGTTAGAGGACACTCCAAGAAGGTACGAGGGCTGCATGATCCAAATGGAGAATGAATGATTTGACAAGAAGCCAGCCAGCACTTAGAGCGAGGCTTACTAACATCCAAACACTTCCCACACAACAAAGGTTACATCTAAACCTCATCGCCCTAGCATAGGAATTAGAGGAACAATCGTCTGATTATGATTTTAAAAAGAGCATTACATTCTATGTTCAGCCATAATTGGTATTTATGACAATTTATGTAAACAGTAATGAAGCCCGCGTGATTTTTGTGGGGAAATTGCATTATGACACCAATGATCATTACTGTTAATTTTCCTGAAGATGACGGCAATCAGAAGCAGAGTTTCATTGTAAATAGGTTAATTTAAAATTCAAACACTGCTGGTGCTTCAGAATGAGTTCACATTTGATTTCAGAAAGCTTTGGCTCAGGCCTTTTCCATGTCAAGTTAAAAATGTTTGAACGACTGACATATGTCAGTAGCTATGGCACTACTCCACAGTGTTGCTTTTGTATACATGAATACAAGCTGGATGTAAGAAAGTATCTAACGTAAGATACAATCTTTTAATTCTTTTTCCTATGGTTTATTTTAGGTGAGTTTGTGTTTCTATCTGTATAGAGGCTCAATTTGAACACAGAATGTAATGTGAGAACAATTTCTGTTGAGTTTAGAAGAGGGTATTGGAGCTGGAATCATGGGTGATCATGAGCTGACCAAAGTTGGTTCTAGGAACTGAACCCCAGTGGACTTAGCTCCTGAGCCATCTCTCTAGCTCCCCCACAATTCTTATTCTGTTGTGCTACAAAAAAAAGTTCAAAACTGATTTCAAATACAATCAGAAAATATAGTTATCACAAACTGATTTCTTAGCTTTGCTGTGTAAGTGAAGAGTGACATCTCAATGTAGTCCATTATTTCTAATGCATGTTTGAAAATTGCCTAATCAAAATTTCCACGAGAAGTAAAATCACAAAGGCATCTCTTTTTATTGACCTTGGATTTCTGACTGGTTATTGAATTAAATTGATATTCTGCCAGCATGTGTTTTGGGTCCAGCCCAATGAGTAATAATTTCTCTCTTTCTTTCTTTCTTCAAGATAACTTTCCTAGGATGTAGATCGATTCCTGCCAACTTGTCCAAGCAGAGTGAAAGTGTCTAATTTTCACCTTTTGACACTTTAAAATGTGGCACCAATTTTAATATTCTTATAGATCTGTCTTAACAACAAATGTCACAAGAACAAGACATTTAGAGAAGAGAAAAAAGAATCACTCTAAATTATCTTCTATAGCCCTCTCATTTTAAGTAACATGTAAGCAAATATATAATGTACTTTCATATCTCTGTAATAAGAAAACTGGAACTATCTAATTTACTAATTTCTACTAAGTAAAATCCACAAATGAAGATATTTTAGTACTGAGTGTGGAAGAGTATCACAACTTATATAAGTCAGGCCTGGCCTCCTGTCTTTAATAAGTCAGTAAAAAGAGCAAATTAGAAGTGGAAAGAGGAAAGAAGATAATTATTCAATGTGGCTACTTTGGCAGGAAAGAAAAGATCCCCTTTAGGGTCCTGAAGCGAGATAAAATTTCAATAGATAACCAAGCACAAGCACGTGTAAGCTGTCCTGCCCACCACTGGCCATCATGTTCTCATGCTCTAACATGTCTTTAGAGCTGTTATAAATCTCCTTCCCCGAGTCAAGATTCCCTGCTGGCTGCTGCCCTTTCTGTCTTCCAGATGATTCCTGGAAAATTCTCATTTCTCTTGTGCCTTTCCTTTCAATAATAATCCTGGTAGTCACATTAAGAAACATTGTTTCTCTTTAGAATATCTTTATTTCTGCCAGGCTGGTATAATGATTGTGAACCATCAGTTACCCAGGCTTGCCTCCTCCCTTCCTTCCTTCCTTCTTCCCTCTCCTTATCCCTCCCTCCCTCCCTCCCTCCCTCCCTTCCTTCCTTTCTCTGTCTGTCTGTCTTCTTAAGCCAATTTCTAGCAAATATGGCTACTGCTCAGAGATGTTTATTCTGATGACAAAAACATAAGTATATATCTAAAATGTATTTTAAGTTTGACAATAGTTAATTTGTACTAGTTTGATCACGAAAACATCATTACTTTAGACTTCTAGGACTATGCTTATCTGAGTTTGTAGTACATTTAATTAAAATGCTATTTTCAAAATACATGCCCAGAGTTTTTCATTTTTTTCCCAGGACCACTTATTGTAAAGACTAGGGATTGAAAAACATGTAATAGATAAGCAAACACCTGGGAGGCTGTAAAAATTGCTTTCAACATAGATGTTTATAAGCCCAAACTCATACAACTTTGTATTGAATATAATTTTAAACTTCAACAATTTCCAAAGATATTACACTTACGTGAAGAAAACAAAATATGTCTATATGTTAGGTAGTACACTTTGTACTCTCCCACAGGTTTTCATATTTCCCCTGAGAGAGGGATGAACAGATACTGAAAAGGCTGGTTCAGATGTTGCTGTTTCCCTTTCAATGTACTCATAATTTTGTTCTCTCATTTCAGTAACCCTTTTTAGCATGTTGGTTACTCTGACTCCAGTGCTGTGATGGAGAACATGAAACAAATCCTTAAAATAAGGAAAGGAATGGCTGAAGATGTTGTTCAGTGGCTCAAATTGTGAGGTTGAGGCCCAGCACTACAAAATCAAAATTGCCATGAAATAATGCTCTTGCACACCATAAAGATTTGTCACTCATATTGGTTTAATAAAAGACCGACTTATCCATAGTCATGTAGGAAGTATAGGCAGGGCAGGGCTACCAGACTAGGAGAATTCTAGGAAGAGGAAAGGCAGAGACACAGTTGTCAGTCAGTTGAAAGGAAGCAAGATAAGAATGCCTTACTAAGAAAAGGTATCAAGCAACATAGCAAAACATAGGTAAGAATTATGGGTTAATTTATATTGTAGGAGTTAGTTAATAATAAGCCTCAGCTAATAGACTAAACAGTTTATAATTAATATAAGTCTCTGTGTATTTATTTGAGACTGAATGTTGCAGGACCAGGTAGGATGGGAACTTCTGTCCACACAAAATAATAAAGAGAACAAGGGTGATTGTTAAATGTCCTAGGGATTCTAAAAGTACTCTTACTTCAATTGCTTGCCTGTAGGGTTCTCTTTTCTCTAGAAGTTTCTGTGGAAGTTGACTACATGAGAAACAAAGGTTGGGCATTTCTACAGAGTAAGTTTCCTTTCTTCCTGTTCCAATCTACTAGCAGCTGCCCACTACGGTGAGGCTCAACCCTAGGCTCCTGGAGGGTCATGTTTATTCCTCCTCCTTCAACCCACAGATGGAATAAGCCCTAAAATCACACAGGTTTGTTGGCCAAGAGGCAGCTGACTTCTTAATAAAAACCACTTCCTTGTACTTTCCAAACAAATAAAAAAAAATCAGAGTGTTTCAAATCTGTCCTGTTAATGAGAACTTAGTAAAATGGCCTTTATCACATGAAAATGCTACCACTGCATCATGGATTCTTTATGGAAAAGTCTTCCCCCCACCCAACAATAAATAAAATCGCTCATGCTACTCTCAACTTTCAAAACCTATGCCATACCTTGCACACCTGACAATGTGAAATAAATCTACTCAGGCTTGGTTTCATTAAAGTCAATCAAAAGTCCTTGAAATTTTAGCAGAAAGGAGAGTCTACCAAAGCTGGCTTGGTAAGTTGGTTTTTAATAAATGAGAAAGAAAAGAGGTGGGAGAAAAAGACAGGAAAGGAAAAGTCATGGACAAAATTAAACTGGCATTAGGATGCAAACAACAGTCAGATGGCAGGGCTTCCTGTGACTTCCTATGGCAAATGGACTGACTTTTCACTGTGTAATATGGCTTGGCTCTGACTCTCAGAATTAACATCAGTGTACCTTGTAGCGATTAATTTATATACCTTCTTATTTAAGACTACTTATCCTTAAGTGTACACCAAGTTTGTAACACTGTCCTTTGATCAAGGGAGAACTATTCCAGACAGTGTGAGCAGTCTACAGAAAAGAAAATGATGCTTTATCACACCACACTTAATTCAAAATAAAGCAAAAAAAATGAAAATGTGATAAACAAGAAAATAATAGGATGAACAAATAACTCCATCCATGTAAAATACATGGTTGTTGCCAAGAAGATTTCAATCCCTGTTCACAATGCTTTCGCTATATAGGTTGTACATAGCTGCATAGCTAGTCCATTCAAAGAATTATCATAAGGTTTTACTTCATCTATTGCATCCTAAAATGATTATCCTTTATTATCATAATGAATATTTAAATTACCATCTGAATATGACTGATGAATTAGACAAATATTAAAATGTTAGAGTTCAGGAGAGAAAATATAATCCACAGACGTGTGCCTTATCCTTTGTTCCTTAGTGGAATTGTTTTCCTGCATGGACATGGTGTGCAAACAGGATTGCTGGCATTTTCCAGTGACCCCCCCTACACAGTTGATGGGTTGGTGAGTCAGAGACCTAAATGCTGGGGTGGGAGTTGTTAACCAGTGTGCAGTTCTGTGTGCTCTGTCTTTGAGGGAAAGTGGATGGCAGAAGTGATTTACCGGTCAAGCTTTTGATTTGAGAATAGGCAGGAGAGGCCAATTCCATTTGTTAGTGTCCTTTTATCACTCATTGCTGATGAGAAGAAAGAAAGGAAATCATACTCAAAAGAATATTCTTTCACATCTGAGAGAAAAGGAAATATGAATGTAAAGATGATAGAGATTCAATTCTTTACTTTTAAGGGGCAAACTATGGAGGAAAAAAATGCAGGTATTGCTTTTTCTCTTTTGTAGCCTATTAAGAATGGCGCAGGAAACCACCTAAGGAAGATTGGGATGATGGGTCAACAGAACAGCTAGAGAGGTGACCAACAGCATTTCATTTCGCTGTGTGTTTTCTTGATGATGGCTGCCTTTCTCCTGGTGTTCTCATGTTTCTGGGGTCCTACACAATGAGTTCCATGTCCTTTTAAAAGGGGACAGAACCACCATGGTGTAAACTAATAAACAGCACAGTTGACGTTTCCCAGGCCTTGAAACACAGCAAATTGAGCTGTTGCTCTACTCAGACTCCTATGTCTCTGCCTTACAGAAAAAAGAAGTTATTTTTTGTCTTATTCTGACATTTGTGGATTAATTTTTAAAACATGCTTCTTCTTTGTGTATGTTATGCTGTACAAACTTGGAGTGAACTTGCATCATTTGCTAAATTCGATTATAAGTTTCACATTCTAGAAATGTCTAAAGTAAGTCTTTTGTTTAATTATTGATCCTAGAACATTGAACTTAAGTCTTTCAATAAATAAAATAAATAAGAAAATTAAATGACAAAGCAGTGATGAATTTTTACTTTAAATGCATTCTAGAATTTTCTGTAGGATCAACCTTATCAGGGAACCAACAACATGACAAAAATAGACAAGAAGTCTACTTCACCAATGCACAACTTTCAATTGCCATTGTGATTAATATCCACAATTCTATGCACACAGATATTCACTGACCTACACCAAAATCGCTAATATTCTTTGAAAACTGTAAGGGAAACACATCACGACTATGTGTGTTAATCAGGCTCACATTAAGATTATCCAAGCACCACAGTTCCTGTGATGTTGTCACATCAAATGTTAGAATGCAGACTCAAGAAAAGTGCTGTTATGATATTGATCTAATCAGAGGACTCTTCTTCCTAACGCTAATCATGTTTTTCCTCGAGTCAAATTCTCATGGATCTTAGAAATCCCCGTCAAAAAGTCCCATAACAACACCTGCTGCTTTCATGTTTCATGGAAATGCATACAACTTTGGTTTAAGGATTCTCCCTCTGGAGGCTGAGCAGTGGCTCTGTGGGTAAGAGCAATGCTTGCTCTTTCTAAGGACCCAGATTTGAATTTACTTCTCAGCTCCCTTGTGGAGCTCACAATCTCTGTGATGTCCCAGGAATTCTCATACCCCCTGTTGGCCTTTATGGGCGCTGTACAGCATGGTACACAAGAAGACATATGGGCAAAGATCCTAAGACTTAAAATATTACTAAAAATTAATTTTTCAAAAAGTATCTAGCTATTTTATATTTTCTCTTTTTTAGATTAAATTTCATAATGGCCAGTCTGTCCTGTCATGAGATGTGAGAGACTCAATGCTCTTTCCATTATACCCAGAGTAAAAAGAATGGTTGTATATTTCTTCCTTGCTGATGTCTACCTAAATCATGTGATCTCTTGTTGTCAATGCATAGAAGATTTGGGACCTACAGTACTTCTTTGTAGAAGCTTAGGAAAGCTTGGCATTATAGTCTTATTTCATTCTCCATGTGCCCAGTTATAAGCTAAGGGAAAATCGTGTAAAGTGCATACCTGTACCCACAATGACAACATATGAAAGCAAGCACTAAGTAGAAAGTGCTGGTATATACTCCTGAGCATTTGATTTTGCCTGAGTGCTGAAATATGACTCAGACTTTACTTATTTCTCTGTAAATTGACACCAGATTTACTTCCCTGCATTGCAATAAAATACCTGAAATGACACAGCATCACCCTCAGTATAAAGAACAAAATCAAGAATCGGTTACTGAAGATTGGGTTAACAAATGGAACAACTCTATTCAAATTGTCACCTGTGTTACGTTGAAAGGAAGATATGAATCTAATGAACGTGGCCTTCATCTATCTACTAGGAACAATTCTTCCTCATTTTTTTAACTTTTCTGCTCAGGGAGACTAAGTATCTTTTTATTCCTTTCTATAGGGACACGGGAAAGCAATGTGTAGGCAGGCCTCTGTGAAGATGACGAGGTTCTAACATCACGAATTGGGTGACCTAACTTATTTTTCATCTTTTATTATTTACTTCTTTTGTTTCATTTTCACTAGTAATTCAAAATCTTAGGACCAAATTTAGTGCAAATTTTGACTCTTTCAATAATTTTATCACCTCAAAAAAGTTATTATTCTTCCAGTCCATTTGCCTTCTGAGATTTCTTTGTGAACTTACTGACACTTTGGGAAACTACTGTGCAAGACTGAAATATCTAAAACCAGAGGCATGGACTGCCCTCTCTCAGCAATTGGTTCCCCAGCATGTGCCTATGAAAAGATGACTGGGAATTAGGGTGTAGCTTGTCTAACGCAAAGAACAGCTTTATTTGACTGGCTACACACAAGAGAAACAAGAATCTCCTAAGCAGGGGTACAATAAATGCTTTGCATGATATATATTATGAATCTAAAAGTTTAGGATTCCTCAAGTGTGCAAAGTGCTGGGTGTGTAGTTTTCAGGACATTGTCCTGTGAAAATGGGAAAATAGTGAACAGCTGCATGTGTGTGCATGTGTCTGATCACTCTGATTCTGGCATCCCTAGAACTGGGAGGCAAAACCATAGTTCCCTTGTGGAAAATTCTGATGGTTCTGACATTCAACATGTTCTATGTATATGTTTTCCTATGATATGTTTCTCACTCTCTATTTGTTTATTTTTCCAAATTCTTGTCCCATTTCTCTCTTAATTCAATAGTGATCATCTGAAGTGTTGTATGAGACTGCTTGTTCATTCCTTGTAACCGAGACCCGAATAATCACACAGAAACCATATTAATTACACTACTGGTTGACCAATGATTCTAATGTATTCCTAGATAGCTTTTATATTTTAAATTAGCCTATTTATATCAATCTGTGCATCACCACAAGGCTTTGGATTACCAATAAGATTCTAGCCTAGTGTCCACTTACTCTCTCTCTCTCTCTCTCTCTCTCTCTCTCTCTCTCTATATATATATATATATATATATATATATATATATATATATATATATATATAGATATATATATCTCCAAGCCTGTCTATATTCTTCCCTGGCATAAGCTAAAGCAACTCTCTTCATTATCTAGTAAAAGCAACACATATACAGAAGGACATCCCACATCATCTCCCCTTTTCAGTCTAAATAAAAGGAAGGTTTAACATAATAAAATTATATATAATAAAACAGATATCAAACAATTATTACAGTTACAATTTAGTGATGGAGGAAGGTCATTGGTAATAAACAAACTGCCTTGGCCCATTTTGATAGGCCATCCCTTAGGTGGGTGGAGTAGGCAGAACAGAATGCTGGGAGGAAGAGGAAGTGAGCTCAGACTCGATAGCTCTCCTCTCTGGGGCAGACACCTCAGACAGAGGCCATGTTCCCCTCCCCCGGGCAGACACACATGATGAAGCAAGCTGCCAGGTCAGACATGCTGAATCTTTCCCGTTAAGACCGGTACTACACAGTTTATTAGAGATGGGTTGATTGGGATATCAGAATTAGCCAGTAAGGGCTAGAGCTAATGGGCCAAGCAGTGTTTAAAAGAAAACAACTTGTGTGTTGTTATTTAGGGGCATAAGCTAGCCAGGTGGTTGGTGTGCTGGGGACGCAGCCCCACCGCTCCTATTACTACAATTTAGTATATTTGTATCTGAAAAATTTTATATCAAGTTTATTTTGTCATAACTCAGGAAGATTATAACTATTACTATGTGTCCTCAACACTTCAAAGACCCCAGAAGGATATAATATTATGTAAGTAAATAGAAAGTGCATTGTAAGCAACTTCCAAAACTCTAGAATTGACGGAGACGTCTTCCTGCCTGGATAGTCACCCAAAGTTCTTTTGTAACAGTGGGGAATCCATTTTCAGCCTACAGGCCCATAGTATCTGGTAGACTATTCCATAAAGCAGAAACTTTGAAGATCTGTTCTGCTTTGTAAAGGCAAAGACCATCAGTTGCTTTCTTCTGTAATCTGCAAAATGTCCAGCAATTTCTTTCATGAAACAAAAACCCTAAAGGGCTGTGTCACCTTCTTTTGGCAAGTTTAACAGTTACTTTTCTGGGAGTCATATATGTACAGTTCATACAGCATACCATCAACCAGTTCAGGCAAGAGCAATTTTCTGCCCAAATGGCTAGCCTTGTCACATTAAAGGCAAATTCCACAAGTTTCTTCAATGCCCATCATCCTCTTGGAGTAGTTGGTGCTGACAGAAGCAGACATGTCTCACTGTCAAGAAAATTCTAAGTTGTTAAAGTGATTTAAATGCAATATTCCATGGGCCTTTGAATTGTTGAAAACTATCTATCTAACTGAAATATATCTCTGTATATCTAAAAATATAACTAAAATAATTAAAAGTTTAATTATTGCAGATGACTATATATTAACCTGCTTTTCTTAATTCTATATTGTATTTTAAAGGAACTGCACAAACAATACCTTAAACATGAGGATATATAATAACAAAATCAACCTTCAAATGTATGAATACACAAAGATACATACCAATGCAAAGTATCCATCTCTATATCATATTTCCCTTATTTTTTAAAAAATTATTGACTGTGACCATTAACAGTTTATACCCAACCCATTTTAAATGAAAAGAAACATTCACAGACAATCATTTGGGAAATTTGGGAATAGTTTTCAAAAACAAAAATAGTTTTGTTGGGTGATGCATTTTTAGAATTCATGAAGAACTTTTGAGGGAGTTTTGTTCTATCAAAGCATATTAGTTTGGGAGGAGTCCATAGGTTCTCATCTTCTGTAAAAACAAAAGCTGAATCTCTTTTCCAAAGCTACATACCAAAATTTTGAAGTCAAGATATCTTTATGTTGGTTTACTTTAGCAGGTCCCAGAATCAAATGTCTCTCTGCAGTCAAAAATTCAAAGAAAAGACAATAATATGCATAATTCAGACTCCTTTTATATTTTCCATCTTTATGGAGCTTATTTTCTTTACTCTTTTAATCTATGACTTTCTGTATTATTTTATACTTATACTACTTTTACTGTCTCTTTAAATACTCCTGTTTTGCAGTCAACCTGCTTTGTTGATGTCTTATCTTATTGACATCCTGCCTTGCAGTCTTCCTATCCATAGACATCCTGCTCTCTCAAGCACATGGGATGTTCTTACCAGAGCAGGCTGGCTGCTGATCCGGAGAATTTTTTTTTTTTACTTTAAGCAAACAGGACGTTCCCCCGGGGGCATGCTAGCTGTGGGTTTTGAGGAGGGGGTCTGTAGGGTCTTTCATTTCCCCCTTTTTCTTTTTATTATTGAGTTAAATCAACAAAGCAGGTTGACTGCAAAACAGGATCTATAAGATAGGAACAGTCATGCCCCCCGCCTCATTCCGATAACCACGCTTTTGCTTCTGTAAACTTGCTTTTTGCTGACACCCCGCCGAATTCCGGATTGACTGATAACCACACTTTTGCTTCTGTAAAACTTGCTTTTTGCTCTTCCCTATAAAAAGCCCTCCCTCCAGTTGGCAGGGGCGGAAGTCCTCCGAAAAACTTTGCTGCCCACAGGTACCTGTGTTTACTCAATAAACCTCTTGCTAATTGCAAAAAAAAAAAACAAAAACAAGAAAAACAAAAAAAAACAAAAAAATAAATAAATACTCCTTTATTTTTTAAACTATTTATTTCTTTTTATAACTGTCTATACTCTTTTTTTCTCTTCCCCATGTCTTCCCCATTTTTAAACACACTATGACCCATTTAGAGGCTTATTTGTTCTGAAAATGTCTTTATTGCATATCTGTAATCATTTTCTAATGAGGAGTGCCTTTTTTTTTATTTGAATGCCAAGCAGGATCAATCCCATGACCCTGACTCTTGGCCCTGCCCCATCTGACATGGCAGAGGTATTTTTACCGCCATTGTGAACCATGCTCATGCCCCAATTCCAGGACTGCCCTAGCTCCAGAGATGCAATGGGTCTATGTCATCATTAAGCAATGTGTAGCATGCTGCCCACAAACACCATTTAAAGGCTCTGTAGTCAGGCTTCCCAAAAAAGCAGAAGTTATTTGTTCTGGCTAATTAGAAACCTGGCTCTTAAAGAAAATATGCCTCTTCTCACCACTGCCAGCAAACAGAACCTATCTGAAAAAAAAAAATTACAGCTACCAAGAACCTGTACTTGGCTTCTGTTTTATGGGTCTAGAAGCCCTCTTTTTTAAAAAAAAAATTTTTTTTTTTTTTTTTTTTAGATCTTATGTGGATCCATGTCCCAGATGGTGGCCACTATTTTGTAATAGGAGACTACATGTTTGCTTCCCAGCCTCTCAGACCCAAATAATCACATAAAAACTCTATTAATTACAACACTGTTTGGCCAATGATTCTAGCATATTCCTAACGAGTTTTTACATTTTAAATTAATCCATTTCTACCTATCAATCTCTTTATTGTCAAGAGACTGTGGCTTACCGGTAAGGTTCTGATCTGGCATCTTTCTCTTTCATCAGCTACATGGTATCTCTCTGACTCTGCCTACTCTCTCTCTATATATGTGTGTGTGTTCCAGCCTGGCTATATTTGCCCTGCCAGAGGCCAAAGGAGTTCTATTCATTAGCTAATAAAAGCAACAAATACACGGAAGGACATCCTACGTCGCTGAAGTGATAAAAATAGGATCTACATTTTGTCTAAAATTGACTGAGCCATTGACTTCCACTGAAAATACATTGAAGCTTGATTATTTTTTAGTTCTCTTTTATTTTATCACTTGAGTCTAAATGTCTGAGCTTTTCCTAATTTTTAAATTCCAAATTCCTTTTTTTCATCTTTAAATCTTTTTGAACCCATAAGGTTTTTCTAGAACCCTTTATGTTTAAAATAGCTATATAAAATGACAACCAAAAACAATCAAATCCACATTGTTCTCTGGCTCTATTTGACTACTCACGTTAGAGATACTGTGCACCCACCAATTTTTCAATGACAATTGTGCCAAATATTATCCAACTATACAGAATAAGCCTCTTTTTAAAAGTCTTATGATACATGATTCCTCTTTACTCACTATTTTTTAATGTCTGAGTGGCTAAGTCAGTGCTGCAATTCTTATTTCCTCTTACCCATGGCCTTGTCGATGTATATGTGTGCTTAAATACATAAATACTATATTACTTATGTATGTATATTTTATTTAGTACTTCATTTAAATGACTAAGTTGCCACATTTCCTAATTAATACTGACTATTATATCAAACAAACATAGAAAGTTACAGCAGCATTACATCATGAGTGTCAAGCTCAGTTATGCTTTGAGGGTGGCATTTTCTTGTTCAGAGATGAGGACCCACATTCATCTCCTTCCTGGTCCTGTTTCCAAGACATATGGACCTTGAGAATGATTGTTTTCATGTGTATTCAAATGACAAATATTCAGAGACAATACATGGTTTACCTATAAGAGGTAGGCTTTTTCTGGTCAGTCATGGAATTTATATTCAATGATTTTGCCTATTTTCCATTATCTACTTTTGTGAAATTCTAGAAACTCTAAGGGGATATGGAAAACAGGGTTATTCTAGTTACTGGTCTAGAAGAATTGAAGCTGCTAAGCTAATAGCTTCTCAGCTATTACAGTAACATCCTTGAACATATATTGATATGGCTTTAAGTATTTTCATAACTAGGTAATAAGGTCTATAAAGAGCAATTTTATGCCCATCTATGTAGTAATTGTGCTCGGTGCTTAGTATTCAATAAGATGCTTGTTAGAAATAAGTAAAATAATTAAAGAGATTGAATATGACCACACCAATTTAAATCAAAGGGTGGGGTTACAGTATATTTTTAGTTTCTCATTTTTATGTTATTCTAAAGACTAGAAAGGTTCATTGTTCTTGAGAAGGATATCCACATTGATTAAGAAGTTTCAGTGTCTAAAATTGTAAATGTAGTCAGATATACATGGGTATTCTGGAATATAGGAACATGAAGGCTAAGGATGTAGCTCAGTGGCATAGCATTTGTGTTGAATTTGAAAAGCCCTTCATTTGGTTTATTGCACAAAAAAAGAATACTTGTATATTTTAAAAAGTCACCCACTCTATTTGGAAGAGATTTAGTGTTCACCCTGTTCAGATTGTCACTCAAATCCTGCATTCTCTAGTATTTATAATGATGGTTTTTACCTGGATGCCTGAAGACCAGTCATAAAGAATGGGTACACACTCGTTTTTCTGCCCCAGTTTGCCTGGCAGATTTTACCAGTGAACACTTCCTTTTCATGCCAAGCCAATTTTATACGTCATTTGGGGGTTGTTTGTTTTTATAATCATGTAATATAGAAAGCTTGTAATCTGTAGTTTTTCTCTTTGTGACTATATGCATTCATAGTTCAAAATTGTTAAATCAAAATTACACAAATGAGCAATTCCTATATTCTAACCTGTGAACTGGGCCGAGTAATATGATGCCACCTGAGTCCTTTTGTCCATGCCAAGTAAGACACGTATCTGCCACTCCCTTGTAAATTGGTGCTGTATATGCTCCTTCTAACTGTTTGAGCTATCTGACTGACTGGGGCAGTATTTATGTTTAGGGAACTTTCAAGGTGGCCTGACAGTGTACAATGCCCACACAGTTCAGTTAGGTCTTCAGCTCATCAAGTAGCTATTATGCCCTTTTGTACTGCATATGAAGGAGAGTGCACAAAGTGAGATAATGCAAGGTAGAGAAGGACGGGAGAGAGGAAAGAATGACCATGGAGCCATTATTGACTTTAGACTCCTGCTCCTCCCTCCAGAAGTGTGATAACAGAATCGTGCCTCTGTCTACATGCTTGACATATTTGATTAGCACTTACTTGTTAATCTCTTATTTATAAGTTAGAAGTCAAATTTTATTATGGGTCTGTATACTTAGAGTAAGCTGCTCATAGGGTCTGAAAGCATTTGAGATTTCAGGCATTGTTGATTGCTCTTGCAATATGTTCTCTGCACATAAGGAGAGGCTACAGTAAGTAATTTTTGTACACCTGTAAGATGTTGGTTCATTGTGAATATTAAGAAAGCATGCCTCCAAAACAAATGCTACCCCGAGTGCCTGGTATAGCTAGATTTCTATGGAAACTTGTGTGTGTTTGTTATACTCCCATCACGAGCACAGAGCAGTGATATATTTCCACACTGGGAGAAGGATGATGGGGAGGTCTGGAAGACAGTTCCGACTGGAGGTTTTGCTGCAGTGCCTACAATTCTTTCTGACAAGGTCACCTTCAAGTGTGACATTAACAACTTGTTCTCAGTCTAATGACACATTTAGATTCGAGCGTACCTTGTACAGACTCCATTTTTCCCCCTCTGTTCATTGCCAGATAAGATGCTTGATAGTCATCTCCACAGTAACCTTTCAGAATTCATTTGGATGAATCAAAAAAACAAAATTCGAAATGAATTAAGAGTGATATTTTACATCATCAGAAAACAATTTAAATAGTCTATATGCATACGCTCTATGACATGTATGATTTTTGTATTTCATGGTTGAAAAAACCTATAAGATTGTTAGTTACTATTTCTATGATTCTGTGGGCAGAAACAAAGGAAGAGAAGTCACTACTATGCAGGTCCTCACAGTACCGTCTTCTTCCAGGACACTCAGTAGGTATGCTATGCTTGGTGACAATGCAATTGCAAACTGAAACTATTATTGAAATTTCTAATGCTTAAAATTGCACATCAGGAATTATTTTACTTTCTACTTTATTTCCTTTTGAAATCTTCTATTAAGGTTTTAAGAACATATAAACTAAAACCAAGGTCAATGATTTTAAAATTATTCTCTTTTTCAAACATGTGCAAAACTAAGCTATCAATATGATTGTATGTCTCTGTGTTTGTGTGTTTGATCCATCAGGTTCATTTTTAGGTCTTGCTTTTTTATTTTTTAGGGCAAGGTCTCTCACTGGACTGGAATTCATCAAATAAGCCAACTGACTGTCATGTAAGTCCCATGGGTTCTCATGTCCCCCGCTATTCAGTCAAGGGTTTATGTTCTCTTTTTTATAATTAATTTATTTATTTATTAAAGATTTCTGCCTCCTCCCCGCCACCGCCTCCCATTTCCCTCCCTCTCCTCCAATTAACTCCCCCTCCCTAGTCAGCCCAAAGAGCAATCAGGGACCACCCACCTCCATCCAGGTCTAGTAAGGTGAGCATCCAAATTGCCTAGGCTCCCACAAAGCCAGTATGTGCAGAAGGAACAAAACCCAGTGCCATTGTTCTTGAGTTCTCAGAAGTCCTCATTGTCCGCTATATTCAGTGAGTCTAGTTTTATTCCATGCTTTTTCAGACCCAGGCCACCTGGCCCAGGTGAGTTCCTGATAGAACATACCCATTGTCTCCATGTGTGGGTGTATCCCTCGCCGTCCTGAGTTCCTTGCTCCTACTCTCTCTCCTTCTGCTCCTGATTTGGACCTTGGGATTTCAGTCCAGTGCTCCAGTGTGGGTCTGTATCTCTGTCTCCTTTCATCGCCTGATGAAGGTTAACATCGAGGAGGATGCCTATATGTTTTTCTTTGGGTTCTCCTTATTTAGCTTCTCTAGGATCACGAATTATAGGCTCAATGTCCTTTATTTATGGCTAGAAACCAATTATGAGTGAGTACATCCCATGTTCCTCTTTTTGGGTCTGGCTTACCTCACTCAGGATAGTGTTTTCTATTTCCATCCATTTGCATGCAAAATTCAAGAAGTCCTTGTTTTTTACTGCTGAGTAGTACTCTAATATGTATGTATTCCATACTTTCTTCATCCATTCTTCCATTGAAGGACATCTAGGTTGTTTCCAGGTTCTGGCTATTACAAACAATGCTGCTATGAACATAGTTAAGCATATACTTTTGTTGTATGATAGGGTATCTCTTGGGTATATTCCCAAAAGTGGTATTGCTGGGTCCAGGGGTAGGTTGATCCGAATTTCCTGAGAAATTGCCACACTGCTTTCCAAAGTGGTTGCACTAGTTTGCACCAGCAATGGATGAGTGTACCCCTTACTCCACAACCTCTCAAAAATCAGTTGCCTTCCTATACACTAAGGATAAGGAAGCAGAGAGGGAACTCAGAGAAGCATCACCTTTCATGATAGCCACAAATAGCATAAAATATCTTGGGGTAACTCTGACCGAGGAAGTGAAAGATCTATTTGACAAGAACTTTAAGTCTTTGAAGAAAGAAATTGAAGAGGACACCAGAAAATGGAAGGATCTCCCTTACTCTTGGATTGGGAGGATCAACATAGTAAAAATGGCAATTCTACCAAAAGCAATCTATAGATTTAATGCAATCCCCATCAAAATCCCATCAAAATTCTTCACAGACATTGAGAAGACAATAATCAACTTTATGTGGAAAAACAAAAAACCCAGGATAGCCAAAACAATCTTATACAATAAAGGATCGTCTGGACACATTACCATCCCTGACTTCAAACTCTATTACAGAGCTACAGTATTGAAAACAGCTTGGTATTGGCATAAAAACAGAGAAGTCGACCAATGGAATCGAATAGAAGACCCTGACTTTAACCCACAAACCTATGAACACCTGATTTTTGATAAAGGAGCTAAAAGTATACAATGGAAAAAAGAGAGCATCTTCAACAAAGTGTGCTGGCAAAACTTGATGTTAATCTGTAGAAGATGAAAATAGATCCATATCTATCACCATGCACAAAACTCAAGTCCAAATGAATTAAAGACCTCAATATCAGTCTGAACACACTGAACCTGATAGAAGAGAAAGTGGGAAGTACTCTACAACACATGGGCACAGGAGACCACTTCCTACATATAACCCCAGCAGCACAGACATTAAGGACCTCATTGAATAAATGGGACCTCCTGAGACTGAGAAGCTTCTGTAAAGCAAAGGACACTGTCGCTAAGACACAAAGGCAACCTACTGACTGGGAGAAGATCTTCACCAACCCCGCAACTGACAAAGGTCTGATCTCAAAAATATATAAAGAACTCAAGAAACTAGACCGTAAAAAGCTAATCAACCCAATTATAAAATGGGGCACTGAGCTGAAGAGAGAATTCTCAACAGAAGAAGTTCAAATGGCCAAAAGACACTTAAGGTCATGCTCAACTTCCTTAACAATCAGGGAAATGCAAATCAAGACAACTTTAAGATACCATCTTACACCCGTCAGAATGGCTAAAATCAGAAACACCAATGATAGCCTTTGCTGGAGAGGTTGTCAGTCAAGTGTTTATGATAACTGACTTTTTCTGTAATTGAAAATATATATTTTTCTAATCATAAATATATCTTGAATATGATTTCCCCTATGTCCAGTCCATTCCTCCCAGTACTTCCCCATGATTTAAGAAAATGAACAGGCACCTAAGAAATAATATAATAATAGTAATGTAACATGATAAAACAAAAACTGTCAAAATAGGACAAAATAAGTGGAAAAAAAAACAGCAACACCCCCCTCCCAAAAAAAAAGCACAAGAAACAGTATATACAGACATATATACACTTATTCTCACATTCAGGAATCACAAAAAAATCCAAAACCAGAAACCACAATATATATTCAAAATTAGTAGAGAAAAGTAGGAAAACTAAAACTTTAAATTTAAAACTAAAGAAGCCACAGGTCACCTAATGAGAAAAGCTCCCTCTAAAAACACCATTGAGCTTGTTTTCTATTGGAGATCTACTCTTAAGAATAGTTTGTTTCCCCAGTGAGATTTCCTTGGGGAAAACAAACTTCTCATTTGTAAATGGTTATCATTTGAAAACCTGAGATTCTGGTGTGTTTAGACGGTGTTGTTTCCTTGATGTCTTCTATCCCTACTGGATCTTACCCTCTTCTTGCCTCGCCTTCTTCGGAGTTCCCTGAAATATAAAGGAATGGATTTAATGGAGACATCCTATTGAGGACTGAGGGGTCCCAGGTAACTCATGCTGTGTATTGTCTGGCTGTACATCTCATTTTGTTTCCATTTGCTTCAGGAGGAAGCTTCTCTGATGATGCCTGAGCAAGGCACTGATCTATGAGTACAGCAGAATATCATTAGGAGTCATGATATAGCTATATGCCTGCTGAAAAACAGCAGCATTTGGTTTTCACCTAAGTTTCTGGGCTATCTTGTCTCCTTTCTTGGATACCTGGGCAGTGTCTGCAATGGGTTCCATTTCATGGAGCAGAACTTAAATCAAATCACATATTTGCTGATTATTCCCACTGGCTTTGTGACACCATTACACTGGTGTATCTTGGCTTTACCATGTGGTTTCTGGGATGGAACTCAGGTCCTCATGTTTTCAGGGTAAGTTCTTTACTGAAGGAGTCATCTGTCAGCTCTTGCAGTGGGTGCTGTTGCTTCCTACTCTCTTAATTTCCAGACTTTATTTCTGTTAAAGAAGAGTTCCTACATAGGATCAAACTTTAACTCTGCAGTTTGTGGCTACAAGGAATTTTCAAAGAACTCTGCTCTGACAAACATGTTTTGCATGTTTTCCTTTGGTGAACTCTCAGAGTACACCCTGGCCTTGGGCACTTCATCCCTTCCTCAGAGTTCTACACGTGTGCGTGTGTTACAAACCTCTGGTGGATTTCCTTAGACAGCAGTTATGCCATAGCTTTAAAATAGCTTCTTTATAATAGTTTCTGTAATTCTGTGCTTTTAGGAAACATTCAGTGAAATCATGTTGAGTTGAGTCAGTTAGAAAAAAAACAAACAAATAGACAAAAAGAAATTCAATTTCTGATTGTGGAAAAGCAGAGTTTAGTGACAATAAGATTCTGTTAGTAGTAAGATGTTGCCTAAATCCATTTCATTTGCTTTTCCATTTACTGAAGATGTCTCCCAGCCTCCCCTGGTGTTCTCTGGTTAGTAAGGGTAGCATGACAGCAGAGAAGCACAGCAGATGAAAGCTGCTCTCATTATCATGTGCAAATGTCAACAGAGTTCATGTTTTTAAAAACACCTTTTAAAGTGAGAGTCGGCACTGGGCCATACTTCTTCACGCACCATCTGCCATGCCACCTTTGAAGTCCTAGGTATCCATACCCTTTGAAGTGACACAGTCATCGTTCTACACAAAAGATGCTGCTTCGTGCCGCACCAGTCAAGAGATGAAAGTAAGCTCCCCCCCCACCCCCAACCTGAAAAACTATCAGGCTTTTAATTAAAAAGCTACTATTCACCTTTGACAGAAAATTATCTTCTGACCATTTTCCTCCCAGAAATGTCTTTAGAACCCATACATGCACAACTTAGCGGCTTTATTTTAATTCAGTGTGGAAGTTTCAACTCTAAACATTGCTGTCAAGGATCACCATAACAGCATAGATGTATGAAAAGCAACAATAGCAAGACAACAACAAATAATCTGTAGAAGGGGCCAAGCTCATTTTTAACCAAATTTTATGATGCTTTATACTTTAATGATGTTTCTTCAAACTTCATTTTAACTAGGCTTGATTTGGTGTCCCATCATTGGTCTGCTACATCTAATGTAAACAATTAACGAAGACAGCTGAGTCAGTTCAGCTAAAATTGTACCACACTTGAAATTTGTTTACTGACCTTTAGCTAAACCCAGATAAGCGGTTTTCAAAGAAGTTTCTTAGCTTGGCTTCTCTCTGAAGTCTTCTATGTCTTCATTCTCCATTGTCTGCAAGTTGACAATCAATCCCCATTCACACTTTGTCCATTGGGAACCAGTTCCATTCATCCTATAGACTGTTCACACTGCGATCATTTCTAAGCACTAGTTTGATCAAGTTAATCACCATTGGTTCTGGCCTTTTACAAAAGTAAACAAATGTATTGTTTCTCATTGTAAACCAGAATGTGACTGGATGTCTACCATATATCCTGCCATACAGAAATTGAATACGAGGAAATCCATACCACTGAGCAATTGGCCTGGTGATGATCTGAATTAATGAACATAAATAAAACACACAGATAATGACAACAATATGGAAATATGGGACCTCACAGTATATTCTGAAAAGACATTAAAATGTTCTAATAGGGGTGATATTTGGATATACGAATCTGAAAAGCAAACTTAAAAACAAAAGAGAGATGACATTATTTAGGTAGAAACAAATTGATCAGCAGTTCAAGGCCACCCTTGGGTTTATAGTGAGTTTGAGGTTAACCTGAGCTATTAAACCCTATCTCAAAATTGAAAACAAACAAACAAGCAAAATGCATGAAACACTGGAATAAGGAAACTGAAAACATAAAGACAGCAGGAGAGTCCCATATGTCAGAGTAGTGTACCATGTCAAACTGCTGTGCCTAAGAGTCAGAATGTTATACCCAGATATCAGAATAGGGTATACCCTGGGGTTCCTCAAGCTGTGACCTTTAGACACAGTTAAAGGTAATTCAGCAATTCTTAAACCTATTGATTTTCAATCCATCATTTAAAAATTATAAGACACATTCCACATTAGTTTTATGCAAATAAAAGCTTCCCCCAAGCCACAAAATTCGTTGTTGTCTTAGATATAATGCAAAACATATAAAACAATTTGTTCCCAAGTTATCATGCACACAAAGAGCTTAGCATCTTTCAAAGACCAAATGATTAAGACTACTATTAAGGTAAAGATGATGTGTGGAAGCTTCCATATTTAAAGAAAGATGACCTGTGTACTATGTGGCAAAAATGGGGAACAAAAAAAATTAAAAGCAATATACTGGAAAAATCCCTGAAAGCATAGCCCTGAATGCACTACTGAGCTTACAAGAAAGCAAAATAAATCTCTGAAGAAAGATAAATTAAAAAACACATTCCCGCCAGGCGGTGGTGGCACATGCCTTTAATCCCAGCACTCAGGAGGCAGAGGCAGGCAGATCTCTGTGAGTTCGAGACCAGCCTGGTCTACAAGAGCCACAGAGAAACCCTGTCTCAAAAAAAAAAAAAAAAAAAAAAAAAAAGCAAATTCCCTAAGTCGATGCTTGTAAATGAAGCAAGAATAAATTGTAGATAAAAGATGGCAACTCAGGGTAATGACACCAGTGCTGTGTCCCAAAGGGAAAACCACACATCTATGATGACAAAATATGGAACTACAATCTGTCAAGTAATGAGTCAGTACAAGCCAACATCCTCTCCCAAAATAATCTCAGATAATTGCTATGCCTTGGATATCTATAGACTTCAGAAAAAATTAAAAAAAAATTCTTTAAAGTGTTCAGAAAAATCCCAATGAGCTATATAATCATAACCCCAAATTACGAAGGATTTTAGAGCAAACATTCCAGCCTAGCAGCCCTAATGGGCCAGCCATGCCTCTCCATAACTATACACTAAGTAAAATGAAGAACCATTAAAGACAACAAGAGGGGATTTAAGCAATGTGTTCGGAACAGGAACAGCTAGATAAAAGGGTCCAGTGGCTTGTGTTCATCTTCTAGATTCTGACATGAGCTATAGGTTTAAATAGATGAAGAACTGGTACAAAGGACATGAAGAATGTCTAATCAAACAGTCTTCATCAAGATGTGTTTGGTCTGATTACTGTCTTAATTCTGGCTCCAAAGAGTGACCCAAAGACATCCTATTGTTTGAGTAGACATGGTAAGTGCTTGTCAGACAATTTCTCCTGCTTAGGGCAGATCAATATAATCCAATCCCATCTTTATCTGGGGGTGTTCTATTCACAAGGTTCTATGCTTCTCGAGTTTCAAGATGACTTCAGGTTTAGAAAGTGACAATGACCTTTAGGTGGTGTGACACAATACATTGTCAAAGAGGATAGTAAGATGCCCTGGTTACTTTTTCCTCTGAGTCTTCTACCTTGATGGAGAACAGGATAGGTTTGGTACCACTGGTTTATAGACAGGCAATTCATGAATGGTTAACAAGCCTATGTGCAGAAGTAGGCAGTGACTTAAAAAAAAAAAAAACACCAAGGTGAAATGCAAGTGGAGATACCAGATTGGATCCTGCATTTCATTATTTTTTGGACGATGAAAAATCTTTTGAAAGGCAATTTCTAAATGCCTGTTTAATATCACTCAGCATATAAGGAAGCGAGTCACCAGCAGCAAGAGTCCATCTATACATAAATCAGAAAGAAATAACTGAAACTGTGAACCCTTCATCAACAGGGATTATTAGAAACTTAAAAATTAGTTTCATATGAAATGAAAAACCCCAAGCAATATTATTCCTATTAAACAGTGCTACAGTTGCAACTCTTAAAGCAAAAAAATAAGTAAAATGAGATATAAGAATTAACAAAAGGAAAATACAACCATGAATCAAAATAATATTACCTACATAAATGTTATACATGCTCTATAGAGAAAAATGGCATTAGTAAGAGAATGTAACATGATTCTTATCTAATTGATCAATTATATGATTTACCTATGATTTGATATACCAGCCACAGTGCAATTTAAAGACACTAATACGCAGGGCGGTGGTGGCGTATGCCTTTAATCCCAGCACTTGGGAGGCAGAGGCAGGCGGATCTCTGTGAGTTCGAGACCAGCCTGGTCTACAAGAGCTAGTTCCAGAACAGGCTCCAAAACCACAGAGAAACCCTGTCTCGAAAAACCACCAAAAAAAAAAAAAAAGACACTAATACCATTTGCTAATTAATTTCTTTTTCTGAGACAGGGTTGCTTTGTGTATCCTTAGTGTTATGGAACTCATTCTGAAGACCAGGCTGGCCTTAAACTCACAGAGGTCCATCTGTTTCTATTTGCCACGTGCTGGGATTAAAGGTGTTTACCACCACAGCTCAGCAAAATAATTTTTAAAAATAGAGCAGTATAGAAATTCATTGCTATAAGAAATGCATTGCCTTTGTACTGGAAATGTTTAATTTGATGCAAATTTGTTAAAGAATGCATAAGGTGATATAGCATATACCCAAGAAATATAAGACCAAATACATTCAACTCTCAAATTGGATAAACCATTCTAATACAATAGAAAAACTGAAGTTTCTGACATGCCTTTTTCAGCTATTTTTAATATGTGTAGGAAAACAAAGGTACATGCTTCATCTAGGAGCATCATAGTAAGACATAGTGACTACAGCCATTTGCTTATTTTCCAATAAAATGAAGAGTAGACACTAATAGAGGAGAACTGGAAGACTAGAAATAGACACACACAAGATAAGAATGCTGATTATGAGAGATAATATTACACACAATGGGCAAAAGAATGTTGAACTGACAGAGTGTAGATTGGTGTGGAACTTCATTGTTTTGACAAAATTTAATTATCTAGTAATGCAATATCATTGTTCCTTTATATTGTTGCCTGCCATGAAGCACTCTATTCAATACTAACTTGAAGAAAGAACAGGTTAATATTACCTTGCAGTTTTAGGTCACAGAGTTCTTTGAGCAAAGTCAGACAGGGACTGACAGCAGGAACAGAAGCAGTAAACACAGAGGGATGCTGCTTACTGATTTGTTCCTCAGCTCCTGGCCAGAGATGATCTTATACCGTACAAGTCCAGTAGGCTGGGCCCTCCTACAGCAGCAGCCGACAACCAAAGAACTGGCCCCATATACATACCTCTAGATAATCAGACCAAGTCAGTTCCCCAGTGGAGACTCCCTCAGATAACTCTGGATTGTCAGGTGAGCAAACCCCATCAGACATCACCTGCTTATACTTCCAGACACATTAAAATCGTGAATACATGAGTCAAAAATGACACACTTTGGAAAGTCATACAAGCATAGATTTATGACTTCTGAGTATGAAAGAATTTCTACAACTTAGTATACATTTCACAAAATAAAAATAAGATAATTGGCTGTTTATTAAATTAAGCAAGTACTATTTATCGGAAAATTTTCATTAAAAATGAAAACGCCATGAGATTTCAGTCCAGTGCTCCAATGTGGGTCTCTGTCTCTGTCTCCTTTCACCGCCTGATGAAGGTTAATATTCAGGAGGATGCCTATATGTTTTTCTTTGGGTTC
>NC_022020.1:17221133-17225419 GCF_000317375.1 Microtus ochrogaster | reverse complement strand
TAAATAAATAAATAAATAAATAAATAAATAAATAAATAAATAAATAAATATGAAAATGCCAAAACTGGTGGAAGGTGTTTCTGTGACCTGTAACTCATAGAACATCTGTGTTTATTTAGATATGGAAATAATTTGAGGGTGATATGAAGGGGAAAGGGGAATAATAGGTAGCAGGTTTAAGTAGACAGAGGGGATGAGGAGTTGGGTAGAGGAGGGATAGGTGAGAGGTACAAGTAACACTGAGAACATCTGAAAAGCTTCATGAAAGCCTACTAGCTCATAAGCTTACAAATATACATAAACCTGGTTTATACAGCAAGCTCCAGATATTCTTCATTCTATAGTGCACAGTGGCATTGCAGAAGTAGAAATCTATAAAGCAAACTATAGAAAAACAAAATAAAAATAAACACAAGATATTTAAACATAAGTATGCAAAACCAGGAAGACGGCCCCAGCAGAAAACTGAAAGTAAAGATTAAAGTTGGAAATATGTGGTTAAGGGACCAAGTTATACAATCCATCCTGTCAACAGGCTTTGCCAAAGGGGCAAGGTCTGTCACTGGTCGCAGATCTTTATTGTCTCCATTTAATTAAATTCAGAAGGCAGCCAAAAAGTTGGCTTTGTGTACAGCTTAGTGCTTGATTCTGAAGTGTACGGGTGTTTGATCCTCTGTCAGTGGTCTGTTGAGAGCCAGTTAGCACTGACTTTCTGATAAATAATTTCCCTTAAACCGGAAGATCAAAATAGCTTGTGGTAACATGGACATAACTTAATGCTTCAAGCAGATAATGACCTCCCATGGTCACTGGAAATCAGCATCAAGGCGAGCTAGACTCACTTCCTTTCAAGGCACAAGACTAGTTTTCAATCACAATGTCCAGTTTTGATTTCTTTAGTGCTATTAGAACAAAACAATTTAAGATAGGAAATGGAAAGTAAATAAACAAAATTAACAAGAGCCCAGTATTTTTGAACCTTCTGAGCAGATTTTGGTTTATATCTAAAAGTACTTCCAACTGATGATATCCTGCAAGCAAAAATAGAATTTAAAAATGCCTATATCTTGCAAGGGCTTTTGCGTTTACATATTTTCTGTTATGTTTGCAAATGGCCTTCATAATATACTTATATTAATAGTTTTTGACAGCCCTTTTCTTCCTTATCTAGTAATGGCATATTCTACTTAACATTTATTTGTTTGTGTGTGTATGTATATATACGTGTGTGTTTGTATACATGTGTGTGGACACATCAGGTCTACCTCAGCTGGCTTCTCCCTTGCACTCTACATCATTCTTTAAAACAGGGTTTTTCACTGAACCTGGAGCTAACTGATTGAGGTAGGCCTGCTAGTCATCCAAGGAGATCTGCCTCTTGCCCCCTTCCTATCACTAATATCACAGGCCTGCACTGCTGTGCCTGGCTTTTACATGTCTACTTGGTTGTTCCTGACCACTTAACCATGGAATAATCACAAAGAAATTATCTTATTTAAAACACTGCTTGGCCCATTAGATCTAGCTTCTTATTGGCTAAGTCTTACATCTGAATTTAACACATTTCTATTAATCTGTGTATGGGCAAGTGGCTGTAGCTTATCTGGTACAGTCCTGAACATCTGTGTCCGGTGAGGCTACATGGCTTCTCTCAGACTCCACCTACTTTCTCCCAGCATTCAGTTTAGTTTTACCCACCTAGTTCTGTTCCCCTATAGCTCTATTATAGGCTCAAATCAGTTCCTTTATTAACCAATGTTATTCACAGCATACAGAGGGAATGCTCAAATCATTGAGACAGAATTCACTGGCCTGTAGAGGAAATTCTCAAACTATCTAAGTAGAAAAAACAGTTGAAAAGTTCTTCATCCAAATTACTTTTATTTTGCCTCTCTTACTTTTGTTGTCTCTTGGATTTGGTGCAATGGCGTTAATTTTGTTTTTTTGTTTTTTTTGTTTTTTGAGACAGGGTTTCTCTGTGGCTTTGGAGCCTGTCCTGCCACTAGCTCTGTAGACCAGGCTGGTCTCGAACTCACAGAGATCCACCTGCCTCTGCCTCCCGAGTGCTGGGATTAAAGGCGTGTGCAACCATCGCCCGGCTCAATGGTGTTAATTTTGATGCATAGATACAGCCTCATCTAAAGTCTCCATGAAAAGCTGAGCACTTCACAGGAGCAGCCAAATGCTATGGGGCATTCTTCCTATGACACAGGCAGTCACTCTGCTGAAGGGCACTTTCATTGCAGTATCTGTACTTCATTCATGTTTTCCTTTGTTAATAGACACTAGGGAATTTGAAAATTATTGCTAAGTTTCTAATAATTGCAATGAAAATCCACCATTCACAATAATTTCATGTGAAGGAGGTAGTACTTTAAAACAAGAAATACTTATCTTCTATGAAAAGGTGCAATTAGCCAACTCTAACACTCATGTTTAATTGCACAACACTAAGAGGGGATTCATGCTGAATTGCTATATTCTTTACTCATGGATAGGTTTTAGTACATGCGTCCTTTCAATGTTCAGCCTGGTCCAGTGACCCATGGAGTCTTGATGAACCATAGGATTTAAACTTAACTTCCATAATCTAAATATCACACTCACACTGTATCTTACTTTTTTCTTTTATTTTCTGCCTCTGTTTTGATTTTTAAATACCCACATTTCAAATTTTCTTGGCATAATATACAATATACAAGATGTATTTTGATAATAAACTCTGCCATTATCCTTTCTTAGCCCTTTTGTGGCTTTCCTAGCCCCTTTGTCATAACAGGTTGACACAGGGCTTCTTCAACCAGTCTAAATTGGCCTTGACTCTGGCTGCTCCTCCTTAAGGGCAGAACAGGATGAGATCATGGCTTGGTATTTGCCCTCAAGCCCTGCTCCTGTCTTTCTCTTTTCTGTGCTTGTGATCCGTGGGCCTTTCCTGCCCTGACTCCCGGCACTGAATTGTCTCTATCAGAATCCCACGTTCACATCATCTGAGCACTCAGCGGCAGTTTAACTTCACTCCTCTTTTCCAATGGGAAGTTCCCCATCACCCCACTTTGTTGTTGCTGCTTTTGCTGTTTCTGTTCTTTTGTTTTTTCTTTGCTTCTTCTTTTCTTGTTTGAGACAAGGTCTCTCTGTGCAGCCTATGGAACCTAAGTCTCTCTGTGCAACCTGAACTCATCAGCTTGTTTTATTGCCTAGACTGATCTCAAATTCATGATCTTCTCGCCTCTGTGTCAGGAGTATTAGAACTGCAAGCAAGCCACCAGCACTCCTAAATTCATATTCTCTCTCTCTCTCTCTCTCTCTCTCTCTCTCTCTCTCTCTCTCTCTCTCTCTCTTCTTTCTCTCTCTCTTCTTTCCCTCCTCTGTCTCTTCTCTCTCTCTCTTTCAAGGTATTGAGAAATTTTCAAATTTATTATTTTAGATTCTGTTTTCCCCATCCTATTTGTACACTAAAGTATCCCTTTTCATATAAGTGGTGTTTTGTTTTTTTTTATTTCCAGCAGATATTTCAGAGGGATATTTGAATTGATTACTCTACCACATGATCAAAGTCACTGGAGAAATCCACAGCCAGTAAATATATCAGGGCCAGAAAATATTTGTGTTAAGTAGAGAAATCTCATTAAGTTCTGACTTCTGCATCATGTGTGCTTCAGAAGTCAGTGAGTGTGTCCCTATATTTCTCTGATACTGTTTTGACACAATGCTTCCGGAGAAGCCAGTTAGTTCTTCAATGCCTCTTTGATGATACCCATCTCCCTGATATGTGGCCTCTGATCTTTCACCCTTGAGTGCAGCTGAAAGCTAGAAGGATGGCTTGAGCTCTTGGGTGCCCTCAGTGGTTGATTTATTCTCTCATGATCATAGGGTGCTTGCATGGGACTGCTTTCATCAGAGGCTCCTCTGAACGTATTAGAAGCCAATTACTAATCGTAAACACAGCAAGGAAATTGCTTGGCTTTCCGTTCCTCCTTCTACTCATCCCATTTCTCCCCATTGCTTATAATTATTATTCTTTCCTTATCTCTATCCCAACCCATGGTAGGGGTTCATAACTAAAATGAATAAATTAAAAAAAAAAACTTGTCATTGTATTGAAGGGCAGAGGACCATAGAAGGGTGATAAGCACAAAACAAGCTGACTCTGAACCTTCAGTTCGACCACATCTCTGTGCAGCTAACTTTCCTAAGAGGTTGCCCACATCTGTAACTTTTCCTGCATATTAGGCTCTCTGTCACTGCCTTCACCTTTTCAATCTTAGTTTCTGTTGCTTATTTTTTTT
>NC_022020.1:17158080-17220833 GCF_000317375.1 Microtus ochrogaster | reverse complement strand
AAAACCCAGTGCCATTGTTCTTGACTTCTCAGCAGTCCTCATTGTCTGCTATGTTCAGTGAGTCCGGTTTTATCCCATGCTTTTTCAGACCCAGTCCAGCTGGCCTTGGTGAGTTCCCGAAAGAACATCCCCATTGTCAATCTTGCCTCCAATTAGCAGCAAAGAGCCACTCACTGTCTTCGAGTGGCTTCCATTTTATTCCCTTCTTAGGTGGTCAACATTATTTTCCCATATTTTAGTTTGTGATATAGATTTAGATTAAGGACCTTGTTAATTCAGACTCAATGAATAAGTGAAAGCCACATCAGCTCCCCTGGGCACGGCTGCCTTCAAAGTGTTCTAGACAGTATGAGTGGAGGGCTGTGGAGAGCGCAGAGCTCCCTGAGAACCCAGACACAGCTGTAGGATTTTCAAACACTGTGTGAGAACAGTGGGAGACAGCTTAGCTAAGGAGTGTCTTCATCTGGGGTCACTGACTCATTCTCCCCACAGATCAAATCACAAGGGGACTGTACTATTGCAGTGGGTGCCTGAAGTGTTCTGGGAACTTTAATGTGTGCAGGAAAGAGTGAAGGGCACAGACGCTTTCAGAAACCTGAGAACCACTGAAAGGAGACACTGGTAGCAACTTTCCCTAGTAGTGAGATAGGCTTTTATCAGAGACGTTTGTGTAGTAGCCAAACACACAAGTTTTGTGGACAGATCTTGATACACACTAGACAGTAAGGGCAAAGAGGTGTTTTGTGGCTTTGAAAATGCACATTATCCCTCTCATATCCACGCCTGCACTAATAAATATTCCAGCTATGGTAGGAAAGATACACAGTTGTTATTTAATGAGTTCTTAAGGCATATACCCAAATGCAGTACTCTAACACAATAGAACTCTGTCCTATATCAAATCATAGAGTCAAGATTAAATATGCATTTAATTGGCACTCAGGTACCATCCCATCCACATGCCTGGAATCTTACTACTTTGTTGTTTATAGGCTGGTTGCTAGCTTTGGGGAACTACATTTTTGCCTGGGGCTTATATCTAAAATATAAAAATCAAAACGAAACAAAAACAATAACAGAAACTACAAGTGTAAATAGGGGGATGAAATATCCTATGATCCCAGAAGCTTTTAATTAATTTATATTTTTTATTGAGCTATATTTTTTTGTCCACTCCCCTCTCTTCCCCCCCTTTTCTACCCTCTTTCATGATCTCCATGCTCCCAATTTACTCAGGAGATCATGTCTTTTTCTACTTTCCATGTAGATTAGATCTATATGTGTGTCTCTTATGGTTCTCTTTGCTGTCTAGGTTCTCTGGGATTGTGATTTGTAGTCGGGTTTTTCTTTGTTTTATGTCTAAAACCCACTTATGAGTGAATACATATTATATTTGTCTTTCTGGGTCTGGGTTACCTTACTCAATATGGTGTTCCCTAAGATGTCATTATTTTTTCCACTGTGTAGTACTCCATTGTGTAAATGTACCACGTCTTCGTTAACCATTCTTCAGCTGAGGAGTTTTAGGTTGTTTCTATGTTCTAGCTATCACAAACAGTGCTGCTATGAACATATCTGAGATCATGTTTTTGTTGTATGATTGAGCATTATTTGGGTATATACCCAAAAGCAGTATTGCAGAGTCTTGAGGTAGATTGTTTTCTAATGAATGATTTCTGAGAAACCATCAGACTGATTTCCAAACCTGCTGTACCAGCTTGCACTCCCACCAATAGTGGAGGAGTATTCCCTTTCCCCACATTCTCTCCAGTTTAACCTGTCATCAGCATTTTTTATCTTGGCCAGCCTTACAGATATAAAATAGAATCTCAGAGTTGTTTTGGTTTGAACTTCTCTGATGGTTAAGGATGTTGAGCATTTCCATAAGTGTATTTCAGCCATTTTAGATTCCTCTGTTGAGAGTTCTCTGTTTAGGTCTGCACACTATTTTTTATTGGATTATTTGTCTTTTAATAACCAATTTCTTGACTTCTTTGTTTGGAGATCAGTCCTGTGTCTGATGTGGGGTTTGTGAAGTCTCAATTCTGAGCATCTTTGCCCTAAATACAAGGACACCCTCATATGTAAAAGAAATATTACTAAAGCTGAAAGCACAGATTAAACCCCACACACTAATACTGGGAGACTTCAACACCCCACTCTCACTACTGGACAGGTTGGCCAGACAGAAATTTAGTAGAGAAATAAGGGAGTTAACAGTTGCTATGATTCAAATTGAATTAACAAACATCTATAGAACATTCCTTCCAAATATAAAAGAATATACTTTTATCTCAGCACATCATGGAACCTCAAAAATTGATAACGCAAACCTCAACAGATACAAAAAAAAAATGAAATAACCGCAGGTATCTTATTGGATCACCATGCTTCAACTGGAATTCAGCAGCTACACCAATTCCAGAAAGCCCACAAGTACATGCAAATTAAACAATGCTAAACTGTATCACCAATGGATCAAGAAAGAAATAAAGGAAGAAGTTAAAGACTTCATAAATTCAATGAAAATAATCACACAACATATGACATTATGTATGTATGTGTTTGTGTGTGTATGTGTGTATTAGACAGAAACAAAGATATGCAATCATCTGAGTTTGCTCCATCACATGCACACACATGCACACACACACACATGCATGCACAAACACACACGCACACACATGCAAGGAACTATAAATATGAAAAGAAATTAATAAATTAGTTGTAATATGCAGTTGATATATAGAGTGTGTAGTCATATACAAAATCAAAGAGAAAAATAGAAGCCAGAGTCCAATCTGAAATGAGTTTCAACTTGCTGTATTTGAGTCGCTCATGAAGGAAACAGTAGTGATTTCATGTGAAAAAGATAAACAATGGGGTTGATTCTCCTTATTAAGGTATGCGGGATGTTAGCCATTGTGTGTGGACTTGATAGGAATTCTTTGCAATGTATGCATAAGGGATGAATGTAAGGTGGTGGATATTTTTTTCTGTTTGTATGTCTACAAAGCAACCAATTCTTTGGGTTTACATGTGTTTGCGAGTGGTTCGATGAATAATGGTTTTATTACTATCTGTTAGAGAGAGTTCTTTGCCTTGTCCCCCGAAGGTGTGAGGGGGAGTTACAGAGGCTTCACTGCTGAATGCAGAGCATACTCTGTGGTTACTAGCAGAGACCTCCCTCCCTCCCTTTCTTTTTTTCTTGAGGCTTAAGGCAAGTTTGGAGGCCACTCTTTTCTCCTTTGCACTCTACTGGCTCATACAGCCTGAAGCTAGCTTGTTATAACCTACTTAGGAGGTGGGGAGCTGCTGCCCATCACTTCAGAATCAATGGCTGCAGATGGAAGCTGGGATTCAGTGCCTTCCGCCTGCAGGAACAAGCAGTTAATAGATTTTATTGTAATTATTTTAACTGCAAAAACTCAGAAGGAAACTTAAAGAAGATGCACAGTTTGCTAATCAAAATCACACAGTTGTACACAACAAAGGGCAGTGGAGTCTTTTGAAGGCATCTTTCTCAGAGCCTGGAGTAAAATTAATAATGATACAAATAATAAATCCATTCTTTGGGGGATTTGTTTGCATGAACCTCAAATGTCAGTTCGTCAGAATTTTGCTAAAGGTAAAAAAAATATTCAGCAAGTTGTCATCAAGGGAATAGCATGTTTTGTTTTCTTAGTTTCTTGGTTTATGAACCCATGAGTCTGTTTCCCTCCCTCCCTCCCCCAGCTCTCTCTCTGAGTGTGTGTGTGAGCGCACACACACACACATGCGCGTGCATATATATAGTCAAACCTTTTCTTATTTTTTAAGAAAAGGTATAATGCTTAAATGTTGTAAAATACCAAGTGCTCATATCTCTACTCAAAAAAAGAAAATTCCTAAGTTCTGTTTTATTTTGTCAAACATATAATATGCATGACCTTGATCTTGTATAAATTCAGACTCGTAGTCCTGACAGAGGTGACCATTTGCTTTCTTTTAGTATGTATTTCTTATATTTATCTGCTTTAGTTTGATAATTACACAACACCTCCCACCTCCTGTGGTTTCTAATGAGAATAAAGGAAAAGCCTTGTAAGTACTCATAAAAATAAGTAATAGAAATGTCTAAATATATCCCTTTAGGATTAGTAGGTAGTCTTCCTTATGGAATAAAAATCGGGCAGGCCATGGAGCTTTAAATTCATTTTTGTTTTTATGAATTACCCTCTTCAAATCGTGAGCCACAGTTGTAGAAATCATTCCAACTGTCTTGTACTCAAAGTCTATCCTCCGAGATGGGGAACGAAAATGTCAGATGTTTGTTATGTTGCTTAGCTTAGACATTTGAATAGTTGGCTTCCATTCGGTCATGCTGTTTGGGGAGGTCAAGTAGGTTTGACCTTGATGAAGGAAGTACATGTTTCTGGCCATGTTTTGATAGTATAGATTTGCCCTCTTTCCAGTTCCTCCTCTAGTTTACTGCTCTTGCCACCATGCCTGACCCTTGCTGATATGATTCCCTGTATGTTGTATCTATCCACCTGGAACCCGAAGCCAAAATGAACTCTTTCTTCTCTAAACTGCCTTTGTCACAATGTTTCCTCATTGTAACAGAAGTTGCTTTCCCAGCGCTCTTTTCAGCTATAGGGCATTGTGTGCCTATTGGGGTCATGACATGGAAGAATCTTAGATGGAAACTTTGGAGAAAATTAATTTCTCTTAGTGAATATGAAGAAACACTTCTCCTGCGAATTTTTGGAATGTAAGTGATCATCAGAAAGTTACTCATAGGGTTTGGTTTAGGTTGGCAGCTGTGGGGAAGTTACTAGGTCCTGAGCGCTCTGACCAAAACCAACAGATTAGTACTTAGTGGAGCCCAAACTGAGAAATTTTATTGAGAGATGGTTAAAATTGGGAGAAGTTGTCTAGATAGAGGAAATCAGTCCCAATGGTGTCTGTTCCTCTTTTTCTCCCTGCTTCCTCATTGCTAGAAGACAGAGAGCTCTGCTCCACTGTCCCCTTCATTGGAGCTGTTCTGCTTCATCAGAGCCCAGGATAAAATAAGCAGCAAGCCATAAACTGTAATCTCTGAAACCATGAACCAAAGCAAATATTACTTCCTTTGAATTGTTATTGTAGGATACTTATTATGGAGTCAGGTACACGGGCAAACATCTCTCCAGTGCTGTTCTTTTGAAAAATTAGCATGGGATTATTGTAGATTATTTTAGCTAGCCAACTATTTAGTGACCAAGAGAAGATGACACCCATTCATGTACTGGTCATGTCACAATGAGAACATGGGCAGAAGCTGAGCAACTTCACTGTTGAGGATGAAAACGAAGACTTGGGTACACCTCTATCCAGGCTATCTTGTTGAAAATCCTGCCAGAATAATGCCTTCCATTCTGTCTCAAAATTTCACAACTTATAAGTACTCTAAGAACATAGTTTTAATAGCTATCAGTCAAAATACACTAGTGCATATTCTGGATAATAATATCATTCAATTAAAATTTTAATTGAATTTACATAAAGTTAATGACTGTGTACTGAATAAAATGATTATTTTTTGGCATTTTAAGATGATAATATGACATTTTTTCTCTTGTACTGTTTTTGAATTTAAGGTTATGTCAGCTATTTTCTAATCAATACACCTAAACAAATACTGGGAAAGAAAAATCAACGAACATTAAAACTAGTACTGCTTGCCATAATTTAAGTATTAAGTGTGCCATGATTACTACCCAGTCTCCCTCTCATTTGTGTATGAGAGAGAGAAGGCAGTGCTCATTGAAAGACCCAACTATGATTTTACTGGATAATACAAGGTGATTCTTTACTCCATCTTTCAACGTCTTGACAACTCAATTAGTTTCCTCCTAACAGTGAATAAAGAAGCCCATGTATGGGCAGACCAAGATAATAATATAATACTATGGTTCAATAAAATTCCTCATAGAAATATTTTTTCTCCTGCTTTTGGAGAAAATGTATTATAGTAAAAATTGAATATATTACTCTTTAAATCCCAGTAGATACTGTTTTATTGAAAGTATCCATTAGGTTTTTAAAGTGTAGCTTTGAATCTGTAATAAGTTACATTATATAATGCATTTAAATTTTACATTGCTAAGAAAAACTTATACAAAGTCTCTTCCTTGACAAACAGAGCCCTTCACTAATACAGCTGAATTGGGGAAACCTTTTCCATATCAGACAGTTCCTAAGTTAGGCTTCCTTTCAGACAAACAACACAGCCTAGGGATGGGAGTGGGAACAGAGAACTCATATGCTTTTTGATTCATACTTTACAGATAAAAGGTTTTCTTAAAATAGCAGTAGTTATCAGAAGGAAAGAAAATGTGCACAATTCATAAAATGTTTAGCTTATAAGAACAAGGTCCTGATGTTGATCCTCAGTACCCACATGAGAAACAAAGAGCTGGATAAAGTGGTGCACAATTGGAATCCAAGCTCTGAGCTGGTGAAAGACGATCCTAGTGCTTTCTCATTGAATATTGTAAGCAAGACTAAATAAAGTCAAGACGCAGAGAAAGTAACCAGTTGGCAGGAAGTGAACACATGGGATTATTAAGAAAAAAAACATAGAGAGTAAGAGGGCATCAGGAGGGTGTACAGGAAGTAGAAGGGAGGGACTTATAGATTGAGAAATCTGGTTTGAGACAGCTTAAGGGAAGGAGGTTACTGGGACATTGGCCGAGAAGTAAGGCCATTTTGGTGCTTTTTATGACTTTCTGAGCTAGCAGGCTTTCACCCCAGCATCTGGTTCTTGAATCTTTATTGGTTAAATCAAACGTTTGAGATTTTGTTAAAACAAAAGAGAGGCAGTGTAGATAGATTTCCCTAGAAAAGAGAAATTGATAGCTATTGATGGATGTTGTAAATATGTTACTGGAGCAGGAAGATAAATGAAACAGGAGAGAGATGAGGGAAATTAGGGAGGAAAAAAGGTGAAAGATAAAATTAAGAGCAATTTGAGGTGTAGTATGGAAACACAATAAGGAAAAGCCTACTAAAGTTTATACATATATACAAAATAACAGAGAGAAACAGACTGTGGGGTGGGGTGGAGTACTGAACAACAACTGGCAAACCTATGATACAGCTACCACATCCAAGGTTCAGAGAACATCACCAAACAGGGAACAGAAAGAATGTAATAACCAGAAGATCAAGGTTTCTGCTATAAGCATCTTCTAGAAAAGACATAGAAGCTGAACTCATGAAATCACAATACTATGGCTGGTTAAACAAGACATTCATAGTAACAATATCATTTGAACTCCCAAAGCAGATGGAAGTTTATTAGACCAGCCACCCACAGGAAAAGCACTATAAACAACTGAATGTTGAGAAGAGATAACCAGTCATCACTAGAGACAAGATAGATTATCCAAATCCAAGTGACCAGCCCTAATCTTATATGCTTGTGAAGAATATTGAATGGATTCAGAGGGATACACACACACACACACACACGCACACACGCACGCACGCACACACACACACACACACGCACACACGCACGCACGCACGCACACACACACACACACACACATATATATATATATATGATAGATAGATACATCATATATAGTTCTTGTCTTTAAATTCTCAAAATAAAAATTACAAAGATGTTGTTGAGGCAAACCTGTTCAGTTGTTTGTGTTTCCAAGCTCCCCTTTTTTTCTATTAAGAGAATACCCATTTTGAACTATCTGCTACAATGTTGAAGACATTGTTCTCAATACCTCAGCATAAAATGATTAATTTTTATTATATATATATATATATATATATATATATATATATATATATATATTCCTTAGGATTATATTATATAATTCCTTAGGATTCTCCCTTTTTATGATTAGCTTCAACAAACATTAAAAAATATTGTATATGGTATAAGAAAGGGAATGACACACATATTTGCATGGATTTTGTCTAAGGATATGTATTATTTCACCCCTACTTGATAAAATATTCTCATTAAGCATTGGGCTGCATCCACATGTCCAATAACGTAGCAAGTGACTGCAAGACAACAGTATTTGGCTCTCACGCTTTCGAAGAAAGTGACTCCTCCTTGTTCTTCTGCAGAAGACAGATGTCAGGCCAATGGTTTTGATGCAAATATTTTGGAGAAAGGAGGAGGAATGGTTCGGTAGGGAGCTATTTCCTGATGAAAGACTCCAGGAAGATTTTTCAGTCCTTGTTTTCTTATAGACTGCTATCTTCAAAGAACAGAAGTAGACTGTGTTGCTGATTTACATAGCTGAAAATGTCCTTCCTTGCTACTCAGTTACGATAATGGGGATTGGAATTACGAAGGAAAATAAGTTTGACCCTGATACTTAACATATGTAGAAGTCTGATCATGGAGGCTAATGATGATTTTCCATTAAGTGTTTAAATGTCTACTAACTACAAGCATTGAGAATTCTCTAAGCACTGTTTACTGCACAACTTTACCATTAAAAAAGCTTTTATTCTCATATTGTATTTATAGATAAATTCTCACAATCATTTTGTTGCCAGATCCAATATGGGATTGTCCATGACCAAATTGAGCCAAGTCTTCACACCGTTTTCTTCTCCATTACACTTTCCCCCAAATGAGAGAAATGTGATTCATGTTTGGCAGGCCCCTTAAATGTTTGCTTCATGTCTATTGTAACGGAATAGATACACTAGAAATTAAGTGTCTAGCCTTTCGAGGTGCTTAAAAATTTGTCTCCCATCATTAGCACATTTGGGGACATAATTTCTTCATCTGCATTTGGATTTTAAATGATTACGTATCTTCTCCGCTTTGTAGCAGCAGATGTTTCAGTAATCATTAGGATATGTTCCAACTGCATGTACCTCTTCTTTCTGAACACATGGCAGGGCTGGACTTCTGGCCTTATGGTTCAGTGGAAACATGAATCTACTGCAATTGGGGAGGCCGGATCTCTTAATAATACATCAGACTTTCCACACATCTTTCATTCATTCATAATACAGTAAGTATAGGAATGTTTCAAAGTCTCTTCTCCATGTGGGACTACTGCAAAAGAAGAATAAGCTTTCAGAAGAACGACTTAGCCCTTCACAAGGAATGTGCATAGTAAGTGGGAAAAAGGACTGTGTTGCTTTAAGTCACTGTGATTTGAGAATTTGTGCTGTCACATTGTGGGGTAGATGGTCATGATTAGTACAGATGGGGGCTTAGCTTATAATTAGCTTATAATTGGGAAATGGAAAGTGCCCTGTGCATTTAGCCAAAATCAATAAAGGTTTATTTGCGGTTCCTACACAAAAAAATTAATGGGATAATCACATTTTTTTCTGATGATTTTATTCAAATGTTTTTCTTCTTCCATGTTAACATACTCATTGATATTTACAATGTTTTGGTCTTGTTCATTTAGCTATTGCTAGGGGATACTTTTCCACAGCAGACTTCCAGACCCTAACTCTTGCCATAACAATAGTACCACTGTGTTTTCAGTGATGTTCCCTGGGCCAGAGCTGCAGGAACTGTGATGTAGATGTTTCCATTATGGCTGTGTTCCCCACAATCCATTAATGCCTACATTATATTCAGTTGTGGTTTTCTTTGATGGTATTCATTTGCTTTAAGCGATGCTATTTTGATCAGTAGCAGTACTATGCTTATCTGTGGCTATAAGAATAATATTTAACATATAGTAAGTAATTATGTTGGTTTAGAAAAATAGTAGTAGTAAATTCTCTTATTTGATTCAAGACTTCATGAGATATAGCAAGTTGACAAGGTTTCTAGTGCCAGGCATGACGTCACTGTTGAGTAGACATTAACTCTAGTTAAACATTGTTGGTTTACACTAACATCTGAGTGCCACTTGTTGCACTGCTGTACATGTCTTGCCATGGTGGTCATTGCTGTGGTCCATAGATATAGCAGCTCTGTAGGACTGTTAATCACTCACTCCCTTGGCAGATTACATAGTATTTTCTGTTACCATGGTACCAAGACCTGAGGGAGAAAGTTTTATGTAAAATTCAACTCAAATTATCTGAGTCCAATGTCTTAAGTATATGATGTCTCCAGCAGTAAGGGTTTATATTCAATCTCTAAGAGGCAACCAAGGTCAACAGCAATAGTTTATTTGCTTTGGAAGTTGCTTGAATTACCATGTTCAATCATTGGAAAGGAGGTTTCTTATGCCTTTTACTGTTATTTTTTGTTAGTTTATGATTCTTGTAGAAAGCTTTGGCAGGCCACGTCAATAACTTTCTTTTATACATATATACACACATATATAAATATAAGCTTATTAGATATATATTATTTTATAGAGCAATATATTATATTGGCATATAAAATACTAAAAATTATATATAATTAAATATATACACACATATACATATAATCTTAGGCTAATATAAAATGATTCCCTGAGGCATTATCCAACAATCTTTGTATAAAATTCTTTAAATTAAGAAAAGAGTAGACATTTCAGAAAGCCAATGACGTGTAATGTCAGAAGATGAATCAGCTCTACCATGTGACAACATTGGGCAGCAATTCCATCCACTACAAGTGTGGGAGTTGGGCAGAGATGTGCTGGGATATGAAATTATATGTCTACTCTATAGGCAGAGTGACTAACCGGAGCAGAATAAGTCACAGTGAACACAGCGAAGCAGGAAGACATCTGAATAACCACTGCTTTTGTTTTGTATAAAGACCTTAAGAATGCTTATTGTTATAATAATCATTGGTTTTCACACTGGTGCAATTATTTGTATTGAGCATACTTTATAATTTGAAGTTGTTACCCAGGTGACATTAAATCCACTTGGAATAGATGATGTTAAGATTTTGGGTAAAAATATGAAGAAAGGAGACCTCATCTGGAAAGAGGTGGTACTCCAGTCACCACATGCATACTCCGGAGGATGAATGCTACTCTGAGAGCAAAAGATTCCTATAAGAACTTCTCTGAGATTTCTTTTATTTTTTTATTGCATGTTACAGTAGAGTCACCAACTGAATTTAGAAAGTCATATTCTCTTTCTAGAGGAATGGTTTCACAGCATGCCATAAAGTCATAAAAAGAAATTATTTGTATGTAACTCAGAGATAAACAAGAGACAAATGACTACTAGCTGAAATAACAGTCTCAGTCAGTAGATCCCTTTACCAGGCCCCACACGCTCTTGTTAGAGATGCTCTGCCAGCTCAAATGTGACATATTGTGCGAAGTTTAATTTCAGATAAACTTTGCCAATATCTTTAGCTCTTATATTTCTGGTGCAGCTTGAAAACACTGGACACAGCCAATGAGTTTACTTTGGTCATGAGTTTTACAGAAATTGACAAACTGTTCTTTTGATTTTATAGTCTATTAACAATATTTTGAAAAAGAATATATAGGAAAACATTTCAAATATTTATTTTCAATATTCTGATACTATGTCAGAAATTCTTATCAATATGTGATATTGATTTCAATATTATCTTCCTCTTTTAGGATAAGTCACAATGAATTTTGAATGAAGTAAATCCTATACACTTAGCCAAGATACCTTTAAAAACTTTACAGCAGCTGTGTTTGTTTGGTTTTGATATCTGCTCCAGTCAAACATTTGTGGTTATTGTTAATTGGACCCCATCACTCCGAAGTTTGAGATATGTATTATTACAAACTTCAGTGTTACTTATTTTCTGTCACCAGAGATAACAATCTAGTTAGTAACTCAACTCATTCACAACAACCTACTGGGATCATTTTAGGACCAAATATAACCACACCCTAAATTAGGTACTCAAAGACAGAGTTACAGGGTATGGATACTGTATTTGGAAGCACATCAATGTGATATAACTTTTGAGTGGGGGTGAATTTTGCCATCTTAATTATTACCTTTTGATAATATATAATCTTGGTAAAATTTATTGGGGATATTGAAACCTAATATAATATTTTCTCTCAAAACTCAAGGCAATATTTTACTTGAGGGAAAAATAAAGGAAGTAAGTACATTGAATAGTTAGGCTGATATGAACTGCTCTTCTACTGTGAAGAGTGATTACTCTTTGTTCACCTGTGATGCTCTGTGAAGATAGAGCAGAGCAGTAAGTTTCTCTTGAAGTAAGTCTTCTTGTTCATTTTACAAGAAGAGGAGGTGAAGGAGGAAGAGAAGGTGAAAGTCTCAAGTCTGAAGTGTGAATGGTGTGTCTGAGTGGTTGGGAGGAGTAACTGAATGGGACGGAAGTGGGGAGTGAGGATTAGGAAGTAATACTAAGAAACATCAAAGAAGTTTGGAATTCAAAATACTCAAACCAAGAATTTGAATTGCACTTTAGGTTTAATATGGGCCAGAGGGAGCAATAATTTATCCAGAGGCAAAGACAGTATCAATATGTTTGAATGTATCTTGTAAACTTGTTTAACTTTTTTGGCTCCTACTGAGAAAGTCATCACACCTCGTGGAATCATTTATCTTGTCAAATCTCACCTTCAGTACCTGACTAAATATGTTACACTTTTTAATTAAATTAATTGTTTCTTACTATTTTTTTCTGTTGTGTCATATTCCATTGTGTAAATGTACCGTAATTTCCTTGTTCATTTTTTAGTCAAGAGGCATGTAGGTATTTCTAGGTTCTGACAAACAGCATAGTTGAGCATACATCCTTGTGGTACAATTGAACATCCTTTGGGTATATACCCAAAAGTAGTATTGCTGGGTCTTGAGGAAGGTTGTTTCCTAATTTTCTGAGAAATCATCATGCTGATATCCAAAGCATCTGTTCAACTTACACTCTCACCAGCAATGCAGGAGTGTTCCCTTTACCCCACATCCTTTCCAGTATAAATTGTCATGACATCTTGAAATTTCCAGACAAATGGATGGATCTAGAAAACATCATATTGAGTGAGGTAACCCAGACCCAGAAAGACAAATATTATATGTATTCACTCCTAAGTAGCTTTTAGACATAAATCAAAGAAAACCAGGCTACAATTTATAATCCCAGAAAACCTAGACAACAATGAGGACCCTAAGAGAGACATACATGTATCTAATCTACATGAGAAGTAGAAAAAGATCTCCTGAGTAAATTGGGATCTTTGGGACCATGGAAGAGGGTTGAAGGGGAGGGGAGAGGAATGGAAGGGAGCAGAAAAAAATTATAGCTCAATAAAATCAATAAAAAATGTGTCTTACTACTATAGCAATATGTAATTCTTGGACTGGGAATTTTAAGTGAAACCAGAGAAATTAACCAAAAGCACAAAGACAAGGAACAGGGAACTCTCAACAACTAAGACAAATACATAAAACAATATTCAATCTGTGCTGACTGAGTTTTCTGTCCCACGGGTCCTCTAGTCATTCAGTCCCAAAGAAAACACACAGAGGTCTACATTAAGTATAAACTGATTGGCCTAGTAGCTCAGGCTTCTTATTAACTCTTGTAACACATTTTAGCCCATAATACTAGTCTATGTTATCCACTTGGCTTGGTACCTTTTTGGTGAGGCAGTCACATCTTACTTGCTCTGTGTCTGGCTTCCTTTGTGTCTGGTTGACAACTGTGGACTGACTCTTTCCTCTTCCCAGAATTCTCATTGCCCTACCTCTACTTCCTGGCTGGCTACTGACCAATCTGTATTTATTTAAAATACGAGTGACAGGGTACAGACCATTGTCCCACAGCAAATCTGGAAAAGTTATAATAGAATATTGAAAATTAAAGACAACCTCAGAAGACATCAGGACTATTTCCAATTTCACTCTCATTCAAACTCAGCACTCATTAGGTGTGGACTACAAGTCAGTAATAGTCTCTATTTGATATACATGTGTAGTTACAGTTCAGAGAACCTAACAAACTTGCTTAAACTATGAATTAGAACTGAAGGGAAAACTTACATTTAGAGAAATGAGTGCTTCCTGTTCTGAAATAATGTTATGTACCTTTATAGATGATGTTGAATATGAGTCCTCAAGCATCCAGCCTTCACTGATTTCAACTCGTATAACCCATTTATTGCTTCAGAGCTTGGCATATTATTGTCTCCGAATATTTCCATTAAATTTTGAGTGGGTAGGGCACAGGATGAGAATAAATAAAATCATCACAAAAGCAAGTAAAATGAAAGTAGTTTTCACTTGAATAAAGACTGAAAACAAATTATAGTCTGGCAGAAGAGTATTAATAACATTCAATAACTGATCAATAGTGTATTTTTGTATATTAGTTAAGGTTACCATTGTTGTGATAAACACCATGATCAAAAACAACTTGGGAAAGGAAGGGATTATTTTGCTAACACATCACAGTCTGTTGAAGGAAGCCAAGCAAGAACTTCACCTGGGCATGAATCTGGAGTCAGGAGCTGATGCAGAGATCATGGAGGGGTACTGCTTTTTAGGAGTAAGCTTGATCATATCTTGATCAACTTTCTTTCTTATAGAACCCAGGACCACTAGCCCAGTATTGCACCACACTCAATGAGCTGGGACCTCCCCCTTCAACCACTATTTAAGAAAATACCTTACAGACTTGCCCACACAGACAGATCTTATGAAGGCATTTTCTTAACAGCTTCCCTCCTCTCAGATGACTATATCTTGTGTCAAGTTGACATAAGAGTAGACAGCACAGTCTTGTCATTAATGCACTAGCATTTGGCCCTCAGGAATTAATACAAGTGAACATTCATATGTCAATACTTGCGTGGATGATTTCATGACTGACTACCTGGTGTAGAATAGCCAACTGTGGGGAATCTTCCCTGGAGAAGTCAATTTTTCCCTCCCTCCATATTACTTAATTGCTTATAGTTTATTGTCTAGGGTTGAATCAGTAAGACAAGCAAACTATTTGCAAAGAGCAGATTATATTTAGGGATTCAAACCATGAATTTGAGAGAGATAGCAAGAGAGGTATATGGAAAGGGTTAGAGGGAGAAAGAAAGAGGAGACATTTCAAAAATTAATTTAAAATTTTGTAAAACACTAGTCAAAATCTTTGCATTTCAACATAGTTCTGAATTGACTTTTTTGTAAAACCAACTCAGATAATTTTTATTTATTATTTTGTCCAGATCAGAGATCTGGGCTCCATCTTGTGGTCCCATCTGTATTCACTTTGATTTCTCAATGTCCCCATCTGCACAATGGTCTCTGCCAACCTAGAATGGTTTGTAGCTTTGGGGTTCTGGAAGCTGAGACTGAAGATGGTAAAAAGGACATCTCAAAGTGGTGTGGGGTTTTTGGAGGCCAAGGCGTGAAGCCAGGGAAGACAGTGGACTGGACATAGGGACCAGGCCTTGGTACCCAGAAGGAGGACAGATGAGTTGGCCGGGAAGCAGCAGTCTGGAGTTGGCCAGGGTTGTTCACAGTGTGAGAGCTGCAGCCTCATTAACAGGGTTGAAACAGTGACTTTATCTGCAGAAGTTTCCTGACAAAAACTCTGTCCCACTTTCAGAACTCACAAAATGCTTTAGTGGGAAATAAAACTCCTGCCTTGCTTTTTAGCCAAGCACTTGGCTTCCAATAGGAGACTGTTGTGTTCCACCCATCAGCCCACCAGGTTAGCAATGCACCTGTATTTAGTTACCTAAACCATGGCAGCAAAACACAGATCCTTATTAAAAATTAAATGAATGAATGAATGAATGAATGAATACCGCAGAGCTATAAAAAAAGCTTACTTTCTTGCTTGTTTTTTCTCTTTAAAATTTCCATTGTTTTTCTTTAATGATCAGAAATATATCTTTTTGATTTTTTCTGAGAAAGAACATAGATTTCTCTGACCTAAAACTCCCATGCACCAAACTCAAGCAGAGACACACTTTTATACATCCTTCATCATGAAAATTTGTCTATTTTCCTTTCTTATGGTGTAACCCAGGCTTTATTTTTTCCTGCCAGAAAAATTTTGGCTTTCTACTTGTCTGAGTTAGAACTTTATCCATTTCTTCAAATCCCACCTTAAGTTTCATTTTTTTTTTCTGTGAAAAATTTCTGCTGCCTTCTGGCTCCTTTAGACTTTGGAAATGCAATCTTTGAATTTGATTATGTCACAAGCTGCCTCATCTTTACAGTGCAGTCCTTTATGTCTTTGAATTATTCCTTCTCACAGATTTTAATCTTCCTTTTGGCAAGGAGATCTATTTGGCTACAGCAAAGACTCCACCCATCCAACTCTTCCATAGATATTTGTCAATATCTGAATTGATATTTTAGGTCCCATTCTGAATTTTTTTCTCTACAAATTTCCCTTGGTAAAATATATCCTAGCATATCAGAATGTCTCTTCTCTGCCCAAGATAAGATTACTACAGTTTTGCAGAGGTTTCACATTTTATTCCTTTCTGGAGTGAATGTACTAATATTCAGGGTATATTTTTATCTTTATCATTTTGTTGTTATATCAAGATAACCTGGACTGGGAAACTCATTGGGAAATTTCTTGGGCTAGATAATCTCAGGAATGAGATGTGGGAGAGCACGGTGCCTTGAGTAATGTTTTCTGATTTACCATCACAGCATGGTAAGGTAATTGCATGCATTGACAAATAGAACAGTAAGTAGAAGCCTTAATTCTTCTTAGAAAGGTCTAACTTCATACCAGATAACTCACTCTAATCAACTCCCATAGATAATTTCCTTCCAGTTATTCTGAATATATGCATTTGAACATAACATTTCCAATAAAAGATATTTGATGGTACTTTTGAATCACAACTGTTTCTTTTTTTCCATTTATAATGGGAATGTTAGTAAAGCATTCATTTATCAGATAACTGTCAGAAAGGGTCCAAAGGAAGCATCATGTATATCCATAGGTACCATAGTGAAATGCTCAGTCTATAAAATGCTCATGTCACTTAACATTTGAGAATTTATCCATATTTCAATATATAATAAATCACAGAGATGCATGTAAAATCCATGAATGATTATTGGTACCTACAGGTATTTACTATGTGTTCAATTAAAGACAAGGGAATAGCAAATGGGCATTGAAGAGGTAGAAATTAAGGACCAAAACGGTTGTATTTTAAAGAGGCAGGAAGCTTTAGCAGCCCAAATAATGTCCATCTCACATAATTCTTCCTTGGATCATACTGTTAGCACACCTGCTTGACAAACAATGATTTGAGATGTGAGGCCATTGCAATAAAAGGCTGTGGTTTCTCTAACTAATAAGCCAGCTATATAACAGTGAATTTCTCCAGTGCTTTCTGTTTGCCTCAGGGAAGCCATGCTCTCAGAATCCTTTACCATCAGAACCCCAGCAAAGATCTTAGAAGAGGTATCTACATCATTAATTCCACTTACCTGAAATCATCTCTTCGAGGCAACTCATAGCCAACCTTGGAGAAAATGATCAATGAATATTTTAGGAAAAACACCTTTATCTGCTTGCATATCTGTTATAATACACTTTTAATATGACACTCATCTTGGGTATTGTAGAATGTGAACTGAAGATATCAGAAACACACACACACACACACACACACACACACACACACACCTGTGCTTAATAGTCCCCAAGGTTTATTGATGGATTAGATTTTTGTTATTTACTGAAGAGCTAAGATGTTACTCGTCAAGAGCCAAATTATCCTGGTTTTTTCCTTAGTTGTCTTAATAGCCATTCATTTTCCAATCTTGTATCTGACCAAACGTTTTGTAGCAATCAGGTAAAATCCTTTCAGAAGATATAAACAGACTTCTAGCAATCCAAAAACTAAAACTATCATCAGAGTGCATCTGAGACCTACAGGTGAGATACCACATTTTGCTCTAATCTGACTATTGGGTGTATCTACTGATGTGTATGTCTTTAAGTACCGTGATTCATTTTTTTTCTGTCAATATAAAAACTTCATGAAACTGTTATTCATTTTAAGTGTGACCACAGAAGAAACTAACTCCTATTCTCCCTGAGGGGACAGCTATGTCTTTACATTAACAGGCCCACTTAAGAGGTTGACAAAGCCACCTTTACATAGCCCCTGAGCCCAGGGTGGACAAGTCGTCTCTCAGAACCTGACATAGACCCTGTGTATGCCTTATGTTTGTCACTGCCTAATCACTCCTAAAACTTGTTCTATAAAAGAATCCATGTTTGTAGAATAAATTAATATGCCTGATTTTTTTAGAATGTGAAGAAAGTAATAATTATGATGTTTTGCTGTTATATAGTTTTGGAAAGTTCACCAATTAAGGTAAGTACAAGCAACAAGGACACAGACTTATATATGTGTGTATGCTTGATTGATAAGCCCTCCCTTTGTCCTGTACATCATCACAACGAAGTCACACCACCATGAGCACTACTGAGTTAGTCTGAACAAAAAGACATTGATTACTCCCTCAGTTCTCCACCAGTACTCTCCGGCCAATGAGGAAAGACAGCACAGTACCACAGAAGACCTTATCTTACGTATTCTTATTTTTGTTGATTCTTCTCTGTGCCAATAAAGGAAGGAGCTGCTTTTTCTCCTGAAAGACAGGTCCGTGGAAGTTTACTGGGCTCCACTCTTCTTGCAGCAATGTCTCTCAGCAAAATTTGAAATTTATAACCGCTAGAAATGTAAATTCAGTTTGTGGATAAGAGTAAGAGCATTAACATAGGAAGAGTTACCATGGCGAGAGGCAGGCTGACAAACGCCCCAGAATGAAAGAGAGATAAATGTTGCAATATGAGAAAAGTGAGAGGCTGGCTTTGGGTTTGCTGGGTCATATCCTTGGCTATGGAAATTTGTCAGATGTTGTGACAGCTGTGTCTCATAGTATAACTTTTCAAATATGCTCTTGTATTTATTTAAGGAAGAATTCATATACTTCATCTTTATACCTAAGTCATATGTGTCAAAGTATTCTAAGGCAGAAGAAACTGATTAAGTCAAGTTGTGAGTCTATATTTCCCCTACACATGCACACGCATGCGTGCACACACACACACACACACACACACACACACACACCATGCAGTTAAGAGCATAGTCCTTAGATATGCATTTGGGTAAAAAGTGACAGTTTTTACTAAGTTGAGGAGAAATAGGATGGCAAGGAGAGTGATGAAGGGTGCTTTAAAGTTTCTGATATAGGCAGTGTCTTTGTCTCTTAGATCACTCTGTTTAATGATGTCAAATAATCTCAAGCACACTTTGATGTTGGGTAACCCACAAATATCTTCTGAACAGCTTTGAAGTAAGATTCTGTAAAACCCCTAATTGAAGTATAAGTCAGGAATCCTGGGAATTTCTCCATGTCCTCTGGAGGCAAGAGAAGACAGTATTTAAGAAAGGGACCGAATTGGAAACACCCAGTCAAAGGGAAACTGACTTTTTTGTTTGAGCTGAGAAAGCCAACGTGCAACCTCAGTGTTTCCATATTTTTTGCTATTAAAAATTTAAAAGAGCAATATTGTTATTGAATATCTGATTGGTTAAATTTTTAGGATTTGTAAATATAAACAAAAGCACACCTCCACTTCAGAATTAGACAAACTGGAAATGAAAAATTAAATAATCAGCAAAAAGAGAAGATATTTTAATGCAAAGACCTATAAATAATTTTTAGATGCTGATGAGAAGAGATTAATGTTATGTGTTTATCTTTGTCTTTTTCCAAGAGAGCACTATGTATACTTTACATCTCCCTACAGGTTTCCACGTGAGAAAATATAGGAAACCGTAGGCATCATTCATTTTAGGAAGGACAAAGCTACTCACAAAATACTGTCTAAAAACAATGCTAAGAAGAATACAAAAATGAATAAACACACATATTAATAAACATTCTTCCAGCTTAAGTCCAGAAAATAAGACTTAAAACCAACCTGACGTATCTATTCAAAACAAGACATTGAAATCAGTTAAACACACGATGTGTACACTTTAATGAGCTACACAATTAGAGTAGAGAATTACAATTCGTGTAACTACTGGTGTTTTTTTTTACCCTAAAGCATAAAATACTAAAATAATCAGTAAGCCTTTACAAGCATGTCACATATAGCAAGAAGGTATGTAAAGATTTGTTCAAAATATTTAGTTATCACAATGCTGTGAATATGCTCCTCCCAAGGTCATAGTACAATTTTGTTAGTGCCATTAGAGAACTTTATAACTAAATGTTAGAAAACCTGTTGGTCTTTTAAGTGTTGATGTTGACAGTATGCCCTGGCATACTTGAAAAAGAATTTGAAATCACCACGTATATTTGAAAACCTTTTACTTAGAGGTTTAAAACTCTCAGCTTTAGTCTTATAGATGAAGAAACAAGAGCACAAAGTACCGAAGTGATTGAGTCAAAGACAAATGAGTAGGACAAGGAAAGGGCCAAATGAAAGTTGGTTTAGCTTGAGTTCAAACCATTTTCTAGTCTTTTAGGTTATCCTTGACAATTTTGCAAAACTTTGAAATCTGAAGGTTTTCATGTTTTGATAATAAGGCGAGTCTAAGATAACAGAAAGCTCCCTCTACATGCACACAAATTTAGTTAAAAAAAATCAGTGATTAAAAAGGTAGAGAACTTGGGCTATATGACTCTCATTCTCTCTCTTTCTCTTTCTCTCTCTCTCTCTCTCTCTCTCTCTCTCAATTCAAAACAATACAAAAAAGTGAGACTAAACTAAGAAATCAGTTCATTTTATCAGATCAAGGAGAGGGATGAATGTCTGTCTGGCCCTCTGTACTCAGTCCCTCTTGTCACAAGTTACCAACAAGAAGCAGATAGGGATTTTTATTATCAATATTAGTTGTGTGAATTATCAAGAAATGTCCTTCACCTTCCCAGAATAGTCTGCTCTCTCATTTGATGTAATATGAAAGAGAAGTAGAAATACTTTCCTGATCCCAACAGACAATGAAATGTTTCTATATTCTTCAGGGTAGGTGTCAGGGAAGAAGCCAGAACTGCACTAGAGAATCATGGGCTCTTTATTAATTATTTTTAATTCCTGTGAAGTAGACAGCCTTCTTTCCCCAGCATGAGTACTTTCAGATGTCTAGATAAAGCTGGTTCCAACTCTTATAAGAGGATCAAAAACATGTGGGCATGTATCTTGCTCCTTTCAACCTCGTAATCCAGGAGAGAGAACTCAATCTTTTCATTTTAATATCTGGATTTTTATTTTTGTCAAATTCATTTTATCTAAAGATTATTAGCTCCTATGACACCAGAGCCTCATGTACAAAACCTTACGTTCAGGACAAAATTTGCCTCAAGAGACAAGTATTCTGGTGGTCAATGTGACTTTAGACTTTCAGACTCAATAAGGTTGGGTTGGGGCTGGAGTGGCCAGAGGAGATTTTAAGAGAAGAGTGATCAGAAGATATGAATATCTCTGAAAAGACAGGATCTGTGTTTATGTAGACCATAGGAAAGACATTTTAATCAAAGAAAGATAGCTTTTACCATAGACCATTTCTGGATGTCATGAATCTTTTATGGCCCAAGTGTGGAGAACCATCGTATACCTCTAAGAATGATATGCTTCTTGGAAATGCAGCCATGTATTAGAGGACTCATCTGTGAATTTGTTTGTAGACAGAACCATTTTGCATTGAGATGGTTTAAGTATAATAACTCTACATGATAGGCTGATTTACACATTTGGTCAGGTGCCTCCCCACTCCCTCCAAAAAAAACAAAAACAAAACCACACAGTCAAATTTACAGTTCTGAGAACTTACATCATCTGTGTGCTTCTCTTAAAAATTCCCATCTCAACGGGGTCTTTTTTTTTTTTACCTGCATTTGACCACAGAGTGAAAAATATTCAACGTCTTTCATTGGAAACAGCAGGTAGGAGAAATTATGTGTGGCTGGAATAAATCCAGTATGTAAAATAATTACTTCCTGGGGTATTCATCTCTAGAACATTACAGAAGAGCCCATTAACGGAAAGTTGGAAGGGCATCATAGTCAACCATTCTTTCTCCTTTCATTGTCCCAAGAGCTGCACTTAAACAGAGCTTTAAAGAGATGAACTTGGATGTACTTCAGCAGTCCGATCTCTTCCCACCAGTTCAAGCCAGGTCATTTCCCTATTTTGGTGCTTAACCTAATTTGGCATTCCCCTTCATTCTCTTTTGCAAACTGCCTTTACCACCTGCCTGAGGTGAAGGAACAAAGCTCATGCCAACAGACACGAGCATTTTCTGCAAGACTGAGCTAACAGGGCAACCTTACATATCTTTTGCTGAATAAGGGGATTTTCTCCAAAAGAGAAGGTTAAGAATATACTTTTTAAAATTCTTTCTTGATGAAACTCAGGTTAGGTGGAGAGCAGCCAAAGAGACAAATCTCCTGTGCGGGGGTGATGGCAGTGCTCTCAGTGCCCAGGAACAGAAGGAGGCATGAGTGAGAAGAGGCTAAGCAGGGGGCTTTCCTCTATGGGATACCTTCTGGAATATTTGACTCTGCAGTACTGAGCACAGTGCTTTTCATGCATCAAAATCTATGCCACTAACTATAAAGAGTGATAATGGGCCTGCAAAGACAGTCTACATCTTCACTGTTCCTTTCACTCTCTTACTGATATTACTTTGAGAGCCATTTGTGTAAAGTCTCTAGGAGTCCCTCATTCTTCCCTAGCCTTTCCAACACCTTTAGCATGGTGCTTAAAGTGAATTTGTAATCTAAAATTTCCATGTACAGGTCCTAAATTACCTTTGTAAATCCAAGTCTGCCTATTCTCTTCACAGCTTCCCTTCTATGTAAAAATCTCTGTGGCCAATTAATTCTATTGGTTAAATTCTACTTTTTACTTCATAGTTTCATGTACTCTTTCTTAAAACCTTCCCTTCACTTTTATAGCCTTTTTATCCTCCCCAAACTCCCACAGTCTGCTTCAGTGTATCTGCATTGTTTTGCTATACACAGCTTCCAACATGTATTGGTACGAAAATGACATACTGTGAGGTGCCTGTGTCCTGATAACATCTTTAGTTTTAACAAGGTAGGATGAGGTCACATATGATTAGGTTTGCCTCATGTGGGTTTCAGACCACATGAAAAGAGAAGATGATGCACAAGGAGCCTTACACATGGCAGAAAACTTTGCAAAAATGGTGGAAGAGACTGGCGTGAGATGCCTACAAGCCAAGGAAGCCAAGGTTTGCAAGAATCAGCAAAAGGTACTCAGAGGCATGGAAGGACACATCTTACAGCGTTGGGAGGGACAGGGTTCTGCTTTCCTCTTGATTTCAGACTTCTGGCCTCCATAACTGTGAAGGAGCCATTTGTTGCTCTTTACAGACACCAGATGACTTGTTACTGCAAGCAAACTGACTCTTCGGGTTATAAGATGGTACACTCTGTTCTGAACGTAAGAAAGGTAGAAATTTCAGAACACAAATCTTTACCACCTGCCGAAGATCAGCTCTGGCCATAGCAAATCTCTACAGACAGCTTTAAAAATAGAACACTCTCTCATTTTTCCAGGATGGTTTTGGTATGATCCTACTTGAAAGGAGGGGAGTGAACCAAGTGACCTTTCAAGATCTCCTCTATCCTTTGATACCGGGATTTTATGAACTCTGCTCACTTGATAATCTGACCCAGCTTTACTTACGCATTTATATTTTCAGGGCAGATCTCTATCCAAAATTTTATACAAAAGGCAAATACAATTTATCTAGCTTTTTCTCTTCTTCCTCCTATACACACACCCTAAAATACAGCTGCCCTGCTCACACCTGTGCATTCTCCTTATTAGTCTCTTCTGACGATTGACTCTGTTCCCTGTTCTCTCTTGCTTCTATTGTACATGGCATTAACTGATACGGCTGCATTTTCTTAAAGTAAGTTGGATACAAATCACTCCATTGTACACAGACATTTTAGGTGAAATGTTTAAAAATTAAAATATTTCTTATGCCGGACGGTGGTGGTACACGCCTGTAATCCCAGCACTTGGGGGTGGGTGGGGGTGGGATCTCTGTGAGTTCGAGGCCAGCCTGGTCTACCAAGGGAGTTCCAGGACAGGCTCCAAAGCTACAGAGAAACCCTGTCTCGAAAAACCAAAAAATAAAATAAAATAAAAATATTTCTTACATGTAGATGATTTCAAAGATAAAAAGTCAAAAATTCAACTTGTTTTGAAGCAAAACAAACAAGCAAGCATAAACAACCCAAACCTGCACTGTTTGAAAGCATTTATGACTGACCTAATGGTCAACTGGATTAGCATATGTACAAAATAACATATTTCATTAGGATTTCTTCAGAGAGTATATAACATAGTTTGAACTACCACTCCCCATTAGCCTCTCTTGCCTACTCCAGATCTCACTTTTCTCCATCACTAAATTTAGGGGTGAGACCAATGAAACTTCCATTTTTGAACCATCCGAGGAGCTTCAAGGGAAGGCAGGACATGAAGCAATGCTCATGAAGAATAGATGACATAGGGCATAGGCAGTTACCATTACATTGGTGAGAACAGCTTGTCCAAGACTAACTTCAAAGGAAGAGAAAAAAAAAGGATATCTTTTGTCTAAGTGATTTCTAACTATGCCAAGTCACAATTCAAAGTATTTTTTTAATTCTTACTCAGATTCTTTCACGATTTATGAAAGGAAATTATATTCATATTAAGAAAGAAGATCATTTCTTTTGGGGCAGAAATTTTCAAAACACAGAATTTAAGCACAAATAATTGTCACAGAATACACTAAAAAGAATGTTCTAAGAAAAGGCTGGAGAGATGGCTCAGTAGTTCAGAGGACAGCCTGCTCTTCCAGAAGCCCTGAGTTCAATTCCCAGCAACCACACGGTATCTCACAACCATCTGTAATGAGATCTGGTGCCCTCTGGAGGAAGAGACCTGGTCAGTCATCCTCATTTATAGACCATAAAACCCAGTTTGGAAAAGTTCAACAAACCTGCCATGTATGGGCTGCCTGTACATGCTTTAGCATAGCCAGGGCATAAATTTCGAATTCAATTTTGTTGAAGAGAAGAGGTAGAAGATTAGAAGAGACAAGTTTAGGACTAGAGCCACATAGACACCTGAATTTTTCTGGCAGTAGAAAAAGGAATTGAATTTTCCATGTGAGTAAAATACAGCCACAGAAACACTGATGTAGCAAAGATACCTTCTTGTGCTCTCCTTGGATATCTCTTCTTGTATTTAAACCCAGGTCCCTGGGTCCCTCCTTCCTGTGATTATCACCCTGCAGTTCACTGTGAGCTCCCAGCTTCAGAGTATGGGAGGGATCTCTGGCACAGAACATTTACTGTCTTGACTCACCACTTTCTAATAAAAGTAAACTGAGCTTCTCAATAAAGTGAACCATCATAGTAAGTTGATTTCTAAATCATAAAGTATACAAATAGTGATATTTCTAAGCTGTCTCCTCATATAAACTGTTGGTGTCTGTCTAGAGACCATTCTACCCTGCACATCTACTTCAGAAATACTGATTGTTTTCTCCACTGGTAACCCATGATCCTATAGCACCTTCTTTGCCTCTCTGCCCTCCCATTTGTCTCTTCTCTGTTGGGTTGTCCATTACTTGTTCAGACCAGAAGCAACATCTCTCCACCCAAATCCTGTGTTGGAGGTTGGTAAAAAAACTTCTCATTTTTGGCAATTCTCTCCTTTTGTCCCTGTAAACATACCAAATGTGTATAAATTGTCCCTTCATTAGTATCATTTTACAAAGATTGAATTGTGTTCCCTTCTGAGACACAGAAACAGCCTATTTAACCTTAGCATTCCCCAATGTATAAAACTAATACATTTACAAATTCCCACATGGGAAGAACAACTTTCAGCTTACATTTATCTGTCATGATTCATGTAGACTATTGCCTGAAGCAAATTTCCACGTCTATCATATCAGTGTTATCCATTGCTGTGATGTCCTCATTTTAATTACATGAAAGGCCTGATTTTATTTCACGGTTTAAAATAACAGAAAAAGCTAAGTTGTAAAGTTACAAAAAAGCCCATGCTTTCCTGAATGCAACCCTAAAGTTTTCATGAAAGAAGCAAAAAAGAAGAGAGAGAAGCTATTTCCCTACTGAAGAGAGCCCACCAAAAAGTCTATAACGAAAACAAACTCCCCTCAGGCAGTAATCAGTGGTCAGACAGCATCTGAGGAGCACAGCAGAATTTTATCTGTTGCTCTAGGGCTGGTCTCCGTTCTGGTCAATTCCTTTACTAACTGGGATATGAAAGGAACCCAAGTGAAAACAGTCCAAGGGAAAAAAAAATAAGCCAGTTAATGTAAAACAAACTCATTATATCTGGAATAGTGAGGTTTTCTCCTGTCAGATTTTATTTCCTTTGCCCTAGAGCCCTTCAAGTGCTGAAGATTCATTTGATGTAGAGTCAAAATAATATTTTACATATTGCTCACGTTAGTTTGAAAGCTGTGCTACAATGAAACAGAAAGGATGGGGGCTTGAAGCAGTGAAGTAAATGACGAAAGTCCTATAAAACATAACTGGCAGCTAAATGCTAAAGAATAACAAGATTTGCAGGCTGAGGCTGTTCTTGCATTGATACCTTATTCTACCTCATCTTGGAGATCTCTTTCTATAGTGACATCTCTTCCTAAACTTTTTTTTTCTCCAAAAGGAACAACAGTCCTACTTACTGACTGATTAGGATAGTGTATAATTAGGTTCTAGCCTGTAGGAAGGGATTAATCTCAGTAAGGAGTATAGGAGATTTGGTGACTTCTATTAGCTACACTCTGCTTGCCAACTTTTTCTTATTATTTATTTTTATTTTGAGACTTCATTTAATAAGACACTTCATGCCACTGATTTAATTTTGGTGTCTCTGTTAAAATAAATTTTCAGTCATACTTTTTCTCCACACACAAATTGCTCGGTATAAATTAGTCATGGAGTACCTCAAGATTAAGAGTCCATTTTCAAAAGCAAACAATCTGAACAGACAGCATATCCCTGCCACCATCAATCAATTTCATAAAATAATTGTACTTAAGAGACTCAGCCCAATACTCTAAAACACAGAAATACAAGGGTTTGAAAATACAGATCTTTTCTAGCGTGTATAGGACAAGAAAAAAAAAAACTCTTCAATAGCCACCTAACCTTAAGTGAGGACTTCCCTGATACTTTGAAAGGAATGCATAATGAAGGGGCTTATGAGTTCCACTCCCTATGAGGAAACTACCATCTATTAATATTTCTACAACAAGACGGAAATATGATACAAGTATAACTTTACTTTATAACATGTTAAACACGAATTTCTTCTGGTTTCCTAATTGTGGTTGTGTCTTTATTATTTAACTAGATATTTTTAGCCTAATATAGGATTCATCTTTACTTGCAAATACAACCCCAACTTCAATACTAAGGATGAAGTACACAAGAAAGATGCTTTTTATCATAAAAAACCTGCTTTAATTGAAGAGACTGTTTAATCTCCCCACCACATGATATGCCTCTTAATCATAATTTTCTTAAGAAAATCTTATTTTATATTTGGAAACTGTGCAATTAACAGTTTTAACTAAGCAATCTATTGTAGATAGTAACTAGTGTTAATGAAAGTTGCAGACCCCATGGGTTTTCATATTCAACAACTGGGAATTAATTCCTTCATTCAAGATAGTGGGAGAGGTTGCATTGTTCACCTGACAAACACAAATTCTCAGTTCAGAGCATTTGAGAGGATGCTAATGAGTGCATACTAAATCATGTTGTTGTGGCTTGACCTAGCCTCTGTACTGAAACAATACTAAGCCATTGGATTGACTGACCCTTGACTCTGCATTGAAACAAGAGCCAGGTATGAGACAGAGACATCAGGGATGACTGTTAACATATCAGAACTGTAGATCTCAGTTTCCGTGCATACTTTGATCTCTTAGGTTGCCCATTTTCTACTGCACAATTTAAATCCCAAAGCATCTTATGACAAAAGTGATTGTCACAAACTATTGCACGCCATGATACAATTACAGTTTATAGCAATTGATAATTCAGATGTCAATCCACCAGAGGAAGTAGTCCCTGATGGGTTACTCCATCGGCAAGTCTAACAGACCACTGACTCTGAAAACCATGGCTTTCATTTGTCATTTCACTTGTGCAGTAACAGCTATGATATCTCCCCAATACCATGCATTTTCCTGTAATGTGTACATGTGATCCCACGATTACATCTCAATCTTAGGGAAACATATGTCTGTGGATGATCATGAGGATAACATTTCATTTCACTATATAATTTTGACATATAGAATATACATATCATGATGTATAGAATATACATATACAGAGCATGTTTCATAACTATATCTATTTGCCCCATGAGGACTATAGTCACTTAAAAGCCTGCTTTGCTCCTTGTTACTCAGACTAACACCAAAGAATAACAACATCTTCTCAGTATAACACACACTGATACAGTTAACTCAATTTTATCTCAGAGCATGGTCAAAGTAGTCTAAAGTCTTTTTGTAAAAAAATTTGTAAGTTTACAGCTATGCTCAAGTTCAGAGTCACAGGTGTCCAACAAAGGTTACTACACAAAGATCCCTAAGAAAAACGTGCCAGTTCTTCATTTGTCAGTCTGCTAACAATAAACCTGTGTTTCAAGGTTTGTCATTGGACACATTGCCTCCCCTTTGTCTGGTTACAGTTGTACTCCTAAAACCATGAAACCCTTGTGTTGCCATGGCAATGACTCAAATACTTATCATTTACACTAGGAATGTGTTTTTGACAAATGAGAGATAACTCTTGTACTTTCTTTATAACTTCAGGGCTCCTGAAAGAAGAGATATTTTAGGCTAAGGGAAGAAGAAGCTAGGATAAGAAGCTAGGAGGAATTAGAAGATGGGCCGGAGAATTACAATAGAAGCAGAGCAATAAAAAACTGTTTTGGAAAATCACAGAATGAGAAATTCATTATGCCCTTTCACTAAGCCTTTCACTGGCTGTAGCTTCCTCTCTGCACCCTAAGAGTGCTTAGGGGCTGGACTCAAAGGCTCTCGGTATTGTTAGGTATAGTAGACTCTTCATTGTGCAAAACTATTTGTGTAGGACTTTAGTTTCCAAGTCTTAGTGTGTGTTTGTGGAGGAGGAGTGAGGCAGATATTTTTTTTTTTTTTTCACTGTGAACTTCACCAAGTACACCGAAGCAACCTCAAAGCACCTAGTTTTCTAGAAAATCTATTTGCTATCATTGTTAAATGGGACCCGGGATATTTAATTAGTCCTCAGTGTCTACATATCTCCATCTATAAAATAGAGTCAATCTTCTCACAAGACTGTAGCTAACATTAATGAGGCAATATTGACAATGCTCATGAAATAGAACTTGTCATCTACTACACATTGCACAACCAGTGTTATTAGCTCTCCGTAACATGAGGGTCGGGCTTGTTGTTGGGGTTTTTGTGCCACCCGGTCCCCAGACATTTAGTCCCAGAGAAAATCACACAAAGATCTCCATAAGTTATAAAACTGATTGGCCCATTAGCTCAGGCTACTTATTAGCTCTTGTAGCTTATATTAACCCATTATTCTTATCTATGTTAGCCACATGGCTTAGTACCTTTCTCAGCCAGGTACATTACATCTTGCTTCTTCCATGGTGTGGGCTAGAAAGCAAAGGGCACTTTCTGCTTCCCACAATACTTCTGTTCTCTTTGCTCCATCTCTACTTCCTGTCTGGTTTTCCCACCTATACTTCCTGCCTGGCCAATCAGCATTTATTTAAAACATGATTGACAGAATACAGACAATTATCCCGCACCAACTCTCTTGTTTGAGACCTAGTAATATTCCAAGTCAAATGCCCCTTTACATATTTCATGGTAAAGTGAACATGATTTTGTTACATCTCTCCAACTCTCTCCCAGCATGCAACAGAGGACTGTGCCATAATCAGATAGGACACAGTAGTCAATCAGCCCTTTTCAGGTATTGTTTTCAAGGCTGAGTATAATTTACAAGTGAATAAATAATAGTTTGTATTGTAGATATGACGCTCAGCGATACAGTAAATGCCAGGCCTGGAGTTTAAAGTCGAGGGAGTGCTGAGCACAATGATGTTTTTATTTCCCACTACAATTAGGTTCAGTGTATCTAGGGTGAGTGCCCTCCCCAATATATTCTGGTTGTTTTTGACAGAAAAGACAAGAAGACTTAAAAATGGAAAGAGAAACAAATAAATATGTTAAAACAAGTCCCTCTGGTGTTCTGAATATTTGCCCAACAGATCTACACCTTGGATATTCTGTCTCCCCCCTTCTTTTGATGTTACAATGTCTTTTTATTTCAATTTTTTACCTTTAAAAACATATTTGTTCTAGACAGACTGCAAAAAATTGAGATCACTGTTTAGCCCATAGCACAAATAAAATGTCCATACAGGTTCCTGGAAATTACCAGGCTTTGAAGGTGGTTTCTGTCAAAGTGTCCAGACATGGCTTGTGACAGCCAAAGCTGAACAGCTCAAATAAGGGGACTAAGGCAACAGGAATATGAGCTGAAAACTTCTCCATGCATGCATGTAGGTGTTTCAATCACTCCATCAGTTAAAGGTGATGCTTCGAAACCACTTACAAGGAAACAGTGTCACCGATGCTGCATGAAGTAATTACTATGATAAATTTCCTAAGTTCATTATTTTCTTTACAGACCATGTTGTTTGTTGATAAAACACCTAGAAACAGATAAATACAGATATAAAACAGAAGTTGTAATCAGGCTCATATAATGTGTGTCTAGAAAAGAGTAAAATTATAATTTTTAAGCATACACAAAAATCAACACAAGAAAGTTTGACTTTGTCTTGTAAGAAAATCCAGAGTGTGTTATACTCAGCTTAAAGATGATTTCCAAATTTATATAACTATATAAAATACAGGAATTGAATTAAAAATAAGTACCAAATACCTCCAATGGCATGGAGTAGGATTTAGGGAAAATGGGAAATGGATGCCATCTGAGGAAATTACTCTGTCATCACTGTTCTCCAAAGTGTAAAGAGGATGCAAAGGGTTGACTACAACTAGCTCTGATAGAGTCAGTTCAGCAGGCTGTGCTCCAGATCAGCTAGTTTTCAATTAAAATTAAATCCAGATTCCGTTTTCCTGTACCAGAATATAACCTTTATTTTATTGGTAACAATTCCTCATAAATGTGTGTGTGTGTGTGTGTGTGTGTGTGTGTGTGTGTGTGTGTATATATATATATATAACATCTTATATATAATACTCATATATACATTCAGAAATGAGTTACTTTATGATGCAGGACTTTCAAATTTCCTTCCAAAAGGAATGTCAGCTGGATGCTTAACTACTTTTTGACGTTAAAATGCCAAACTAAGGACTTTGTGCCAGATTTCATTAACAGCACTTGTAGATTTCATCCCTACTTTTCAGGTGTACAAGCTTGGCTAAAAGAGAACTTCCTCCTTAAACTGCTTAGACTGAGAAACCTGAATACTAGGAATAAGCTGGTTTCCCAAAGAAGGCAATTTCACAAAGTGACAAAAGGAGCCAAAATGTTAATAAACAGAAATATCTAATCTTTCCTTAAAATTTTAAAATATAGACTAAGCAGCATAAAAGCAAACTTAGTTTCCAATGCCCAATATTTTTTATGTATCTAGCAATATCTTCTGAATAGAATAGTTTGGTACTACCTATGACTTAAATATTGAATTGATTTTTAAGTATTGAGTATTGAAATGATTTTTAATCTGTCATAGCCTGAAGAGCATTTTTATTGAATTAATATTATTCAGGATGATTAAAAACACAGTGATTAAAAACACAGATTCACAATGTTCACAATCTTAAATGTTAAACAAAAGTAATACTAATTCATCTGAGATGAACTTTCTCAAGGTTTAGGGGAAATACATATCCAGAGAATAAAAATGAAGCTGAAGTTATATCTCACATTGACAAACCAGAAAAAAAACTCAATAGTTACAGAAAATCAACAATATTGACTGATGTAATTTGCAAAATATTGATCATTTTTTGTCTTAAAGTCTGCCTGAATTTCTAAGTTTATTTGTTAAAAATACATCTTATATAAGTGAAATATTAGATAGCAATGTCCTTTTTTTGATAATTTTAAAATAATTTCACATTTATGGATTTACAACTCTAACTCAAACAAAATAAGTTCTAAAAGGAAATTTTATTTTTTAAATTATCAATATCAGTATGCTCTGAATAATCATCATCAAATTTAACTCACTTTCACACTATTTGAAGATAAGATTGCCTGCTTATAGACCACAGACATAAACAAAAGCAGAGAATATGTCCTAAACTTCAGTCAAAGAGCCTGAACTGCCAACTAGATAGAAACTCACACAGTGACTATCATCTATTACATTTTGAGTTACATGAACTTCAAACAGGCAAACAGAGAGACTCGCATTAAGATTTCACAGTCTCTCATACCACACAAGCTGGAAGTAGTGCTATAGTCAGATTCTCTGCCCTCTCTAGAGCCATGAATAAGAGAGAAATTCGTCCATCCAATCCTTGGACACAGCTCAGAGAAGAGCTAGTCTACAAAAACAAAATTGCTTAACAGTGTTGTGAGTGATAGTTTAGAACATAGTAATCAATAAGAGATAGTAACAATAGTAAAACATAATTATAAGACAAATTATAGTCATCTTGAGTTAGGTCTTAAAATTCAAAATTCTCTGAATTCAATTCTGACAGTTAATTTATGCATGAGTTTAAAGCACTGTGCATATTGAGGGTGTCTGATTCTGGTAGGCAAACCATACTGGTCATCCTTATGTTGTTTAAGGGCAATTTTCAGTAAAAGACAAGCACAATACTGTCTTTCAGCTATAAAGATGAACACACATTAAATATTTGATATTACTCATATGAAAGTCAGATAGATACGATGATTTGCTCAAAGAAAATTCCAAAGAAAGCATATATTTATGCTGAATCAGAAGTAGATGCAAAATGTGAAGGAATAGAAGGAGAGGTATTGAAATATATATTGTCATTATTATTGCATAATATATTGAATAATATATATAATAGATCATGTAATACTATTTATCAGAAGAAAAATAGTAGCTAAAAATGATGAACTGTACAAGAATCATAAGACCCCACAGACTTGCCTGAATTAGAAGTTCACTCATAGTATTTTGTTGTTTGCTGATTTTTTAAAAATAATTCTTTATTAATATAAGAAAAATGAACTCATTTTCTAATTTACATGACTCAGCTTCAGCCCAACACTCAAATTAAGTAAAATTAAGGTGGACTTCTGTTGTTGGCTGTTATTTAATTTTCTGAAAGATCGTTGTTCATCATTGTACTTCTACCAGTTAGTATTGTAATTAACAAAAAAAAAAACAGAAGAAGAATAAAAGAAAAGACAAAGAAAACCTTACCTCTCTGACCAAAGTAGCAAGGAGAATATGATCTAATTTGCCAACTGTGCAGAAAACCATATAGTATTTTAAGGAAATTCTCATAATACTCTAGCATGGTAGGAGGAATAGTCAGCTATTCCTATTTAATTAAGAAAAAAGAATAGAGAAAGCAGTAATTCATAAATAATGAGGAAAGAACTGGGATTGAGAAGTTTAACCATAAGGACCAAAGGATTCTGTTCATTTGTGTTTACCGTAAATCATACTAGACACAATGGTAGACATATAGAAGTAAAATCTCTGGATCTTAACTTATATGAGTACATTGGTCTAAGTGAAAATATAACATAAACAAGTATAAAATAATACCATTAATGGGAACTTAGGCATTTGTAGGTCTTAGCATTTATAGCTCAGTGTCATTGATCATTATTTTTCTATTCCAGTACTATATATAGCACTTTTAAGTACCATAAATGCTACTCATTCAAATAGATACTGATAGTTGGGCATGAGTTCAATTTCTCATTTTTTTAGTGAAATAAATAAGCTTAATAAACACCTTCAGCAATAGGGCTTTATCATCAAATTATAGAGAGTAAACAATAACCTTTCAACAACCTATGCATTTTTTTTTGTGGGAGGTGGTATGGAATCCCTTTTTTCTCAATAAAAAAAAAGAAAGTTTTTTAATTTTTTAATTAAATAAGTAACTTAATGAATAATGAACCTGAAAAACAAACAAACAGTCATTATTATTTGAAATTACTCTTGCTTATGATTAAGAGAGGCCAGCCAGGTGTCCCATAGCCATTCTTACGAGCATAAGAGTCGTCATTGTACTTTTAGTTATTCTATATCTGTTCCTCAAGGTTTAGCTAAGAAGAACAACAACTTTTTCTTTCTACCTCCTTATCAGCTAAATATTTAAACTGGTATTTAGTTTTGTAATTTCATTAATGCCATTATCAAGAAATACATTGTAGTACATGTAAAAAATAAAAAGCAAAGTATAATATTGATAAGATCTTGCCATGTATCCACTTTAAATTTATACTAAAATAAATTTAATATATCAAAAAGGAAAAAAAAGATATAACCCATTCCAGCCAATGGAGGTTTTACTTGATGGCCTCACATGTAAAGTTGGGGCATTGTCTGCTGCATACTTTGGTATCTTTTACAATGGTAGGCTTCCATACAGTTCTTTCAAAAAACCTTCAATTGGCCATTTCTTCTCATATGCTTTCCTTTAGCCTGCCTTCTAGTCTCATTTTACCTCCCCTATTCTATTTCCTTCCTTAATCCTTTTAAAACATTATCCCGTTTTGCACACCCGTATTAGTTTGCTATAAATTGTATGGTTTTCCAACCCCAAGCACATATATCTAAAGGTTAAAAGCTAACACCCACATAAAAGAGGAAACATGAAACATCTGACTTTATCAGTGGAACAATGGTACAATGCTTCTTTTAATAAATTTAAGACTCACTTCATGAAAAGGAAGCCAGACAGTCAAGGTACTGCTAGAGTGACCAAGAACCTGAAACTCTAGCTATGTCATGGACCTACATGGAAAACCCACTACAATTATTCCCCTAAAGAAACACAGTAATAACAGTACTCTTAATGATATATTCCTGTGTTTCTAGATCAGTGTATCCATCAACACTCATAAAAGAAGTTTCTTTTTATAGTAAATGATAATAACCACAGAGTTTTGCAACTGGACAATGTCAAGAGCATGAGAAACTTGGGGCACTTAGCCATAAATAGGATGTCTTTATTAAAATCCCCTCTAAAGACTCGGGATCTATATAGAAGAGGAGGCAGAAAGAATATAAGAGAAAGTGGTCTTGGATGACTCCAAGAAAACAGCATCATTTGGACACAATAGGACTGATGTATATGTGAACTCAAAGAGAATGTGACAGCATATGAAAGGCTTTCACAGATTCAATCCAGACAAAATCCTTAAACAAAGAGACCAAATGGAGTGGCAAGTTCTATCCCTAAACAATAAGTTATTTACAATTGATACCTGCTGGAAATGGAAAATCAGTTTTTTTCCAATGAGGTGTCACTGATTATATCAACTATACTCTAAGGCAGTCCCCCACTCCCACCCTGGTGACAAGAGTAGTTGGCCAACACAAAACAAATTTTTTTTAAAAGGGAGGCGGGTGAACAAAAACTTGGATAGGTAGTTAGGAAGGACCTGTGAGATTTTCAAGGAGAGAAAAGAATATGATCAAGGTGTTGTCCCTGAATTGGGCATCAAATAGCAAGCCATTCCAGAATAATTATTAATCTAGAGTAAGACTGTTGATTACCCTACATTCTAATATACTCCTAAATTATTTATAAGTTGGCCTTTCTCCAGCCTTGTCTGAAAATGAACCTGAATTTCTGTGTTGACAAAAATGGTTGGTTCCATATTTCTTTTAGATTTCTGCACTAAATCTAAAAGTATTCAGGGGTTATCATCATAAGATTCCTTTGAAAGTCACAGGGTAAAGAGAATGTATTAAATATGAACTGTGAGAGTGAGCAGAAAGGCAGCCCAGCTATAATTTAGGCAAACATACTTAAGACCAGACAGTCCTCAATGATTTCTCTCTCTGTTTATGTCTCTATCTCTCTCTTTATCTCTCTTTTTTTCTCTCTCTGTCTCTTTGTATCTTTCTTTCTTATTTATTCTCTCCATCTCTAGTATCCTTTCTCTCTTTTGCCATCATTTTCTCTTTGTTTGTGTTTTCAGTGAAGATATTTGTAGTTCTCAGGACTTTGTTTCTACTTCAGTCAGTTGTGAGTTTTAGGCTTGAATATGATTACCCAGGAGTGCCCCTCTGCACTTCTCAGCTGGCCATTACAAGAACATAATTGCATGTCTTGGTTCATAAAGATAATGAGCAACTACGGAATTTATCCTGGAGTCTCATCTAGATTTCTAAACAAAGGTGCAAACAGACTGCCTTTTCAATGCAGGGAGAAGCACTGAACTCTGGGCAGTGCAATATACCATCTCTAATTTGATTTTTGAAGCCATGATGGATTGGAATATTTCTGCTCCTTCCATCAGAGGCCATCAGCTTCTGTGGCTCACAATTCTCCATGAAATCATGGTGTATTTCTGTCTGTTTACCAATTCAAGATGGAATTGCCTCTTATGATGAAGGGATTCGGGTTTGAAATATTTGTTTATAGAACTTTTATTTCCTAGAATGTTTTATTCTTGTTAAAACACAATTGTTTCCTTACTTAATCTCCTCCCTATTCTCAGTTAAAGAAATTATTGTTTAAATCAAGATTGTCTTCCAAGTCTATTTGTGTATGTGTCTATTTAGTTTTGTGACTGAGTCTCATGTAATACAACTGGCCTAAAACTTTTGTATTTCCCAGTAATACTGCCTCTTTTCAGGTATTGTTTTGAAAGCAAATGTTTTGAAACACATCAGGGAAAGACTGAATGACCTGACATGACCCTGAAAGTGGGAAAGAAGTCTTTTAGTTTAAAGCAATGACACCATGACACTGATCTTATACATGTTTCACACTTTCAGCAAATACCTGATGTATATTCAAGCTTGGTCATGTCCTCTCTTCATTGTAACCATTTAGCCTGGTGTCCTCTGACTAGAGAACCTGTGGATGATGAGTGGAGACTCATTCATTTCAATTGCCTAGAAGCAAAGAATTAGAATGGTTTTTCTCCCATGGATATAGTCCTTTGTTTGCTTGCTTGCTTGCTTAAGCATTTTATCTCTGAGGGTCTTGCTGGGGCTTACAATGAATCATCAGAGTCACTGGAGGTCTCTGATTGCTAACTCAAACCTTCCAAAGTGATCACAACTTTACTCTGCATCAGAGCAGTAAGGATTTGAGAAAGAAGAATAATGACTTTTGTCCTTTACAAAGTTAGTCTCTCACTGTGGGGAAGTGAGATGCTGGACTGCACCAGTGGGAAACACTGATTGTGCCTTATTTACAAGCAATGAACCTCTCTAAGTTGGCCTGAGTGACTCACACAGTTAAGAAGAGAACACAGTGTAACAGACTGAAAATGTGTCAGGGAAATGTTTGTAAATTATGAGCCATAGCTCTGCAAATTATAGTTCCAACAGGCTAGAAAAGGAGCTCCCAAGGAAAGCAAAGAACAGTCAGAAATGAGTGAAGAATCCTCTGCAGATGTCTGGGACTTGAATCTGATTTGGTAGGTCACCCTGGCTCTAAAATGACTCACCTTCTAAGATTCTTTGGAAATGCTTAATGTCACAGATTGTGCCTCCTCAGAACAAGGAGTGACCAAGACAAGAAAATTGACCAACCTCAATTAACACCTTTAGCATCTTGACTGATGTCTAAAAAATGATTTTTTTTTTAAAAATTAGAGTCCAGGAAAGAAGCTGTAGGGATGTCATAGGGCTATAGCTTCATAGTAATGTTATATTATTGTGCTCTGACCATCATCCAAGTAGACAGGATTAAAAAAATCCCTACTTCAAACACATTTTATTTTCTACGAGAAAATACCCCACTTGGTTGAAAAACAGCATCTTAGTCTGCTTGCTTATGCTGTGCATAAGCATTTGATTCAGAGAACTTAAAGATGTCAGTATATTATTTTGGCCACTGTTTTGGAAATCTAGAAATTTGGCATTGGAAAGTCTGATTAGAGCTTCTTACCTACAGTGTAACATGGATTGCTAACTACCTTAGCACTATATTTTGGCTACAGTTTACTACCTGAAGGTTCTTCTGCTAGGCCTATGTCTATTCAATGTTCTTTTCTATGAAGGTACGTCATGACGGTTGTAACTTTTCTTTTTAAAAAAAAGCATTTAGTTGAAGCTTGCTTGCAATTTCAGTGGTTTAGTTCATTATCATCATGATGCGGAGCATGGGACAAGCAGGTAGACATGGTACTAGAGAAGTAGTTGAGTGCTTTACATCTGTATCTGTAGGCAGCAGGAAGAGAGCAGGCAGCAGGGTTTTCAAACGTCTGGCTTGGGGATTTGAAACCCTGAAGCCAACCATCGACCATCATTGACATACTTTAACATTATAACTATTCCAACAAGGCGACAGCTGCTACTTGAGTAGTGTCAATCCCTGATGACTAAACACTCAAATACATGAGTCTATTGATGCCATTCTTATTCAAACAATCACAAGCTGTGTCCTCAGTGGGTTGGTGTCTACTCCTATTGTCCAGTGGTTGAACTGATAAGAGATGGAAGCTAATGAAAGATGGTTAGATCACTGATGCTTTATGCTAATGAATACCATCCATGCTGTTTCATGAAGATAGGTCATATCTGGGAATGAGGATCAATTTCTGCAAAATTAGGTTGTTACAAAAAGCAAGCCTGAGCCCTCTCCAGTATGGTCCTTCACATCTCTCCACAAGACCTGATTCTCCCTCTTCTGCATACAGGTGGTCTAGCCATTTCAACAGCACCCACCATTAAATGTGCCATGCAGATCTCAGTGTGACACTTTTTGGTACCCAGTACTGTATGCTAGCTAAACCTCTTTACTTTAGAAACTGTTAAGTCTCTGATGTATTGTTTTAAAATCACAAACCAAGAACATAGAGGTACTTCCATGGTTAGAGTGCCAGAGGCATTCACGTGGTATGCTGTGGGGATGGAAGAGCATCCATCCCTGCTTATCATAAAAAGGTTGGGAAAGTAATATAGAGTTATAAGGAGTTATAGTTTTGTTACAGTTCAATGAATTGTGTGGATTAATGGAAACAGAAGTAAGTACACCCAAGACTGCTTGGTAAAACACAATTAAGTTTCTCATATTTTATCAAAACTGACTTTTTTTTCCACTGTTATCAATGACACTTGCTCCTTTATCAGGCAATTATCTATTTTTCATTGTATCCCTACTGGGGATATCATTCTTATTTGCATATTATTGTGATAAAACATTCAGCAGAGGTAGTTATCTTGAACACTTCTTCTCTGTTTTTTGGCACTTAGCCCATTTTGGAGTCTTGTTTCTACCCTGCTCTCAGTTTTAAAAACTCATTAACTTAATTTTATGTGTATTTATGTGTGCCTAAAAGTATGTCTATATATCATGTGCATGCAGGAGACCATAAGGTCACAAGGGTGACCAGACATCCTGGAACTAGAATAATATGTACATAGGTCACCTTTTGGATACTGGGATTTGAACTCCAGTCCTTAGTAAGAGCACTACGAACTCTTTGTTGACCAGTGAGTTGAGTTTTCTCTAGCCCCTAATTTGGTTTCCTTAGCAAGTAGAAAATAAAATGATCTAGGGTAAGAGACAAAGGATAGAGGATGTTTCAACCAATGACCAACTCCTGAGCTTCTCATTCATGACCACTTGTAAAACTTAAGAGAAGGAGAGGAGAGGAATAAAGAAGAAGGAGAAGAGAAAGGGAAGAAGAAGAGGAGATAAAGAAAATGTAAAATGGGAAAATTTATCTGGAAATGGCACATATTGTTAAAAGTTAATTGACTACAGCTATGACCAATGTTTGATCCATTTGTAATTCATCCTGGCAGTTAGAAACAGCAGTTAAGACAGATCATAGACAGTATCCTCTGAAGCCAAGCAAGGCTCAACTGAACACTCTGCCTTCTAAGCCCTGGTGGCTCTACATACTGGCTTGTCTGTTGTATTGGTAAATTAGGTTTGTGAAGGAGTTAGGTTGTGTGTGGTTTCATTTGTCATAAGGCTCTAGGTTTGAGCTAGCAAGAGGTTGTGTTTCAGTGACCTTTGGTTCCCTGCCAATGCCACTTCCATAACTGGAACTGAGTCTTTCTACTGGGGAAAAACAGCACATTCAACATGTTGATTTAGATCATAAACATCAAGGCCATCCAAGAGTATGGTTGGGGAAGCTCTCAAGTCAATCATTGTTGTATATTCTATGAAAGGAAGTCAGTAAGTCAACCACTTATATCTGGGAGGAGCAGGTTGTCTAACACCTTGAATAGAAACACAATCAAAGCATGTCTGTTTTAAGTTTGCCAGGCACCACAAAAAGAAAAAACCTAATATACAATGAAGATATTCAAAATTTATTTTTTGTTTATTAATGAAGATTGCAACATTATCTCACATAGCAGATTTATAGCATAGTTAAAAATGTGTCACTCCTTCTCATGAGGTTTCTGTGTTTCCATATACCATTAATCGTTAAGAGTAGAATGTAATGCTTTCTGCCATAGAAAGTTTATGAGAAATGAACAAAAGATTTGAAGTTTCTTGATTTTAAAGCCCATGTTACTTTTCTCTGTAGCAATGTTTCAGGTAAGCTAGCCCTGCAAGCTTAGTTCAATATCTACCTGGAATAGATGTGGAGCATAAGGAAGAACGAAAGCATTGTGCAGAAGAAGCAAAATCATGGAGATTTTGCTCTATTCCAAAATCAAATTACTCTTAGAAAGCTGCTCCCATGGAGCATACACTTGGCCACCTTTTTAAGCATCAAAGAGCGTAATGAAGATTTATGGGTAAGTTGTTAATATTTTTCCATAATTTCCTACAGATATTCTATAGTGGAAGAGAAATTTTAACATGGTAACCAAACAGGAATTTGACCTTTAAGGTGAAGGCAAGAAAGAAAAGATAAGAAGACCTGAGATCCCAAACTCAGGGAAAGGGAAACAGAAGACATTTGGAAGGAGCTAGAAGCAATTCAGCACAATGACCAATGAGCAAGCATGGAGTGCCTAGGTGATGAGAAAGCACCTTGAAAGTCATGTTTCCAGCACAGGGACCAAATGTGACTTACTGCCTACTCCAAAATAAACTTATGATAGTTGTTACTAATAACAGTTCCCTAGAAAGAGGTTTGTTCCTCTGGATCTTTGGGATAGATTAGGAAGGAGATATAGTGGCTGTTATGTAGTGGGATACAAGAACAGACAACAGAGAAGACATAAGAATACAAAGGGAAAGATCAAAATTGAGACCAGAGCCCAAATATGTGCAGCTGTAGAAACCAAGTCATCAGGGATTAGGGCTCCAGCTGCTACTTGAAGTATGGCGTGCTATTTTACGCAAGAATTTCAGTGCTGCAGGGATACATTACCTTGTAGACTTTGAAGCAAACCAACAAAGTTATATCCTGATGGTTGATTAGGTCCAGTGTGTAAATATTCAGTTACACTGATGTTAACAAAGAGGCTATGAGCATATAAGGGAAATTGTCTTCTATGAGCAAAGTAGAACCCTACACCTAAAATAAAGAGCATCCACATCTGCATACTGTCAATGCCATTTTATTAAGAGGAGTGTTTCTAATGTTACATCCCCAAAATAAGTTGCATAGAGTCTCTTATTTCACTCTTGCAAATTAAAATAATAGAGTTACAATTTTTTAAAAAATTAATTTTCAAAGGGTAATTACTAAAGACATCTTAACAAACCCTGCAGGTAGGAATACAATAGAGGATTTCTGAGTGAGTGTGAATGATTTTTGTTGGAGATGTACTAGATGAATGACCACAGACCCAAATAACTTTGGGCACTGTTTCATATCTATCTGTGCTCCTTATCAGGCATAAAATTCCTGCTTGGGAGCACTGAAACTGAGGAAGGGATGGATTCTTTTTAAGGTAGAAAAACACATGAAAAATTTTAAGTTTTTGAATGTACAAAACTAAAATACTCTCATACTAAACAAAATCATCTGTCCCACTTAGCTGCTAACTAAAATGTGAATCTCTTAGAAACCCCTTGAGCTACCCAGGTTTCAGTACACTGTCTGGACATTATTTTGCTCAATCAAGAAGACTTGTAAGATTAAATATGTGTATCTCCTTTCATCGCGGCACCCAAGCCCACCAATATAAGTTCTACTTAAGTTCCATTTGTAGACGATAATGTATCATGAATTTGAGAAAGCACAACTTTGATATGTTCAACATAAATTTTGCTCATTTTCTCCTAGAAAGAAGAGACAAAGTCACTGTTTGCGATCTCCTTCCCTTCTTTCTGTAATATATTCTAAAAAGAAATGAATTTAACAGTTCATACCATGACATGCAATCATCTTATGCACTCATCAGAGAGTAACAAGGGAATGATGTCTATATACACCAGTATCGTGCAGTAGCCACAGTTCTCTGGTTCCAAAACCCTCCCCGGTACCCACCAGAGTCTATGAATCCAAACTTTCTTAAGTAAAAAGACATTGTGCCTGCATATCCAATGTGCACATCCTTCTCTGTAGCTCAAATCATCTTTCTCTTACTTACTGCACTCAATTTAAAACAAGCAAAACCGGAAGAATTGCTTACTATTTCAAGGCATAGTTAGAGGAAAATAAAAAGTCTGTGTTCATTCAGTAAAGGCACTTTTCCCCGAAAATAATTTCAAATCATGATTGACTGAATGCAATAATTGTAAAGTCCCAGGTAAGAGGGATGTTGATGAAGATGTGTGTGTGTTTGTGTGTATATAATCAACCACAGAGATTGAAATGACATTGATGACCACATACTCCTTTAGTAATGTTCAATAAGTTCATCAATAGCATTAAGAACAAAATATAAAGAAATGTTCCTCTGTTCTCCAGGCTTTCATGATGGTGAACATGAATGAGCTATAGTTATGGGCTATGCTCTTTGCATCTTGAATATGAAGATCTAAAGAAAATTAATATTACGGAAGAAATCTAAACAAACACTGATGGAATTTTTTTCTTAAGAAGGGGAACCTACGTCCTTCTCAGGCAGGAGATTCATGGTGTCTGCCACACTGTTCTTCTTCCCAGCATTCAGTTTGGTCTACTCCACCTATCTAAGTTCTGTCCTATCAAAAGGCCAAGGCAGTTTCTTTATTAAACCAATGAAAGCAACACATAAACAGGAGGACCTCCTACACCAATCCAGCAACATGTATTTTCTGGAGCAAGTAGCAAATTCTCTAATCAAAAACTGTTAGGTCCTCTATGTATCTCTATTGGTCTATGTTCTTATGGGATCTTCATTGCAAATGACATCCCTTTGTTAGAGGTAATTAGAAAATAACATGCCTGATACATATCAGAGAATCTGGGATAAGTATCCCTCTTTATAATGAAGTCTTCCTGTGGAAGGAAATAAGAGTTTCTGAAGAGCTGGGAGGCAGGTGGCTATAGGACTCACTTACCCACCATTGTCTCTCACTTCCCAAAACTTCCACCATGTCTTATCTCAGCACTCTGAAGATCAAGGTTCTAACACAAGAATCTTTGGACACACATTCAAACTGCAAAGAGGAGGCCTAGCACGAGTGATTTGTCCCACACTGAGAATATCAAAACCAACAGCAAAAATGGGAACACACTCAATTATTCAAACATGATATTATACCACCAAAAATTAATCAAGTAATGGGTGAGAATTCATTCTGTTTGATTTAATTTCACCCAAACAAAAACTTCATATTACATTTTGTTCATGTGTCTATGTATGTATACACATACTGTTTAGTTTTTATTATTATCTATAGAGTGTTTTACTCTTAATAGATTCAATATTCATCAGCAAGGAATGCCAGAAAATAAAGATAAAAGATAAATGCTTTTCAATTTCCACAGTTCCAAAATCAGATTCACAAGAATTCCTATGCATGAAATCAGTGGTAAACAGAGAAACCAAAAAATCTCTGTGAAACAATTTCCTTTACTGATATTTCCTTCGTTCCTACACTTTTATCTCAAATTTCAGCCCAGTGCAAACATTTCCTGGCAGAAAGAACAAAGTCACGGAGAACAAAGCATTGCGTCTACCCCATATCAATGCAAATTTTCATTTGAAATATCTATCCATGTTTTCTCATATATCTGACATTTATTTTTATTGCCTTTTAATATTTTATCATACAAATATATCACACTTGTTCACCCATTTGGTTTTCCATAGATATTGTGGCTGTTTCCAATGAAGAACTGCCAGAAGTAGAGATGCTTGAAAACTTTTGTTACTTGTTCTAGAAAACCAGTGCCCCTGGTTTGTGAGACAGAGTTCTTCTACTGCATCAAATGTCAATTCTCTATTCACTGTGAGGAGATTTATCAAAAGAAAAAAGAAAGAAAAAACTAAGCATTAAACTACTATGTAACTCAGCTGCACAATCCTTTAGTATCTTCTTAAGAGACTCTAAGTCAACACACTGTTGCTATACCTACATATCCTGTTCATTGACACATTGTTCACAATAACAAGAAATTTAAACACACTATGATCTTCATCAGATATGGTATTTGGGGGTACTGTATTTTAAAATTATTTTTTAAACTATCTTTTCAGATTTTACATGTCAATCTAAGTTACTACTACCTCCTCTTCTCCCAACCCTCTTCCACTGCCCCCATACATTCCTGAGAGAGGTTAAAGCTTCCCATGGGGAGTCAACAAAGTCTATCACATGACTATGAGGCAGGACCAAAGCCCTCCTCTCTATATCTATGCTGAGAACAGTATTCCTCTAAAACGAATGGGCTCAAAGAAACCAGCTCAAGCAGTATGGATAAATCCTGATCCCATGGTCACTGACTCCACAGACTGCCCCAGCACACAACTGTCACCCACATGCAGAGGGCCTAGTTTGGTGTTATGCAGGTTCCCTGTTGTCAGTCCTGAGTCAGTGAGCTCCCACAAGCTCAGGTTAGCTGTTTCTGTGAGTATCTCTCTCCATTATGGTCTTCACCTCTTTGCTCATATTATCTCTTTTCCTTCTCTTTCACTGGACTCTAGGAGCTCTGCCCAGTGTTTAACTGTGAATATCTGCATCTGTTTTCATCAGTTGCTGAATGCAGGTTCTATGATAACAATTAAGGCAGTCATCATCTGATGACAGGGGAAGGCTAGTTCAGGCACCCTCTCCACTATTGTTTAGGGTCTTATTTGGGGTCATCCTTGTGGATTCCTGGGAAATTTCTCTAGTGCCAGGTTTCTTGCTAGCACCATAAATGCTCCCTCAGTTAAAATATCTCTTTCCTTGCTCTTCTTCTCTGTTCTTCCCCAATTTCAGCCATCCATTTCCCTAATGTTCTCTCCCACTTCACTTATCCCCCCTCCTTTGTCCATCCCCCTACATTGCCAATTTTATCAGAAGAGATTATCTATTTTCCTTTCCCAGGGGACCCAAGCATGTCTCTCTTATGGTTCTCCTTGTTGACTAACCTCTCTGTGGTTTTATACTATAGGCTGGTTATCCTTTCCTTCATGTCTAACATCCACTTATAAGTGAGTACAACTGTGTTTTACTTTCTGGGTCTGTTTTACCTCACTCAGGATGTTTTTTTCTTCTCGTTCCGTCCATCTGGCTACAAATTTCAAGATGCAATTATTTTTTACTGCTGAGTAGTACTCCATTGTGTAAATGTACCACATTTTCTTTATCCATTATTCAGTTGAGGGGCATCTAGGTTGTTTTCAGGTTCTAGTTCTTATGAAGAACAAACATAGTGGAGCCAATGTCCTTGTGGTATGAGTGTGCATCATTTAGGTATATGCCCAAAAGTGATATTGGTTGTTCTTGAGTTAGATTGATTCCCCATTTTTTGAGAAATTGCCATTCTGATTTCCAAAGTGACTGTACAAGTTTGCACTCTCACCATCATTGGAGCATTGTTTCCCTTACTTCAACATAAGCTGTTATTGGTGTTTTCGATCTTAGTCTTTCTAACTGGTATAAGATGCTATCTCATAGTTGTTTTGATTTGCATTTCCCTGATAGGTAAGGATGTTGAGGAATTCTTTAAGTATCTTTTTGTCATTTGAGATTCTTCTGTTGAGAATTCTTTGTTTAGGTCTGTACCCCATTTTTAATTGGATTATTGGTATTTTGATATTGAGTTTCTTGAGTTCTGTGTAGTTATTGTGGAGATCAGTCCTCTGTGTGGTGTCAGGTTGGTGAAGATCTTATTTATTTATTTATTTATTTATTTATTTACTTACTTACTTATTTATTTATTTATTTATTTTTTGAGAAAAAAAAATTTCCGCCTCCTCCCAGCCTCCCACTCCTTCCCCACGTGCCACTCCCCTCCCCCTCCCTCTCCAGTCCAAAGAGCAGTCAGGGTTCCCTGCCCTGTGGGAAGTCCAAAGTCCTCCCCCCTCCATCCTGGTCTAGGAAGGTGAACATCCAAACTGGCTAGGCCCCCACAAAGCCAGAACAAGAAGTAGGATCAAAACCCAGTGCCATTGTCCTTGGCTTCTCATCAGCCCTCATTGTCTGCCATATTCAGAGAGTCCGGGTTTATCCCCTGCTTTTTCAGTCACAATCCAGCTGGCCTTGGTGAGCTCCCAATAGATCAGCCCCACTGTCTCCATGGGTGGGTGCACCCCTCTTGGTCTTGACTTCCTTGCTCATCTTCTCCCTCCTTCTGTTCCTCATTGGTACTTTGGGAGCTCATCAAAGACCTCAATATCAGTCTGAGCACACTGAACCTAATAGAAGAGAAATTGGGAGGTACCCAACAACAGATGGGCACAGGCGATCGCTTCCTATGTATATCCCCAGCAGCACAGACATTAAGGGCAACATTGAATAAATGGGACCTACTGAAACTGAGAAGCTTCTGTAAAGCAAAGGTCACTGTCACTAAGACAAAAAAGCAACCCACTGACTCGGAGAAGATCTTCACCAACCCCGCAACAGACAAAGGTCTGATCTCCAAAATATATAAAGAACTCAAGAAACTAGACTTTAAAATGCTAATTAACCCAATTAAAAAATGTGGCACTGATCTGAACAGAGAATTCTGAACAGAAGAAGTTCAAATGGCCAAAAGACACTTAAGATCATGCTCAACCTCCTTAGTAATCAGGGAAATGCAAATCATAACAACTTTGAGATATCATCTTACACCTGTCAGATTGGCTAAAATCAAAAACACCAATGATAGCCTCTGCTGGAGAGGCTGTGGATGAAGGGGTTCCCTCATCCATTCCTGGTGGGAATGCAAATTTGTGCAACCACTTTGGAAATCAGTGTTTCGGTTTCTCAGGAAATTCAGGATCAACCTACTCCTGGACCCAGCAATACCACTCTTGGGAGTATACCCAAGAGATGCCCGATCATATGACAAGGGCATTTGTTCAACTATGTTCATAGCAGCATTATTTGTAATAGCCAGAACCTGGAAACAACCTAGATGTCCTTCAATGGAAGAATGGATGAAGAAAGTGTGGAATATATACACATTAGAGTACTACTCAGCGGTAAAAAACAATGACTTCTCAAATTTTGCATGCAAATGGATAGAAATAGAAAATACTATCCTGAGTGAGGTAACCCAGACCCAAAGAGATGAACATGGGATGTACTCACTCATAATTGGTTTCTAGCCACAAATAAATGTCAGTGAGTCTATATTTTGATATATGAAAGAAGGTGAAGATCTTTTTACATTCTGTAAGCTGCCATTGTGTCTTATGGACTGTGTCTTTTGCCTTACAGAAGCTTCTAAGCTTTTGGAGGCCACATTTCTTTATAGTTGTTCTCAGTGTCTGTGTTACTGGTGTTAAATTTAGGAAGTAGTCACCTGTGACCATGTATTTAAGGGTACTTCCCAATTTCTCTTCTATGTGGTTCAGTGTGGCTGGATTTATTTTAAGATTTTTGATACATTTGCACTTTTGTGAACAGGAATATAGGGGTCAATCTGCATTATTCTACATGTTGACAGCCAGCACCATTTGTTGAAGGTGCTTTCTTTTTCCATTTTATAATTTTAGCTTCTTTGCCAAAAATTATGTGTTCATAGGTGTGTGGATTGATATCAGGATCTTTGATTTTTTTCCAATTGCTCATATTTCTGTTTTATGGCAGTATCAAGCTGTTTTCATAACTGTAGCTCCATGATAGAGTTTGATGTCAAGGATGGTGATGCCTCAAGAAGCTCCTTTATTGTACAAGATTGTTTTGATTATCATGGGCTTTTTGTTTTTCCACTTGAAGGTTATATTGTTCTTTGGAGGTCTGTGCAGAATTGTGTTGGAATTTTGATGGGGATTGCATTGAACTTATAGATTGCTTTTGGTAAGATTGCAATTTTTACTATGTTGCTCCTACCTATCCAAGAGCATGAGATATCTTTCCTTTTTCTTATATTTTCTTCAGTTTCTTTCTTCAGAGACTTAAAGTATAGGTCCTTCAGATCTTTCACTTCTTTGGTTAGTGTTACAACAAGATATTTTCTGTTATTTGTGGCTATTGTAAATGGTGATGTTTTTTTTATTTCTTTCTCAGCCATTTTATTATTTGTATATAGGAGGGCTACTGATTTTTAATATATCTTATATCTTCCTATATTAATGAAGGAGTTCAGCTATATGAGTTCACTGGTAGAATTCTTTTAGGGGTCACTTATGTATACTATCATATCATCTGAAAATAGCAAAAGTTTGTCATTTTTTCTTTCCAATTTCTATCCCCTTGATCTCTTTTTGTTATCATATTGTTCTTGCTAGAACTTTAAGTACTATGTTGAATAGATGTGGAAAGAGTGGACAGCCTTGACCTATTCTTTTTTTTTTTCGCTTTAGCTTTACTTAGTTTCTTTTCTTTTTTATTAATTTATTAAATAAAAATTTCAGCCTCCTCCCCTCCTTTCTTTTGCCCCCCCACTCCCCACGTGCCACTCCCCTCCCCCTCCCTCTCCAGTCCAAAGAGCAGTCAGAGTTCCCTGCCCTGTGGGCAGTCCAAGGTCTTCCTCCCCTCCATCCAGGTCTAGGAAGGTGAGCATCCAAACAGGCTATACTCCAACAAAGCCAGTACATGCAGTAGGATCAAAACTCAGTGCCATTGTTCTTGGCTTCTCATCAGCCCTCATTGTCCACCATATTCAGAGAGTCTGGTTTTATCCTATGCTTTTTCAGTCCCAGTCCAGCTGGCCTTGTTGAGAAGGGGAGAGCTTGGGGTAATGGGATGATTGGGATAATGGAAGGATGGATATGGGCACACTGAAGTATATATCTTAATTAAGGGAGCCATTTTAGGGTTGGCAAGAGCCTTGACTCTAGAGGTGTTCCCAGAGGTCCAGAGAGATGTACCCAACTGGGTCCTTGGGCAGCTGAGGAAAGAGAGCCTGAAATGGCCCGATCCTATAGCCATACTAATGAATATCTTGCATATCACCATAGATGGATAGAGATAGAGACAGAGACCCACATTGGAGCAATGGACTGAGCTCCCAAGGTCCAAATGAGGAACAGAAGGAGGGAGAACATGAGCAAGGAAATCAAGACCGCGAAGGGGGCACCCACCCTCTGAGATGGTGGGGCTGATCTATTGACTTATTCTTGATTTTAATGTAGTCACTTTGAGTTTCTTTCCATTTAATATAATGTTGGCTGTATATTGCTTTTATTGTGTTAGATATGCCCTTGTATGCATGATCTTTCCAAGACCTTTTTCATGAAGGGGTGTTGCATTTTGTCAAAGGATTTTTCAGCATCTAATGAGATGATCATAGGCTTTTGTCTTTCAGTTTATTTACATGGTTAATTACATTGACATATTTTCGTATGTTGAACCATCTCTTCATCTCTTGGATGAAGACTACTTGATCATGTTGGATGATTTTTTTTTACTTGTTCTTTTATTCAGTTTGCCAGCTTTTTATTGAGAATTTGTGTACCAATGTTCATGAGGGAGTTTCGTCTGTAATTTTCTTTCTTCATTGACTCTTTGTGTGGTTTCAATATCAGGGTAACTGTAGCCTTATAAAAAAAAGTTTGGCAATGTTCCTTCTGTTTCTAATGTGTAGAACAAATTGAGGAGTATAGTTATTAGCTCTTCTTTGAAGTTCTAGTAGAATTATTCACACAAGCCATACAACACTGGATTTTATTTGTTTTTTTCCAACTTTTTTTTATTGAGAAAAGGAAAAAAAAAAAACAAGTTTCCGCCTCCTCCCAGCCTCCCACCTCCCTCCCCTCGTCCCACCCTTCTCCCCCTCCTCCCACCCTTCTCCCCCTCCCTCTCCAGTCCAAAGAGCAGTCAGGGTGCCCTGCCCTGTGGTAAGTCTTAGGTCCTCCCGCCTCCGTCCATATCTTGGAAGGTGAACATCCAAACTGGCTAGGCGACCACAGAGCCAGAAAATTCAGTAGGATCGAAACCCCTTGCCATTGTCCTTGGCTTCTCATCAGCCCTCATTGTTCGCCATGTTCAGAGAGTCCGGTTTTATCCCATGCTTTTTCAGTCACAGTCCAGGTGGCCCTGGTAAGCTCCCAGTAGATCAGATTCACTGTCCAGTGGGTGGGTGCACCCCTCGTGGTCCCGACTTCTTTGCTCAGGTTCTCCCTCCTTCTGCTCCTCACTGGGACCTTGAGAGCTCAGTCCAGTGCTCCAGTGTGGGTCTCTGTCTCTATCTTCATCCATCACCAGGTGAGGGTTCTATGGTGATATGCAAGATATTCGTCAGTGTTGCTATAGGATAGGCTCATTACAGGTTCCCTATCCTCAGCTGCCCAAGGAACTAACTGGGGACATCGCCTTGGGCTCCTGGGAGCCACTCTAGGTTCAAGTCTCTTGCCAACCCTAAGGTGGCTCCCTTATCTAAGAATTGTGCTTCCGTGCTCCCCTATCCAACCTTACTTTATCCCAGTCATCCTTTTTCCCCAGGGGTACCCTCATCCATTGCTGGTGGGAATGCAATCTGGTGCAACCACTTTGGAAATCAGTGTTTCGGTTTCTCAGGAAATTCGGGATCAACCTAGCCCTGGACCCAGCAATACCACTCCTGGGAATATACCCAAGAGATGCCCTATCAAACCGCAAGATCATTTGTTCAACTATGTTAATAGCAGTATTATTTGTAATAGCCAGAACCTGGAAACAACCTAGATGCCCTTCAATGGAAGAATGGATGAAGAAAGTGTGGAATATATACATATTAGAGTACTACGCTGCGGTAAAAAACAATGACTTCTCAAATTTTGCATGCAAATGGATGGAAATAGAAAACACTATCCTGAGTGAGGTAACCCAGACCCAAAAAGATGAACATGGGATGTACTCACTCATAATTGGTTTCTAGCCATAAATAAGGGTCACGGAGTCTACAATTGGCGAACCTAAAGAAGCTAAGTAAGAAGGTGAACCCAAAGAAAAACATATAGTTATCCTTTTGGCTATGGTAAGTAGACAAAGTTGCCAGGGGAAGAATTGGGATCTTGGGGTGGGATGGGATGGGGGTAAGGGGAAATGGGGAGAGAAAAGGGAGAAGGGGCGAATGGGGGGAACTTGGATTTTATTTTGAGAGAGAGACTAAACCAAAAATTGATGCTTCTACATTTAAGAAAATGATTACTTCTACTTCCTTAGGGATTAGAAATCTATTGAAGTTGGTTATCTGGTCTTGATTTAATTTTGGTATATGGTACCTATGCCGATATTGAACATTTCTTTTAGATTTTGAAACGTAGTGGAGTACAAGTTTTCTAAGCATAAGCAACAAGTCTCTGGATTTTCACCTTGTCTGTCATTTTGTCCCCCTTTTCATTTCTGATTTTATTAATTTGGTGTTCTCTCTTTACCTTTTGGTCAGTTTATAAAAGGGTTTGTGTATATTGTTGGTTTTCTTGAAGAACCAGCTCTTTGTTTCATTGACTTTTTGTATTGTTTTGTTTCTATTTATTGATTTCAACCCTCAATTTGATTATTTCCCGACATCAACTCCTCCTAGGTGAGTCTGCTTCTTATTGTTCTAGATCTTTCATGTGTTCTATTAAGTTGCTAGTGTGACATTTCTTTACCTTCTTTATGTAGGCACTTAGTACTATGAACTTTCTTCTGACCACAGTTTGCATACTTTCCCATAGGTTTGGGTATATTGTGCATTCATTTTTATTGAATTCTAAGAAGTGTTTAATTTCTTTTTTTTTCTTCTTTGTCCCAGAAGTGGTTCAGTTGAACATTGTTCAATTTCCATGAGTCTCTAGACCTTCTATAATTAGTGTTGTTGATTTTCCAACTTTAAGCCATGGTCTGATAAGAAACGTGGTGGGGATGGTTATTTCAACTTTTTTTTTGTTTGTTTCTCTTGAGGTTTACTTTGTTACTGAGTATGTGATGAGTTTTAGAGAACGTTCCAAAGGTGCTGAGAATATATTCTTTGTGTTTGGGTGAAATATTCTATAGATGTATGTTAAGTCCATTTTAAACTTGACATAGTTAAGTTAGTTCTAACTAATGTTAGTTCTCTCTGTTTTTTCTGTTAAATTTCTTTGTGGCAGACCTGTCCATTGGTGAGAGTCAGGTATTGATGTCTCCTACTATTACTTTGTTTGGTTTCATTTGTGATTTAAGCTTTAGTAATGTTTCATTTACATGTGTGGGTGCTCTTGTATTTGGGGCATAGATGTTTGGGATTGTGACTTCATCTTGATAGTTTTTTCCTGTGATGAGTATCCATTCTCTTAGCCTGTTTCTTTTTATATGTGAATTGATTACAGTGATATTAAGAGATATTAATGATCAGTGGTTGTTAATTCCTATTATTTTTTAATGGTACTGTTTGTGTTTCCCTTCTTTGGGGTTTGTTGATGTGAAGTTAACTGTTTTGTTTTTGTGGGTGCAGCTAACTTCCTTGGGTTGGAGTTTTCCTTTTATTACTTTCTGTGAGGTTAAATTTTTGGATCAATGTTTTTATAATACGGTTTTGCAATGCAGTATCACTTTTGTTTTCTTCTTCAATGGTGACTGGAAGGATTTCTGGGCATAGTAGCCTGTGTTCCCCTAGTGTCTGCAGGACATCTATCCAGGACATTCTGCCTTCAAAATTTTCATTGAGAAATCAGGCATAATTCTAGTAGGTCTGCATTTATATGCTTCTTGACCATTTTCTTTTTGAGCTCTTAATATTCTTTATTCTGTATGTGTAGTGGTTTGATTACTATATTGTGAGGGGAATTTTTATTTGGTCTAGTCTCCTTGATGTTCTGTAAGATTACTTTAGCTTCATAGGCATATGCTTCTTAAGCTTAGAAAAGTTTTCTTCTATGAACTTGTTAAATATATTTTCTGTTCCTTTGAGCTGGGGTTCTTCTCCTTCTTCTATCCCTGCTCTCCTTAGGTTTGGTCTTTTCATTGTGTTCCAGATTTCCTGGATATTTTGTGCTAAGAATTTGTTGTATTTAACAATTTCTTTGACTGATGAATCTATTTCCTCTATCACACATTCAACTTGTGAGATTCTCTCCTCCATATCTTGTATTCCAATAATTATGCTTATATCTCAATTCCTGTTCTTTTACCCAGATTTTCCATTCCCAGAATTCCTTCAGTTTGTGTGTTCTTTGTTGCCTCTATTTCAATTTTCAAGTCTTGGACTGTTCGAACTGTTTGCTTCACCAGTTTAATTGTTTTTTCCTTGGTTTTCTTGGCTCTTTTTAAAGAGATTTTTTGATTTCTTCCAATTTTTTTGTTCATCTTTTTCTCCATTTCTTTAAAGGAACTTTTCATTTCCTGTCTAAGTGTCTCTTTCATCTTCATAAAATTATATTTAAGGCCATTTTCTTCTGCTTCTTCTTGGTTAGGCTGTTCATGCATTCCTGTTTAGGACCACTAGATTCTGCTGTTGCCATATTACTCTTTAGGTTTTTCAATGTATTCTTGCATTGGCGTCTACCCATCTCTTCTTCCAGTTGGTGCCAGCAGTGTCTTTGCCTCTTGGTCGAGTTTTTGTGGATATCTGTGTCTCAGGGATCTTCTCTTAGACCTATTGTTGCTGTAGCTTTTTGTGTCTCAGGAAGCCACTGAGGTCTCTGGGAATGGATGAGTTTGGGGGCAGAGTGGGACTTGTAGATTACAGTGTCTGATGAGGGATCATTGGAGCAGTCTTCCTGTAGGAGGCTTTCCTGCTAGCCAGCTACTGAAGCTAAGATGGGTGAGGGAGTGTTCTGGGGTTTTGTATGAAGCCTAGAAACTAAAGACTGGGCTGTACAACAGGGGAGTTGGTCACCCACCTCTTGGTCCACTTTGTGAAGTCACAGTCTGTGTTGACAGGACATGGGTGCTTCTGGGGGCAGAGTATAGAAGTATTTATGAGGAGAAGTGCACACACGCGTGCGCGCGCGCGCACACACACACACACACACACACACATGCACTTCTTTAGCTATAAAGATGAATAAAATTATGTCATTTGAAGAAGCATGTCTGAACCTGGACATCATTATGGAAAGTAAAACTAAGCAAAATCAAAGACAAATACCACTTTTTTTCATTCACAAAACACAGATTTTAAAATACAGAGGCTAGAGATATGAATCATCTTTTAAAGCCCTTAAAATGCAAGCATGAGGTTCAGACCCTCAGAATCCATGTTAAATACAGGTCATTTCAGAGGTGTCCTTTTAATTTTAGTTTTAGTATGATAGGGAGAATAATGTTCTGATCAAGGTGACTAACTAGAAGAGATATTTCTTCAAACTCTGGAATCAAAGATAAGACTCTTTCTCACTGTGATGATGAAAGTGATCAAGAAAGACATTCAATATCAGCCTCATGTTCTCTACACACTTGGCATATTCATGCACATTCACATACCCACATGTACCGATGAAAATTTAAACTTTCAGACATGCATGCACATCACAGAAATATACATAGATACACATATATCTATGTGTATATGCTTATGCAAATCAGGAAACAAGATGGTGGATCATAAAAAGAGAATCTTATGATCTTCAAAGAAGTAGGTAAAAGAGAGCATATGTACATGTGACACAAAAACATAAGGGTGGATTCTCTGAGACAAAAAGAGACCCAATCACAGATTAGCAAGAGACATGCAGAAAGGAAGACAGTATAGGTGTGAATTAGAAGAAAATAAATATAGTGGCATACGCATTGGAAAATTCCATAACGGAAGCCGTATGTTGTATATGAAGTTAATTAGCGAAAAATTAAGAAATTCTCATCAGTTTTGCTAGAAATTTCCAATCTGTCCACCTAATATATTTGTCTCTGGAGGAAAAACCAAACAGTTGTTCATCTGACCAAGGTGTTGAATAATGTATGTGCTATACAGTGTTTGTGGCATTGCCCTTCCTCTATTTCATGCTGTTCTGGATATGATTTAAGGTATTAAAAAATACCTATGTCCTGGACATTGGATTTTCTCTTTCAGGAAACAACTACATGAAAGCTTCATTCAGCTTTTTAAAAAGATAGTTATTTATTTAATTTTCCTTTTAGAAACAGTCCTTTATCTTTATTACAATTTTATACAAATATTTCCAGCAGTTATTGTTTTGTAGCTTTTTCCCCCTGTTTTTGACACATGATCTGAGAATACTGGCACAATTTACAAAATCTGTAGGAAATGTAGATATCTTAGTTTTATTCTAATCTTTCATGTTTTTATCATTGTTAGCATTCAGTATGTGGATTGTATGTCTTCATAGATATATATGCCATTGTGCTTGTATGGAAATCAAAGAACAACTTGAGGGATTGGATTCACATAATTCATTGTCTATAACAAGTGATTTTTTTTCCTGTTGAACAATCCGGGTAGCCTCTAGCAGAAGCCTTTGCAACATTCTCTCCATCTAGGAAGATGCGCTTACATATGATCATCACCTACTGCATTAATATTAGACAATAAGATTACCTACAGATAAACAAATACTTGCTTTGAAGTGTTGGCACTTGGGACTGAAGGGGAGGCTTAGGGTTAAAAGCACTAGTTGCTCTTAGAAGGAACTATGTTCAATTTCCAGCACCCATGTTATTCATAACCACATGTAACTCTAGGTCCAGGGGAATCAGATGCCCTTCTCCGACTTCCAAGTGCATCAAGTATATGCATCCATAGACAAATCACTCAAAAATAACATAAAATGAATAAATTTAAATAAAATAAGATGTTGGTCCTTGAGGATTTTCCCTTGTGACTCTTCCCACATTGAGAAGTTCTTTCTCATTGTGCCTAACAATTCTATATTCTCCTTGCTCCAAAATTAAATGAAAATTTTCAAAATAAAATTGATATTTGAATCATGGGTAGCTGTAGAATTTTTCATAAAATTTATTTTACATTACAATTAAACATAGGTGTTTCTTCTTTAATCTATTAATGATGTAGAAACAAATGGAAAACTTTGTTTTAAAAATGAAGTTAATCTTATATGCTTACTAACTTAGAAATACATAAATTATTTTATATTAATGAACTTTGATGTGATTTTATTGTCAAATTATATGCATACAATTATATTCATATATTTTTTTCTCATTCTGTTCAATTGAGATTATTATAAAACCTTGATTGGTTTCATTAAGCTTAATAAATAGCAGTTTTCCTACTTCTTTGTGGACTTAACAGGATACTAATATATTTCTGTTTAGAATGTTTAAAAATCTACTTATGAGTACATAATGCTCATAATATTTTGATAGTAATTTTTATGACAGATTTGAGTAGCCTTGCTGATCACACTGTTGTGAGTTTTTGTGTCTCTATTTTGTTTTCATAACTTGTATTTGTTCAGCTTTATAATTGTCATCTTTTTTTATGAACATGAATAATAACAGTTGTTTAATTCAACAACTCACTTATATATGAAAATCTCCCAGGATATCCCAATTCCTTTTATTTGTGGAGTGCATTCCTGTCTTCATACTTAACAATTCTTCAAAACTTTAGAACATTTGCACATCTGTGACACTAATAGGTACATGCTGTCGTAGTTAGGGCTTACGATTTTTGTGAAGAGACATCATGGCCACGCCAACAATTACAAAGGAAATACGTAATTGATTGTGACTCGCTTACAGTTCAGAGGTTCAGTGCATTATGGTCATGAAGGGGAGCAAGGCAGCATGCACGCAAACATGGTGCTGGAGTTGACAGTACTACATCTTGCAGGCAACAGGAAGTTGACTGATTGTGTCATACTGAGGGAAGTTTGAGAAAAAAGATCTCAAAAACCATTCCCACTGTGACACATTTCCTCCAACAAGGCCATACCTCTCTGAAGTACCCCTCTCTTTGGGGGCCATTTTCTTCCAAACCAACACACATGCATTTCAGACTCGCTTTTAGACAAAATCATATGATCATTTTATTTTGAAATTGACTATTATTTAATCACTTTTCTTCAATGAAGCAATTGAGTTCATATCTATATTTTATCTGGTAATATTTTAATGCTGCATTAAACAATTATATTTTATTGGCAATTTGGTAAATTTATTGTGAAGTTATTGCATCATATTATCCCTCAGTGGAACTTTTTCTGTAGGATCTGTTTTACCTGACAAGTAGTACTTGAATCACAGCCTTTCCTTGTATTTTTATATGTCTCTTATAAATAGCAGTTGCTTTTTTATTCTTATATGAACATGACTGTCTTCTACATGAATTACTGAGTTCATTTCTATTTAATAGAATCCAGCTTTACATCCATTATTCTATTTCATACTTTTATCTATTTCCCCATATTTATGTTCTCCTTCTTATGAGGTAAAATATTAAAAAGATGCCTCACTCGCAACAGTATAAAATTAATCAAAATTCTTATCTTCTTTCTGTGTTATTGTTAACCCTTCAATACTTGCATGAGTTTATGATTCATTATAACCCTGCCTTGCAGTTCTCTCCTGTCCTCTGCTCTCCCTTCTGCTCCTGCCTCCCCTTTCCTCTTCACTCCTCTTCCCAAACATCTTCCTACTTTTCATTTGACTGCTGATCATTCAAAACACAGAATTCATGGTAGGCAAGTGACATTCTGCTGCGCTAAAATCACTTCCAATTTTGTTTGAAAAACTGAAAGAGCCCAATTCATAGCCAGTATCTACGTACATTGTCCACTTGGTGATGTTTTCTTTTGACTGAGGTGCTGTCGCAGACCTTTGGTAAAGACTTCTAGTTTTATAGTGCACACTCAGTCTATTAACTAAGCTCTTTTGGAGGTATCTTCTCCTGGACTCTGTTTTCAAATCATCCAAGTGGTACACTGGCCTTTAACAAGATCTCATGAGCATAGAATCAAGGCACAGGTGGTTTTTACTGGCAGATTGATGATGCCCTTCGTGTCTTCTTGGTATCAGCTCCAGCATCATGAAGGTGAGGTTTTAGTATGTTGTTCTAGAGAAACCTGAATCTCCTCTGATGATGATCTTCAGTTTTCTTCTGTATTTCTCTTTAAATAATCAGTCTACCTATAATTTATTTCCTTGTGGTAGAGTCGATGGAATGGCATACTATCAATTATGGTGAATTCTATCATTATATCTCATGCATATTCTATCTAAGCTGTTATCTGCCTAGGCTCCTTCTTGTATTCTACTGCTTCCTAGAACACTCTTTTTGCTCTTGGGCTTCAGGTTTGGTGACTTTACTATGAACACCATCTTCTTATCTACCACTCTGTATACTTTGTCATATCCAGTTGTCAATACTACTGGTTTGTTGTTTTGAAATTCATTTTTATATATGTTCCCTATTGTGAACATGGCAGTCTGCAAGCGACACACCAAGCAAGAAATCTCATTATTCGTGGTGGATTCATCCTGTCTCTAAAGTACAATTTGCCTCTTGATTTTTGAAACATTCTTTATTTTCTTTTGTGATTTAAAATGGCTTTAACTGATATATAAAATATAAAATTTGTTAATGATAAGGAAATAGCATGTGGTATAAGTATGCCTTGTGTAATGTTTAAATCAATTAAACCAATTACTTTCACATAATTATTTCATTATACTGAAAACTTACACTCACTGAAGAAAATTCTCCATGTTGTCTTCTTTTAAAATCTAATCAATTTTATGTGGAAAAAAATAGTAATGGATTTTAGAGGATATTTTTTCTTATCTCACTTTATTATCCTTTTATCTATTTAAACTTAGTAAATATGAATTTTTATAACCTGTGGTGAGTACTTCCATTTTTTTTAAAAGAAATTAATCCAAAGTTGTCCTTAAAAGTGGGAAGATAATTCATAAATGATATTTTATACTTCATTTATATTATTTGATTACATCTTAAAACAAATTAAATGTTGAGTATTGATGAAAATATACAACATGAAATTTGAGCACTAGGGAAGATTCAGGAAGCATCCTCAACAATGGAGGGAACTATTAATGATATTTGGCTTAGGAAGAAGCATATAAAATTGCATAAACGGTATATTTTAAATTATGCATAGTTTGTCTGATGAGATTGCTATTTTCTCTGTCATACAAGAATTTCTTAAGATAGTGTATTATTTTAGAAACAAAGAGAAATCATTAGTAAGTAAATAAAAATCACATAAAACATGTTCTTATTTTCACCTTTTTTTCATAGTGTGCACTTTCCCTTTTGCTTTTCTTGCCTAAAATTTCTAATACTTAAATCTTTTTAGGGAAATGAGAATAAAATTATCAGAAAAATAAGAATAACAAAACTATAATTCAAAAATAGTTGTGGATTTATATCTTCTTTGTGTGACTAAGAATCATTGATCCATCTTCAGCTGCAGTGTCCCCTCCCCTCCCCTTTACTTTATGAATAATTTCAAATGTCTTCCCCTCCCTGATAGCCATGAACTCCTGCACTGCCGTCTTGGCAACATGAGCTTCACAAATCACAGACACCATGCTGGCATCAATCTCCCCTTCTTCCTTGAGCTTCTCCATCCTTCCTGGTCCCCAGTGTACTTCTCCAGTTTTGTCACTTTAAGAGAGAGAAAATGAGCAAGGAAGTCAGGACCGCCAGGGGTGCACCCACCCACTGAGACAGTGGGGCTCACCAAGGCCAGCTGGAGTGGGACTGAAAAAGCATGGGATAAAACCGGACTCTCTGAACATGGCGAACAATGAGGGCTGATGAGACACCAAGGACAGTGGCACTGGGTTTTGATTCTACTGCATGTACTGGCTTTGTGGGAGCCTAGCCTGTTTGGATGCTCACCTTCCTAGACCTGGATGGAGGGGGGAGGACCTTGGACTTCCACAGGGCAGGGAACCCTGACTGGCCATTGGACTGGAGAGGGAGGGGGAGGGGACTTGGAGGTGGAGAGGGAGAGGGAAAAGGGAGGCGGGGAGGAGGCAGAAATTTTTAATTTAAAAAAAAAGAAAAAAAAAGACTGAATCTCATTATGCAGGCCAGCTTTGCGCAGAACTCATAACCATCCTATACTCCTTCCTCTGATCACATATGGGTACCTCCACTCCTGGTACAGATATTTTTGGTGCTCAGAGTTCAGAAAAAGTTGTTTGGGTCACAGATATGTCTCTTATGAAGTGTTATTTAATTTTATTTAAATTTTTTACTTGGGTCTTACCAGCATAAAGCATTTTTACTTTGCCACTCTTCTCATTTCAGAATATCTAGCTATAAAAGAATAGTTTTCATTTTGCCAAATTTCTAAACTAAGTAAATTCAGTGTTTCTCTACCACTAATTTTTTATCTATCATCTATCTATCTATCTATCTATCTATCTATCTATCTATCTATCTATCTATCTATCATCTATTTATCTATCATCTATTTATCTATCATCTATCTATCTATCTATCATCTATCTATCTATCATGTATTTATCTATCATCTATCTATCTATCTATCTATCTATCATCTATTTATCTAATCTATCAATCTCCCTCTTCCTCTTTGTTATCTGCCTTCCTCCTTTGTTTCCCACTTCTATGTCTTGACAGTGTGAGCCCCTTTATTATTGATCTATTTTCTTTTTTTAACATTTTTCAAGACGGAGTTTTTCTGTTTAGCCCTACAAGTCTGGTAACTCGCTCTGTATTCCAGACTAGACTGGCACTCACAGAGTTCCTGCCTCTACAACCCAAGTGCTGGAATTAAAGGATTATACCACCACTGGTTGGATATTGCTATGTTTTCTATTGCACAACCCTAAGTATCACTCGCTCTGAACTTCTCTTTGCTTCCCCATAAACCACACTTCTTCCTCAGTGGGACAAATTAGGTCTGAGACCTGATGCTTCTCATTGATTTGTCATCTCTCAATTGCTGAAGTTGTTGGCAGGGCAGATTGGAATGAGTCTTTCAGTAAAGAGAATCAAGGCTGCTGTTCTGAAAACTGAGGACAATGTGTCCAGGATGGAAAGAACAGAAAGTATCCTTTTCTTCATCATGGTTTTCTGGGATTGCAGTATTACTGCTAGTCTTCATATTTAAACTGGGTTAGGAATTCCTCACTATTTTATCTGCTTGGTTGTTCTAAGTTTGTCAGTAACTTATATAGATTCATAGCTTCTTCTGCCTTTCACCAAACCTAGAAATCATTCTCTTATACTGTAGATAATTCCAAAGCAGGAACATTTTTACTCTTTAAAAATAATAGTAAAAAACATCCATTGTACTCCGTACCTGCCTCTATGTGTAGCCAGCTAGAATTATGCACAAATATTGCCACTCGCATGTCTTTGCTCATTAATTTAATTGGCCTATAGTTATCGAGTCTCCCACAGGGAAACAAAATAGCATAAAACCCTTCACCATTTGTATTTTAAGAGGAGGGAAAATGCTTTATTTGGAATATTGCAACTTTTATTTGATGAAAGTTACTATTAACATATTTTCATAATCTTCTCAGCCTAGCAACAGCAGGAGTAAAAGGTGTGAGGGCCATGCAATATTCATGAAATTAAGACGACTGGAGATGAAAGGGAGTTCCATTAGAGAGACCAAGTGTGACAATATGACACATATTTGCATATTTTACACTTTAAATCTTTTCAGCACATCCAAGTTGATATATGGATGTAAACATGCATTGCCAGTTTTTAGCATATTATAAGCCCTCAAGACTTTGCATGCATTTTAATATGTTTCATTATTGCTGTAGATTTTAATTTCCAAACTGCACAGCTTTGATGGAAGGAAGCTGGAAGTCAAAGCATCTGGCCTCTGCCCCAGGCAAGCACAGTGTTTTCTTTGAATATTTTGGGCAGAAAACCAGTCTATTTATTTGTGGGGTAGTGGGGGAAAGAATGGAAAAAAAAGTGCTGCCCAGAAGCACGTTTTGTTTGGTACACATACTAATTAAGTGTTAACTTAACCATCCTGGCAGGAAAGCCAAGGCATTCAGCTCTGGATGTGCCCAAGGAGACAAGCTGCACAAGCCTCGAAAATCCCTTTACTCCTTTCTGTCAGCCTGGGCTCCTATTCTTTGACTGTGGCAATTACTGAAAAGCATGTTTTAAAAAAATAAAAAAAGAGTTTATTCTTTGAAAAACTGAAAAGAGGATTTCAGTTGCTCATTTTGTTTTCAGGAATGTAGACTCTGTTATGGGGAGACGAAACAGTTTTCCAAAAAAAAAAAAAAAAAAAAAAAAAATAGAGCATTTGCCCTGAAGAAGTTTGTGGAGGTTTT
>NC_022020.1:17151624-17157980 GCF_000317375.1 Microtus ochrogaster | reverse complement strand
GCTCCTATTCTTTGACTGTGGCAATTACTGAAAAGCATGTTTTAAAAAAATAAAAAAAGAGTTTATTCTTTGAAAAACTGAAAAGAGGATTTCAGGTACTCATTTTGTTTTCAGGACTGTAGACTCTGTTAAGGGGAGAAGACACAGTTTTCCAAAAAAAAAAAAAAAAAAACAAAACAATAGAGCATTTGCCCTGAAGAAGTTTGTGGAGGTTTTCCTTGGCTTCTTTTCTATTGTACAGAGATATACATTCCAATCATTGAAGCAATATGGTCTTAATTTTGTACATTATGTCCAAAGTAAACTTAAATTGAAAACAAGGGAGAAAACATGAAAATTTGTCTTAGTTTATTATCTTAGCTTCTAAGAAAAGCAGAGGACTATTAGAGTCTGTGACATTTCAAAATACATTGTCATTGGCAGAGAACCCTCTTGAGCACTGTGTAGCTTTTCCCAAGCAGTCAGTAGTCTTTGCTTTAATTGGCAGAGCTGAACAGTTCAGAGGAAGGTGTACTCTGTGCAGGCATCCTCCTGATGTGCTGCAGTCAGCACTCACATACCATTCAGCATCCAGACCTAGGAAGAAACTGTAGGAAAAGGATGTCAGTGGAAAGCAGCCGACGGTTACTCCCATTTCTCTAGAGAGGTTCTAAATCCATGGAGGCGAGATTCTGCTTAGCTTTTCAAGACACCATTTATTTTTCTAAAGACCTAGTCCATCATTTGCAACTGAAACAAACAAAAATGCACCACCATTTTGTTTCTAACAGATCATATGTCATGAAAAGCATTTATAATAGGGTTAGAAAGATGGTTCATTATTTATTCTATGTACAGCTCTTCTAGAAGCCATATGTTTCATACCCAACAGCCACATCACTTACCTTGCCACCCCAGCTCCATGGCATTCCTACACCTCTGTAAGCTCTGTGAGAACCTGGACACATGCCTTTATCCATCACCACAAGACACATACACAGACCTATAGATACTAAAATTAACTATATTAAATGACTAACTTTATTTTGAAAAATTACCTGTACATAAATTGCATTGATGAGCTAACACAATCAGTGCACAGTGTCTTAGAAGAACCCAGATGAATCTCTGTTGCTGAGAGCACTATGATATATACACAGTTGTCTGTCTCCTTGCTAAATAATTTGGCATTATCTTGTGAAATAAAGATCTGAGAGAGTTCATTTAGAAAATGCAGAATTTAGTTACTATTCATTTTTTATAAGTTTTTCAGATTCCCCAAATCAAACCTTCTCATCAGGCAAACAACTGGCCAATGACTCTACAGTTGAAGCCAATCAATCTCTCACATATGGCAACAGAAACTTATACTGTTCATTGATGTGAATATGAACCTTAGACTGTGAGGACTTTATAACTCTATTTCAGACTGAATAAGTAAATCTTTCCTTTTAAATCCATCTTACCTAGTAAAAATTGGTTTTATTTATTCTTTTATTTTTTTTACTCAAGGAAGATGGCAGCCTTGTTTCCTATCCCCTTACTAGGTCTGTGGCGATTGGATTCATTGCCCACCTCACACTGTTCTGTCCATCATCTTGGAATCATTACTCAAGGGATAACTTGCTTACAGCAAGATGTGACATTGTTGATTGGCAATGCGCGTCTCTAAATGGAGGGTCTGTTCTACACTATTATTGAGATTCTCATTCTGGTCTTCACCCCCCTGAGGCTATACTAGCTTCTTTAAAATGTTGACAGTTTCCAAAGATGCTCTCGTCTGTCCCCTCTTCTGGTCTGGGTTCTAGTCTTCTCTTCTTCACAAGCTCCAGGTGTGCCTGAAGTCCCATCACAGTGCAGGATACTTCAGGAGAACTCAATACTGTGACCCAAGCAAACTTTACCATGAGACTGCTGTCGTCAAAGCTGCTTTGTGCTGCGTGAAGCACACTTGTCATAACTGAGTGCCAAATACCTGTTGTTTTCTCATCTTTAAACATTTGATCAAATGAGTTAACCCACTTCCTGATTTGCAGAATATTGAGTTCTTCTGAGTGCCTCCCTGTCCTTCATGTCAGAGAATCAGTGACAAAACTCCTAAACCCCATTCATGTTTCATGGTTCTCTGCGGTAGAGCATCCTGTCTACCTGATTATTTATTTCTTCTTTGAAACTTACATGACATTTAATCAAAAACCACAATCAGGAAACTAATTTAACAAGCGCTCATAACTCAGGCTGAACCTTTCTACCTTAGAATGAAAAGTGTGAATACTAAATGATACCGAGAAGTGCAATGTTGAGACAGAAATGAAAAGGAAGGTATGGAAATAGCAGGAACATTTGCTAAAGTCTTATCAGTTAGGCCCTGGTACCACATTACTTCTGATTCCTGACAGACTAGGTCTGTTTTAATACCCATTTTTCAGAGAAGAAAACTGGGTTGTAGGGAGGTTGAAAACTTCTATTAGAACTGCACAACTGAGCTACAGGAGCCCATTGCTCTAGTTAAGTGTAGACTACTCTGTTAGGTTATGCTTTTTTGGCAGGTAGTCAATCATAGTTTTTTTTTTTTTAAAGAAATATTAAGCTGGGCATGTTAGCTTACTCTTTTAATTCTAGTGCTCACGGGGCTGTGAAGAGGATAGCAAGATATACAGGATCTCCCTGAGCCACGGGACAAGATCCAGGCCAACGCTGGCTGCAAATGAAGATCTTGCTGCAAATAAATGAAGAAATAAAATCTCTTTAAGGTCAAACATTGATGGATCAGAGGATTTGGCTGATGTAGAAGTAGAAAAAGGGATTATTCCTTCATCAATCTACTGCACTCTGTCTTCTGTCAGTACCTAGATGCAGGGTACAATAATTGAACTATTCCATGTTTTCATTTTATCAAGAATCCTCATAAATGTTCTTCCCTGTCATCCAAATTATTAATTAACTGATTTTTAATTTCTTGGTAATTCTAGCATTTATCTACAACATCCACCAAAAAGGTGCACTTTCTATTTTCATCTTGATACCAGTTTTGCTTTATGAAAAAAATGCCCGTTCCTGAGTTCCAACTGCTTTCTTTGATCTCTCAAAGAAACCAACTTCATCAACCATTATTACTTTAGTTTGTCGGTAATATATACATTTCTCTAATACAATTTGTATATTTCTTTATTCAGATGATACGCAAAAGGCTTTTAATTAATAATATTGAGATTAACATCATTTACTGGCATGGGTTCAGGTGATAAAATAACAAAAATGTCAAATTGAGACCTTTATTTCAACTGAAATATAAAGCTGAGGACAGAGAAGTTGAAAAAAAGAAAAAGCAGTTTCAATCAATGAAACTTTCCCAGGGCCAAGGGCAAATTGTAGACAAATGATAGAATAAGAAGGCTTAAGAAGACAACAATATTGAAGGAATCCCCTGGGCAGTGTGAGGAGAAGGGGGAGCCTAAAGAATTGTGACTAGATTCTGTGTCCTTTGGAGAATTGTCAAGGAAAAGTTCTGTTAACCCAGTCAGGGTGAAAATCAGCAGTTGTCTCAAAGTCATGATGAAGACCTTAGGAAGATTAAAAAGGCATATCATAGCACAGTTTGCAATGCCATATCTGACAAAGAAACAGAGGTAAGGAGGTGAAATTATGTGTGGTATGTGTGTATGTGCATGTGGTACATGTAAGGTGTGTGTGTGTGTGTGTGTGTGTGTGTGTGTGTGTGTATGTGTGTATGTGTACATGTGTGTACAAAAGCCACAAGACTGGGTGACTGATTAGACATGGTAAGTCAGAAATAAGTCCTTTGATAGAGTTTTACTGGATCAACAAAAAATCACCCATACAATAGAGTGAACATAATAAGCATAGATACTGGTTAAATATTGGCTATTGTGTGCTGTTTCTTATGTCAGGTGCACGTTTGGACTCCGATTTTCTATTAAAATAGATTATGAGTTCCCAAGTCCAGAGACAGTCTTGCTTTATTCCTTCTGTTTCTCTTAAATGGCTCAGTGTGAAGTTACAATATAATAAGAGATCAATAAATATTTTCCAATAGCTGCCAATTAGAACTGAAAGATAAGCTATTAGGTTTAACTTAGAGGAATCATGTCTTTCATTTGTAAAATGATAGGTTAACTTTCTCGGTGTCTTTGGAGCCTGACTTTATGTGTTGAGTCTCAGAGGGAGATTTATAAAGTCCACCTTAAAGGCAGGGACAATTACAAAGCAGTGGTGGATGAAGAAAAATCATGTTTATAAAAACCAGAAAGATAAAACTATACTTTAAAAATTCCCATGAAATAAAAGGATGCAGAAAAAAAAAAACAAAACAGCAAGGGATCCAAACTTTCTTTACTAGAAATTCACTCGGGCACAGCAAGGTCCTCCCTGAGTTTGTGCTTGACTATCCATCACTGCTTGTAAAAAAAAAAAAAACAAAACCAAACAAAAAAAAAAAAAAAAAAAAAAAAAAAAAAACCTCCACTAAAAGACTTTAAAGCTCCCAGCAAAGCACTGCAATTATTCAGAGTCTCTACTCCTTACCTTTTAACCTAATCTTTAGAGGTCCTGAGACTGAAGAAGCAGGACTCCTGCCCCAAATGAGCCTAATCAAGTCTAAGGAAATCGCACTTTTTTTTTTTTTTTCCAAGGGAAACTTCAGTTTCCAAATGGCTGCAAGACAGAGACAAAGCAGCCAGGTCTTTAATGTCCCCAGATATTTCCCTTTGGGCCTGCGGTAAGGCTTTCAGAATACGGAAGTGGGAAAAGGTTCTAAAGTAAACTAGTTTATGGCATGCTTATTTGGAATCAGGGAGGAGGGAAGGAGGAAGGGAGAAGAGGGGAGACAGAAGAAGAGAAAGAGAGGGAGGGAGGCCCAAGCTCAGGAGAACAGGAGGGAAGAGGGGCTTGATGTTCATTTTAAAATACCTCCCTTGGGAATCTATTTCCTTACACCTGCCCCACTTTGTGATGCCACACTTCGAAACCTGACTAAGGCTGACAACTATGCATTTAGCACAAGGTCTTTGTCATGTATATGAAGCCCAAACAAAAACAAAAGTTGTGGAATAGTTATCTCAGGTGTTCTGATGCATGGTCTGCATCAATTCTCTCCATAGTATCTTGCAAGATCTTATTATTTAACCATGTTAATAAAAGCTGCTATCGGCTCCAAATTAACTTTTAGCTCAACATTCTTACATTGGATGGATATTTACCATAAGGACTCAAGTGTTTCAAAGGCAGTGGTATACATTAGAAAATCAATCAGGAGAGAAGACTAATTTTCCAGAATATACCAAATGCAGCTCTAGGTTTGTAACAATAAGATCATCCAAAAATAGGCAGACTGGAGAGGTGTTTAGCAGGAAGGAGTGTGAATATTTAAGGGCAGGCTAAATGTGGGAAGGAAACAAAAGTGTAAGACACTATAGAAAATGACCTCCTTTACATTTGAAAGAAGGAAACAGCAAACACCGTTATAAATAAACCTCTAGATGTTGGCATAGGTCAGGTATGGAACACCTTTTAAACATCTGGTCTGCATCCTTGGTGTCAGGAGACAATGCTGCAAAATTTCAGCCCCAAAATGTATAAAAACACGTATGTCTTCTAAGAGCTTACTGTGGCCACTGTGTGAGATTTAGAAGGCAGCTGGGTAAACAAAAGAAATGCAGATGAAGAAGTCAGTGGAATCACTAATGATTACATTGTGCCAACATGATTAATGCAAGTAATAAATGTGGCTGAAGATAAGAAGGGGTGAATACTTTGAGATTGCAAAGGAAGTCTTCACAGAGAAAGTAAAAATTGAAATTTCAGTTAAGACTTGGATGATGTATGAGATCTAAACTGAGAAAAACATCGAGCTTTCCAGGCAGAGAGAACTGATGTCTATGAGCCACTTGCAGACCTTGGAAGTCTCCAGGAGCTTGTTGGTGGAACAGAAAACTCACTGCTCACCTCGGTGGGGGGAGTTCATCTGAAGGAGCATTGTAAGTATAAGAAAAGCGTCAAATGTACTTCCTGAAAATGACACACTCCACACTTACAGATTCCTCCTTGGCATTGGGAAGCCACTGATCAAGAAAGTCAGGTTATGTATCTGTGCTTTAGGATGATAATCATAGTGGAATGTGATCCTCTCGTGAAGGTTAGATAGATTACACAGGGATCATTGTTGACTGAAGGGGTTCATAGGTTTGAAAGTCACCAGCACTAGATTGCAATGCCTTTGAAGGAAACAGAACAATATTACTAAATCAGAACTGTATGACAGAGTACCAGTGTTGCGGGAGGTCCTTCCGCTCCTCCAGCCTATAGCTGCTGAGATACCCGCCCATTGGGGCGTGGTCTCTCTCCCTTTAAAAAAGCGG
>NC_022020.1:17136249-17143689 GCF_000317375.1 Microtus ochrogaster | reverse complement strand
CTCTTCACTTCCTGCTCGGCTGGCGGCTAGACTCCCTTCCTGGTCGTACAGAGGGCTGACGGTGATCTGTAAGTTTTTTTTCCCCTTTAAATAAATACTACCCTGTTAATTATGATTCCAAACTGCTGTGGCATCGTTTGTGACTTACGTCTACATACCAGGAAAGAAGAAACACCTTCTAGACATAAAACAGTATGAATCATGTTCCTCTCATGTTGACCTGATGAATTTGTAAGCTGGAAACATAGTTTACTACAGCTCAAACTTAGCTCCTCATTGGGAAAGATTCAAAGTTTCAGAAGGAACTGGAATGGTTCCTTTTAGACTTATTTTTTTGGTAATCTTATATCCAAGATTTTATCACAATTCTATAGTCCGTGTCACTTTAGGAATAAGTGCTCTTATATTATTGCAAAGTTGCCAGTCCATTCATAATTCCTGTTCAATATCATTGGCAATCCTCCAGTGTGGGAAGTGTTCATCATGCTTTAACGGAGGGGTATTGCTGTGTGATGACAACAAGCGAAACTGTGTAGGTAGCGGTTCTCTGGCTGGTAGGGAGAAGTTGGCATCAAGTCAGATATATAAGGTTTAATATATTCCACTACAAGAGGCAGAAATAGCCAGATAATGGTGGCATACACCTTTGATCCTAGCACTCAGGGAGGCAGAAACAGACAGATCTCTGCATTTGAGGCCAGCTGTGTCTACAGAGTGAGTTCTAGGACAGCCAGAAATACACAGAGAAACTGGCTCAGAAAATCAAAAACCCAAACAAAAACAATCAAACAAAAAAATTTTAAAAAGGCAGAAATAATACCATGACATCAAACAAAGCAACCTGATAAAGTAACCCTAGGATTTTCTGCCAATAGCCAATAGCTCTTTCTGGTAAGGTGTTGAAAATTTTTCTATAAATTCTCAAAATACATGTCAAAGGGTGCCAACAACAAGGTCATGGGAAAAGAACTAAGATCATAGCTCTCATTGAAGAAATAAGTCAGTGAAGAGCACAAGTAAAAAGCCCATCAAGGGTCAGCAGAAACACCATGAGAATCAAAAAGAAACTGGAGTGACTCCACCATCTAAGGCCATTGTTTGAAGACTTAGCTCAACAAGGAAAAGCAGGCTATTGTCACTACCCTCCACCATAGCTTCCTAGTTTGTACACATGGTTTGTAATGGTGACGATCGTGAATATCAGAGAGGTGAAGCCGGCATTCTTTACAAACTCGGAAAAATATTGTGAGGCTCAAATTTGCAAATAGTTTGTGGCATCTACTGATCTCCTTTGGACTGTTGCTATCATCCAGGCAGGAGCCAGGTGTTCTCATGAACACATGAGCTCACTTTCCCCTGCACTATCTCACTACCGATAGGCAGTCAGGGGCTCACAAGAAATTGGAATTTATGCTGGGAGAGCAAAAACTCTGAATCCTGCCACCAGACAGAGGAAGAAGCTGTCTCCCGACTGTGAGATATAGCACAGTTCCGACCATGTGTACCACTGAAGGAGAGACTGATGAGATCATGGGTTAATAGGTAAGTGGGACCACACTTTGGCCACACTTCATCATGCATTGCTCTTATCCTGTATTTGAAACCTGACCCTCTAGTCAGTGTCCTGGAGATAGACTTGAGAATTATGTCTCTTTATTTACTCCTATTCCCAATATGATCCTTGCATTAATATCTTATCTCTGCTTTCATTATTATCCATGTATTAGTGGTTTGAGGATGAGTCGCTAAGCCTAGCTTGTTGGGACCACTAGAGGCCAGGTTTGCATCCTAAGGATGTTTTCAGTACTACAAACCCTCGAAGAGAGTGGGTGGCAAAGGAGAGATATAAAAATCCTAGTGAATAATATAATTTCTAGGCACCTCATTGGAACCCAAAGCCTCACTCATCATCCAAAACACCATGAAAGGAAATCAACCAGAAGAATAATACTGTGCGTCCTTGTGCACCAAGGGAGATCACACAGCCTGTTCTTACCCTTTAAGGATGAATTAAAGAAGAGCAAAATTCATGAGGTTCCAAATAAACAGTAAAACTAAGAGAATGAACAGAATAAAGGGGATAATCAGATGTAGGAAATGAACGTCACCCTGGGGCCAAGTTCCCCATTTTGTTTTTCTTGTTTGTCTATTTCCTCAAAAATTCTTGAAAGATACAAACCTGGAGTTAGGCATGCTCTTCTCTTGCCATGCTCTTCCCTTGCCTTCCTTACTGTTGTTAGCATAGAAGTAAGTGCTGATTTGAGACTTCCATAATCAATACATCAGTGAGTGACTGCAGATCAGCATCCCCCAATCCCTACCTATTACAGATATGACTGGAATATCCTCTTCTCTAACCTGAATCACCAGCCCAGGGGCTGGACCATTCTTCCCCTAGCTACCCTTCCTTTACAATCCAACAAACAGTAAGAATTCACTGTACTTTTTAATCTTTTTTTAAAAAAAAACAACATTTTTTTTTAAATTTTTGACACAGGATTTCTCTGTGCAGCCCTAAATGTCTTGGAATCCACTCTGTAGACCAGGACGAACTCAAACTCATAGAGATGAAAATAACCCCCTTTTCCCTATATAATGTATTGTGACAATAGTTATCTTGCCCTTAACTCCTCCTAGAACCCTTTAATCCACACCTACCCAAATCCACACCCCTTCTCTTTCTTTAGAAAACAAAGCCATCAAAAATAATGTTAGAATATCAACAAACAACAGGACAGAGAAATCTAACTACCACGAGAAAGGGAACCAAAGAAGTATGAGAAGCACATATAGCCACAGAGACACACATTCACAAACATAGACATCCCATAACAATACAATGGTGGAAGCCATACTATATGCACAAAAGTTCTCCAAGGGAAGAGAGAGAGAGAGAGAGAGAGAGAGAGAGAGAGAGAGAGAGAGAGAGAGAGAGAGAGAGAATATACAAATGAAGCATTATGAGACAAGGAACCTCTGGAACTGCCTTTGAGCTGAGCTTGATTTGTGAGAGCCATCTTCTGAGCTTGGGATCAAGCTTGAATGCTCATTTGCTTAGCCAGTGAGAGTCCACTGAAGAAAACTAGTTTTTTCTTTACTCATGAGTACCAATTGGAGATGGCTTCTGGGTTAGAAATGGTGTCTTGTGTTCACTTCCACCTTTAGCTCTGGGATGCCGTCTGGCTCAGAACCATGCAGGGTCTGTGCTTGCTGCCAGTCTCTGTGAAGAACACTCTTATGTGGAACAATTTGTTCTGTATTCAGGCCTCCAAGCCACTGGGTAAGGTCTGCTCCATTTCAGGAGGCTGGTCTGCTTGACTCAGTCTGTAGATTAAGATGTGACTGTCATCTAAAATGCCCTCATAGAGGTGCTGTGAACAACATTACCTGAAATATCCTGGTAAATTTAGGTGCAGCTAAGTTGACTCATGAAATTAAACATCACAATATGCTGAAAATGGGACCTTAATGAGCTTCACTGGCCTTGACCATAATGTCCAGTGAAAACCTGCTGGACCATGTTAAATTATTCTTCACTGTCATTGAAGATGACCCTTTGCAGAGCAGGTGTCCTCGTGGTCAGTGTCATGCGCTGAGATGTTTAATAGCTCACAATTCATTACAACTCACACAGTGGCACTTGGTAAAAATAACTTTTGCCTACAGGAGCTTCAAAGGGTATTTTTTTCAAAAGCATATTTTAAAAGTTCTAGGGGAAAGGTGAGTCATTCTATTGCTTATACATAAAAAGCAAAAAAAGCAAAGTTTGAAGAGAGTGCTTTTCAGAATGTATTTCTGCTCTTATGATAATAGAGGGTGATACATTCTCAAATTGTGTTCAATTTTCCTAAAGTGCATGCAGATGCATATTTGTGTGTGTGTGTGTGTGTGTGTGTGTGTGTGTGTGTGTGTGTGTATCGTCTTCAGGGGATAATCTATTGTTTTCATCAGACTTACCAAAGAGTTTATGTCATGTCAAAAAATAACCTGTTGTCTAATGCTATGTAATGTTATGGAGTGGGTTAAGGTGTAACTCTTGCTTCTAACATATGCCCTGACTCTGAAAATTGACTACATTGTTAAAAAGAGATAGTGCTTTTTAATGGAGATTAGGTGATGGAAGGATGAATGTCCTTACAGTGGCCCTTACAGTAGTTAACTTGGTTTACTCTTCTCGTACCCACTCTTTCTCCTTATGATGCCTCTGTCTGGTGTGCAGCTTGGCTTATGGACTTTCTAGCCTCCAGAATGCTGATACAAATAACCTGTCATTGTCTATAACCTACCCAGCTTGCTTCATCCTGATATAGAAGTTAAAAAGGGATGGCTAATCTGACTCTGGGGAAACCAACTGGTGAGAGTTACATATGGAACACCCTGAAGAAGTTTAAAATTGAGCTTAACTTTTTAGTTGAGGCAAGGCTCTGCTTGTTTAGGCCATCAGACTTAAAACTACAGAATAAAAGGAAGCCACTCATTGTGCTTTTGAGACCTTGGCAGAGGATCCATATTCTGATTTCTAAAGCTCCACTTGGTCATTCCTCTGCTCACTCTAAGCCCCACTTACAGAAAAGAACCCTCACAAAGCTCCCAGAGCAGGCTCTGGTTTGCCAAGAGCACCGCTCTGAAATGTTTTGTTGTGTTTCATAATAGTGGGACCACTCAAATAGGAACTACAGAGTCACAGTAGTTAAGGTTTGTAGGTAGGACTTACTTAGCCTTCTGCACACTCTGCAGAAAAATCTACTGAAACTATCAAAAAGTCATTTCCTGATGAGATGGATAGTCTCAAATGGGCAGTAGGGGAGATAGAGGGGAGAAGGGGAGAGAGAGAAAGAGAAACCACAAGTGACAATGTTTGGAAACTATAAAGTTAATGGATTCTAAATCATTTACCTGACCACAAAAGCTAAACTCAAGTCTGGCAATAGAAAAGTTGAAGAAGGAACGCACATCCTACTGCAGGAACCATAATTATCTCAAGACCTGATAGTATTCTGACAGAAATATTGAGAAGTCTCAAGAACTGGGACAGGGTGATGATTCTGTTTGAACATCTACTGTGCCGAAGAACTTAGTTTCAAACCTCAACACTCACCTGAAGCCATGTGTGGCAGTACCTGTCTGTAACCTCAGTGGGGGAGAGGCATGGGAACACCATAGCTTACTGGTCAGTCAGCCTACCATGTGTAATGTCCAGATTATTTGAGAAACTGTCTCAAAAAATGAGGTGAATAGGGATAGAGGATGACACCCAACTTCAACTGCTGGTCTTCCCATGTGCACATGGGTATACACACACATACACACACACATACACATACAATCGTTTGTGTCTGTGTGAGTACATTTAAACACGACTTCAAGGAATGAAAAGAAATGATTCAAAGGACTTGTAGAAATTGCTTCTCAGTTTAGGTAACTTATTCTCCAGAGACTTGCAGAGGAAGGAGATGGCAGAGGACACACTGCTACACAGTGAACACAAGGAGCATTTTTATTTTGTTGTCTGGGATTGCAGACTACACATCCCTGCCCTATTCGTGATAACCCCCACAACAAAGAACAGTCCACCTCTAAAGCCAAAGTTCTCCAATTGGGGAACTATTTCTAATGTTTCTGAGCATATTTAGGTAATCACCGGCAGTCACTCCATCAGAAGACTGAGATTTTATACTCTGAAGAGACAAAGCTTCAATTTCTTCATGGGGGTAGACAGTATGAGGCACAGTATAGAGAGGGTACCCAAGCTGCAGTCATGTGATCAAATTATTAACCTTCTTTTCCAATAAATGTCCCAGAGTTTCAGCTGAGCCCTGTAAATAAAGGAAATCAAGAGTTTTCTTCGTAAAATACAGCCAGCTCATGGGGGAATATTCTCAATGTGCTGGCATAAAGGTTTCCTCATGAAATAGCTAAACAGATTAGCAACAGTGACCCTGCATTTGATGACTCCTACCATACCTTCAGAAGGTCCAGGAGTGATTTTAGTAGGCACATCTGAACTCAAGCAGGCAGAAAATGTCAACCAGGAGAGCAGCCAGCCCAGATAAAGGAGAGCAGATAGGCGAGAATGAAGCTGTTGAGCAAAAGTAAAGTGTAAAAGACTCTAAGCATCTTAGGAGAGAAAGAGGAAACTTAGTTTCTAAATGATGACAGGGAGATAGATAACCTCTTAAATAAGAAGGATGATCAGAGATGAACATTTACACAGGTCTACATTCAGAGAGTGAAAATTGCAATAGAGGAAATGTAATCTAATTAAATAGACTAAGATAAAAATCAGAGAACTTCTCAGAAAAGAGGTCATCAAGACTTAGACAAAATAGCAAATTAAAAACTCCTAAATCAGAACACCCATCTGTGAGAGCCAGAGCCAAAAATCTCAGACACCAAGATGAAATGAGCACAGAAAATAGGAAAAAGAATCAAATAAAAGCTAAAACTAGGAAAATTATCAGACCTAGGAAACTGAGTTACACAACAGTGGGCTCATGTAAACTTCTGGAAAATGCATGACAGTGTCTCAGGACAAAACAAATTGGAGTTTCAGAATAGACATAGGCAAAGCAAGGCAACCCAGGTTGAAGAATAGGTCTGGCAGCTAAAGCACTAGGGACAGCCCCTGCTCTCACTGTTAGGAACCCAACAAGTAGACCAAGCTGCACAACTGTCATGTCTATGGAGAGGGTTGAGGTCAGAACCATGTAGACTCCCTGGCTGTCTATTGAGACTGTGGGTTCCTATGAGCCAGGTTTACTGCTTCTGTGAGTTTTCTTGTGATGTCCTTGACCCTGTTGCCTTAATCCAAGGGGTGGTGCTTAACCCTAGTGCATACTGATATGACATGTTTTGTTGATAATTATGGGAGGCCTACCCCTTTCTGAAAAGAAACAGAGGAATGCATTATGGAGAGAGGCAAAGGGGACATGGAAGAAAGGAATAGGAGGAGAGGAGGGAGAGGAAACTGCGATTGGGATGTAAAATAAATAATAAGTTTAATTAATAAAAAATAATTAAAAGTACAGCAGTACTAAATTCTCCATTGAAAATCTAGATAGTTGATAAGACAACTGAGAGATTTTTAATAATCCAGTAAAAATTTATTTTCATTTGGACCTTGGGAGCTCAGTCCAGTGCTCCAATGTGGGTCTCAGTCTCTATCTCCATCCATCGCCAGATGAAGGTTTTATGGTGATATGCAAGATATTCATTAGTATGGCTATAGGATAGGGTCATTTCAGGCTCTCTCTCCTCGGCTGCCCAAGGAACTAGCTCAGGACATCTCTCTGGACCCCTGGGAACCCCTCCAGAGTCAAGACTCTTGCCAACCCTAAGATGGCTCCCTTAATTAAGATATATACTTCCCTGCTCCCATATCCACCCTTCCTTTATCCCAACCATCCCATTCCCCCAACCTCCCCCATCCTCCCCTTCTCA